>NW_006399958.1:1138413-1139644 GCF_000299155.1 Elephantulus edwardii | reverse complement strand
GAATCGAACAGGGTGGGGTAAGGGCCAGGAAATGCAGACTGGGGGAGTTGTGCGGATTTAAGGGCATGAGTAGTGAGGCCAGGACCCTAAGTAACCCTCATGACCCTCCTGGCCAAATTGTTGGTCCTTACCTGTCTGTCACCTCCCATAAAGAACATGCAGAGGTCAGGACCAGCCTGGAGGAACCTGAGCATCTTATCAAGCCAAAGATACTGAGGTGCTTGGGACCTCTGAGAGAGTCCCCACAGCAGAGCCATTTGCTGGATCCAAGAATGTGACTGACCTGGACTGATCTGACCTGGTCTGTGGCTTTGCAAATTGTCAGAGCAAGTTCTGAGATGGTCTTGGAGGGGAATATCTCAAGAGTCTACTGTAGAGGGTCCCCAGGCTTGCAGCCAGGCCACTGCCTCCTCCCCGCAACCACGATTTGCTGATTCCATACCCATTTGCATGATCATTTGCATAATGAATGTCTTCCCATTAAAATTTCACTTTGCTTGGATCCACAGCCAACACTCACAGTAACAGCAGTCCAGAATTCCAAAGATGTATTGTATTGTAAAACTCTGCTGTCAAGGACTTCTCTAGAGTACCCAAGAGCAAGGATGTCACTTTAAAGACTAAGGTGTGTCTGCTCCAAGCCATTGCTTTTGCAGCTGCTCCCTAAGGCTCTCAAAGTTGGATGATGGATAAAGATGACGGGACGGGGGTGGGGGGGATCAATGTCTTTGAGTTGTAGCATTAGAGAAGAGTACTGAATACCCATCACATGGACTGCCTTATGAATGAGCAGGTCTACCTTAGAGCAAGTGCAACCAAGATGCTCCTTGGGGGCAAGGATGGGGAAAATTCCATCTCACATATTTTGGGTATGTTGTCAGGAGGGACCGGTCCTTAGAAAAAGACATCATGCTGGGAAAGGGGGAGGGTCAAAGAGACAGGGGAAGACCCTCAACAAGGAGGTTTGACTACTGCCACCCAAGCAGATATATACACATCCATGTTTATTGCAGCTTTGTTCACAATAGCAAGGAGTTGGAAACAACCCAAGTGCCCATCAACAAATGAATGGATAGAGAAGCTGTGTTATAGTCACACAATGGAATACTACGCTGCATTGAAAAACAAGGAACTCATGAAATATTATTCAAAATGAGGGAGAACATTATGCTGAGTGAAATATCTCAATTACAAAAGGACAAATACTGCATAGTGCCACTATTGTAAAATG
>NW_006399958.1:1132560-1138072 GCF_000299155.1 Elephantulus edwardii | reverse complement strand
AGTGGCCCCAAGCCTGTCAGAATTGGTGATCATGGCGTCGATTAGGATGGGGTTCAGATCCGCCGTTCACAGGGCCGCTGTGCGTCATAGGTGACTCAGTGGTACCTAGCAGGAAGTAAGCGCTGGGCTGCTGCTGATTGGTGGTCATCCTTGGAGAAGAGAACAATGCATTCTGCTTCTGTGAAGGTCCGCAGCCTTGGATACCTGGGGGGCTGGGTGCAGTTCTGCTGTGACCTGAAGGGCCACAGGGAGTCAAGGTTGAGTGTATAATAGGGTGTCTCTTCCTGTCCTGACTACCCCCCAAGACTGGGCTCTGGGAGGACCAGGCTGCCTCTGTCTTGTCCACAGCTACCCAAGTCCAGAGGACACTAGGCTCATGACAGGTGTCCAGGAAAGTCGGTTGGATGATGGGTGCAACACGTGGGTCCGGGTGTGAGTGACCCGGTGCTACAGGGCAGGAAGGACAAGAACACTCACAGACGGACAGCCCTCTGTCGGTTCACAGGTGGCCAGGGGTGGTGAGGGCTGAGCGCATGGGGCTCACTCAGAGGCAGCCTTTTTTTTTTTAAAGCTATAGAAACTATATTTTCTTTTTATTAATCACAAGACTGTTTACATACTTCTTTGTAGGTCAAAATACAACTCTATTACCTTCCGTTAGCCCTTAGTATCTGGGTATATGACTCCCCTCAGCGATCCACACTCCGCTTTTGGGAGGGGATAAGTCAGCGGAGGTCTCCACTTTTGTATCTACTTTCTGCCAGGAGCATAGAAACCTAGAGATTGTTGTTAGTGAAACAGCCTTTCAGATGCTTTGTGGCTTGGGAGCAAGCAGTAAGATGCAGAGGGCAGATGGATTCTCCCAGACGAGTCCACTTGGTGCCGGGGAAGAAAGGCCTGGCAATCTCCTAAAAAAAAAAATGACCACCCAGAAAGCCTCTCACGCCCATCGAGGATGAAGAGACACTTGCTTCCTCCAGCCATGACGGGATGACTGTCCGGGCATGGGGCCCGAGGTGGATGTGGATGTGACGGGATTCCTACCCAGAGGACACAAAACCACAACCGCCAGCATTCACTTTGAGGTCTGGCCCATGGCAGGCACTTAACAAATGCCAATCACAGCTTCTCTTCTGTTACCGGGACGCTGTCCAGGTTGGCACTTTTGTGTAAAATGGGGATGGGATCAGGTTTTGTATTGTTTGGAGAGAGAGAGACACGAGAGGCTGGCCAGCTTGGGTTGTCAGATACGTGTGTTTCATTTTAAGGTTAACCACTTGGGGGGTGGGAAGGGGAGAACCCCCAGCCAGCTAGAGACACAGCCTGCGGCGGCCAGTGAGTCCGACCCAGCGACCCTGCAGGACCGAGACGAGCTGCCTCGAGGGTCCCAAGGCTGTTCGTTCGCCTTGACCAGCAGACTGTTCCCCATTGGTTTTCCCTCAGAGCTGTGGTGGAGCGGCGGTGGTGGCGGTGATGTGAGCCATTGAGTGGGTTCTCATTTCAATACTGACCCTCCAGTGGGTTTTCAGAGGCTGTAAATCCTGTGGGAGGAAAATTGGTGATCATTCTCTTTTTTTCTTCTTTCTTTTTTTTTTACATACAAAGTTATTATTTTTCACACCAGATCTTTCCCCTTTCCTTTGCCCACCCCTCCCTCCACCCATCAAAGTGTGTGACCCTATGATTTACCAACTCCACCCCCCTTGGTGCCTCATACTCCGTCTACATTTATGGTCTTATACAGTATTTGTCCTTATAGGACTGAGTTAGTTCACTCACTCGGCTTATGCTCTCCAGTCCCTCCCAAGTTAGGTAGTAATTTACCAAATCATTGCTCCTGCGTGCTGCATAGTATTCCATTGTGTGAATGTACCACCATTTCTCAATCCATTTTATTGTGATTGGGCATCTGGGCTGTTTCCATGTTCTTGCGATGGTGAATAAGGCTGCTGTGAACATGGGTGTACAAGTCTCTGTTTGTACCTCAGTTCTCATTTTCTTGGGGTAGATTCCAAGGAGCAGACGAGCTGGGTCATGTGGAATTTCTATGTTCAATGTTTTGAGGAAGCGCCAAACTGATCATTCTTCCTCGGAGCAGCTGGTGGATTTGAACCACTTGCCTTTGGGTTGGCAACACAACTAAAGCCACCACAGCTGGTGGGTGCAAACTGCTTCCACTGTGCCACCTGAGTGATTCCTAACGCTAAGCGCATTGCTTTAAGTGCTGTAAATATTTACCAAAGTGATGGCCTGCTCTTTCTCCCGAAGAGAGGTTGGTGGGCTCGAACCACAGACTTTTGGTTAGGAGGTGAGTGTTTTGACCACAGTGCCACCACCAAGCCTCCTTACAAAATTCATTTAAAAAGCCACTTGTGCTGAGATGATTCTGTCTCATAGCAGCCCTACTTGACCCAGCAGAATTGCCCCATGGGGGACTACTTGAGGCCGGAGGCCCTCACAGGAACACACAGCCTCGTGGAGCTCCCATGGAGAGGGCAAGAGAGTCTGCACCCCCGACTTTTCGGTGGGTGTCAATGCTGTGCCACTAATATCACGTGCAAAATAAGATCTGGCAGAAGATTATGTAAAAACAGGTGGCCCAGTACATTCAAACTGAACTCAGCAGAGACCATGGCAGGAGGAATATCATTGCTGGTGTCAGATGGATCTTGCCTGAAAGCAGAGGCTTCCAGAAAGATGTTGCCTTGGTTTTGGGTGACTATGCAAAGGCATTTGACTGTGTGGATTAGGACAAATTATGGCTCACGCTGAGAAAGAGATCTTTTGGTGGTGGTTGTTTTTAGGTGCTGTTGAGATGACTCTGTGAACAACAAATCTGAACCCTGCCCTGCCCTGTGCCACATACGTCTCCAGTACACATCCTCCAGCCTGCCTAAGCCCATTGTTAACAGTCGCCATGTCAATCCGTCTTGTTAAGGGTCTTCCTCTCATACACAGACTTCCTCCAAGGACTAGCCTCTCCTAACAGCTTGTCCAAAGTCTGTGAGATAAAGTTTCACCATCTGTGCCTCCAGGGACAACCCAGATTCCTCTTTCTCCAAGACAGACCTGTTTGATCTCTTGGCACTCCGTGGGATTCCCAGTTCTCTCCTCTAACACCACAGCTCAAAGGCATCAATTCTTCTGTCAGCCTCAGCCATCAAGTGTCCAGCTTTCAGATGCACAGCAAGAAATTAGCAACCCACTCAAACCGGGGCAGATACGCATATTCTAAAACCTTAGAGGGAGGGAGTAGACTAAGAAGAAGATCAGACATATTTTCGTTCTGACAGATGTTGGGAAATGGGGAAACGCTGGCTATAAAACCCAGGACAATTTGTTAGTGCTCATTGCTGTCGAGTCTCTTTGCAATCCCGGTGGCCCCGTGTGAGGAACTGCTCTGCAGGATTTTCAAAGTTGGGATGTTTTGGATATAAATAGACAAGTCTATCTTCTGAGGCACCTCAGATGAGTTTGAACTGGCAGCCTTTCAGCCAGCAGTCAAAGGCTTAACCATTTGCATCACGCACTAAATCCTTTGAACAAATATGCTGAAAATGAGTTTGTCTTTGTTGTTATGTGACATTGAATTGGAATTCACGTATACTTTACCCTCTAGTGATTTTTCAGAGGCTGTACATTGCATGGGGAGAGATTACCCATCTTTCTTTCTCAGAGACGCTACTGGATTCGAACCGGCTGCCTTTACATTGGCAGTGCACCTCCTTACCCCACCTGGCCACCAGAGCTCCCAACACACCAGAAAGACTCAGGAGCCTTAAACAGTCAATTACTAGGTTTTGATTCAAAGCTGTCACTTTTCAGAGGTGGGCGAAACCCTAAAACTTAAAGCTCAAACCAAACCCATGGCCTCTGAGTCAGTGTGCAGTCAGAGTGACCGTCCTTGGGTTTCTGAGGCTGTAAATGTTTAGTGGAGGAGATGACAATTATGATATCTTCACAAAATTAAATCCTTTAGAACTTTTTCAAGACTGCATTTGATGTTGTTTGCCTATTTCTACATGACTATTAAGCCCTTTTGATTTTGTTCCCCACCCTCTCTCCCATTCCTCCCTGTTAATGCTCCGAGATTGATTTCATCTGTGTGTGAACCTTTTTCTAGGCACGGTTTCGCACCGTAATTGCCCTTTTGTGACTGACTTATGTCACTCAGCATAGTTTGTTCTCGATTTATCCATGGTGGGCAGCATTCCCAAATTCTGGATCGTGTTTTAGTGATGTCCCACACGCCACTGTGTGGATGGAGCCATTTCTTTGGTCATTCTTCCATTGATGGGCACTTTGGGCTGCTTCCAGTCCTTGGCTGTTATAAACACTGCTGCAATAAAGCATAACCTCATGACTGGTTATGTCAGTGTAACAGCTCCTATTTTCATTGCGATATATACCTGGTAGTGGGGTGGCTGGGTCAAATGGTATCTCTTTCTAGGCTCTTGGAGAGGTTTTTTTTATTTACACAAAGAAACAGAAGAAAGAAGGGGAACCAACAAATGGTCTGAGTACCTCTTGTTGTAACTCTGATGCATCTTAAGGTGGGGACACTTTTGTGTATTATTTCATGTTGCCACATCCCAAGCATTTCATTCTCCCTCTAGCATCCAATACGTGAAACAACCCTATAGCAACTGTGAAGAAAATGAGGACAAGAGAGGTTAAGATGTTTGCTCAAAGACACACAGCCAGTCAGTAACAAAGCCAAGGGTCTGTCCCACAGGTTTTCTCTTGTATCCACAATCAGCACCCGTGGTAACAGCCCCTGGGTCATGCCACCAAAAAGCATGTTTCTTTGGGAAAGTCTGCTGTCAAGGAACTCTCCAAAGTGCTGAAGAGCAAAGATGTCTGTTGAATTACTTACAAACACGCGATCCACGCCGTGGTATCTTTCAATTGTTTCCTGTGCACCGAAAAGTTAGAAAATGGATAAGGATGACAGAAAGATAAGTGATGCCTTTGAGCTGCAGTGTTGGCTAAGAATATTGAATATCCCAAAGAACAAACAGGTCTGTCCAGGAGTAAGTGCATTCAGAGGCGAGGATGAGGAAATCCCATCTCAGACACGTTGGGTTCTTGTCAGGAGAGGCCAGTCCTTAGAGAAATACATCATGCTGGCAAAGGTGGAAGGTAGATAAGGGGAGGGAGACCCTCGAGGGGTTGGGTGGGCACTGTGACGGTAACATTGAACTTGAGCATATCAGAGATGGTGAAGCTGGAACAGAACAGGGCAACGTTGATGGGGTCACTGAGTCAGAGTCAACTCAACGGTATCTAACAACAACAACAACAACAACAACAACAACAACAACAATGTGATGCTTCATAAGGTTAGAATCCACCAGTCACCCCACAGAAAAAGATAGGCAGTCCCTCCCAGAAAGATTTACAGTCTTGGAATATAAAAAGCTAAGAAATGTGTAACACATGGGTAGAATCAATCCTGAAGGGTTAACAGAAATGAGGAGAGAGGGAGAGAGAGAGAGAGAGAGAGAGAGGG
>NW_006399958.1:1108456-1132460 GCF_000299155.1 Elephantulus edwardii | reverse complement strand
AAAACAGATTAACATGCCAAGGTTTCTTTGTCTTTGGTTATTAACATTTCTAGGCTGTTTACAAGTTTACCAAGCTTTGGTGCTCTTTAGCATGGAGGAAGAAATATTCTTCGGTAATAACCAAGAAGCTATGGCCTAGGTTTCATTTAAAAAAAAAAAAAGGAGGAGGAGGAGGAGGAAAAAAGAAGAGGAGGAGGAAGTTGTTGTTGTTGTTGTTGTTGTTGTTGTTGTTGTGTGCTCTGCACAATAGCTCTGAACCCTGCTCTGTCCCGAGCCAATCTCACTGTCTCCGTGACCCCCTACACCCATCACCCCAGTTATTGTGTCAATTCGCCTGAATCGGAGTCTTCCTCTCCTGCGCTGTCCCCTCCACCTTTCTAAGCATGATGTCCTTCTCCAAGGAGGGTTCCTCCTGGCCGTGTGCCCAGAGTATGTGAGACGAAGACTCAAAATCCTTGCCTCCAAGGAGCAGCTCGGCTTCACCCTCTCCACGACAGTCTCAGAAACCCCACGGAAAGCTGCTGTGACTTGAAGGCAGTGGGATGGGTTAGGTTTTTAGGTGACCTCACAAGGAGCCTCGGTGGTGCTGTATTTTAATTAGTATAAACCCACAGGTTGTTGGTTTGAGCCCACCAACCACCCTGCAGGACAATGATGAGGCAGTCGGCTTTCTGAGAAGATTTGCAGCCTTATAAACTGCACTGGGGGCACTTCTAACTCTGTCCTGCAGGGGCGCTGTGAGTCAGAATCAGCCCCATAGCCGGGGGCTTGGTTTGGTTGTGGGCCTGTGGAGGGGGAAGTAGGTTCAGAGAGGTTAGGACACTTGTCCAAGGTCACACAGCTCAGCAGCAGCACAGCCAGGAATCCAGCTGCAATACCCACAGTCCACAGACAGGGAGTTGGGGAGGAGGGTTAGGGAGGGGAAGAGACTGGAATTCTCCCAGCAGCAAAGGGATTAGCTATTTAAAGCAACACCACCCCACATATATTCCCCGGGTTCCCTCTGCAGCAGCTCCCCCCCATTCCTGCACAGCTCTCAGGGCATTATTAAGGTGAGTGGCAGACGGAGCCCACCCCCTTTGGGAGTGCCCCCTTCATCTCCCTGTACACACACCCCTTCTATTTCAACTGGGGCAAAGCTCCCAAGGCTGAGCTGAGGAACAGTTTACAGGCTTCCTCTGTCCAGAGGCTCTGGAAGGGGAGGAGAGGTGGGGAATTTGGAAAACAAGAAGCTCTGGGCTCCAGGCCCAGCTCCTCCCATCCGTGGGTGGCCTGTCACTTGACCTTGCAGAATGGGAGGTGGAGGCAAGAGGGTGAGGGTGGAGGGTGTGGGGGGTTCGAGGCCCAACCTGCCACTTCCTCATCATGTGACCTGCTGCCTTATTCCCTTCTCTAAAAATTCAACAGAATAACATCAAGATTGTTGCTGTTGCTAAGTGCCATCAAGTCATAGGTGACTCATAGTAACCCTATGAACAAAAGACCTGGTCTCTTGTATAATGTTCATTGTTTCTCCAGGTTCATAGGGTTTCCAGGGGCAAGTTATTTCGGAAGTGGATGCCACTTCTGCTTCCCAGCTTGTTTTAATTGGGGAGCTCCACCAAACCCTGTCCACCATGGGTAACCATTATCACATTTGACACATCAGTGTCACAGTGTTCAGCTTCACAGCGACCACGAGTTACCTCTGTACAGCAAGTGGACAGACCAGGACTATACGACTTAAAAAAACGTTTGACCAAAAACGATTAAAAACAGGTCTGAGGGCCATAGAGCAAAGAAAAAATTTTAAATTGTGATTTGAATGAAAGTTTATATATCAGTTTTCTGTTCCATTTATACACATTTTGTTGTGATGCTGATCACAGGCCCCACAATAGAACAACACTCTCCCCAGTTCCTTCCTATGATTCTTGTTTCCATTCATCTTCTTTTTTTTATTTTATTTTATTACTTTTGTGTGCATGTACCGTCAAATCAGCTCTGACTGGTATAGGAGGAGATTGCCCCTCCTTCCCCAGCAGAGCATCTGGTGGATTCGAACCGTGCACCTCTGGGATTGTAGTTGCAGCTTCTTGCCACTAGGCCACCAGAGCTCCCCCTATTCATCTTCTTTTTATAACCCTCCTGCCCTCTGGGCAAATGCAGCCCTTTTGATATCAAATGGTTGTGGCAAACTGGTTCTTTTTTAAAAATTTTATTTTTATTTGTGTGTGTGTGTGTGTGTGTGTGTGTGTACCATCAAATCGGATCTGATTGGTACAGGAGGAGATTGTCTCTCCCTTTCCATCTGGTGGATTTGAACCACGCACCTCTGGGATTGCAGTGTAGCTTCTTGCCACTAGGCCACCAGAGCTCCCTAAGAGTTTTTGGGTTGTTTTTTTTTAATTCATTTTAATGAACATTTATAGGTATTTTGGATTTCCGTTCACTCATTGTTGCACATTTCTCCCCCTAAGGGTTATTTTTAATATTACATAATCTAAGGGAAAGATGGTTGTCAGGGAGGAAGGAGAGGGAAATAAATCAATAAATAGATTAATAGACATATGTTAAGATGAAGGAATAGAAAGGATCTGTTGTTCACAGGGTTTGTGTGAATCATAGTCAATTTGACAGCACCTAACAACAACATGACATGATTAGCCCAAAGGTTAGAAGTTCAAACCCACCCAAAGGTGCCTTGGAAGAAAGGCCTGGCAATCTGTTTCTGAAAGGTCCCATCCTTGAAAACCATCTGAGGTAGTTCATCTCTTCACATACAAGGTCTCCCATGAACCAGAATCTCTAAATGACTGGGGTGTGAGAACCCTTGAAAATTGGGTTTTCTACCCATTGGTTGCATTAACCCCTGTTGGGGGCATGGTCTCCAGCTACCTTAACTGTAGAAAACTGGTCTTGTAAATCATCAAAAGCTGTGAGACCAATATAAGAAAAAGCACTTTCCACACTGTGAGAGATGGCATTGATGGTGATGGAGAGCTTGTGAAGAGACTATGGAGCTGCTGTCAGGAGATTGTGGCACAGCTGGAAAGAGACTGTGGCAAGTTGTAAATAGAGGAAACCTGGAGAGAAAGGCCACAGTTTAGATGGTTGGATGATTGAAGGCAAAGCTGACTTATAACTGCTCTGAGATAAGATTTGCTCGATGATTGAAGAAATGAGAGGTTTCTTGCCTTGAGACTGCTGGACTAAACCTGGACTTGCATTGTAAGACATTCTTGCCTCCTCCACTCTCCAGCCTAGTTCCCTAATAAACCCTGTAACTGAGTAAAGTCTGTGAGTCTTGCAACAAACATGGGACCCAATGATTGATCAAAATAGGTGCAGCAGCATATGAGGTGGCATGTCTGCCTATGTAGCTATTTGTATGAAGTCCTCTCCAAAGTACTGAAGAGCAACGATGTCAGTCTGGAGACTAAGGTGCGCCTGATCCAGGCCATAATCTTTGCAATTACTTTGCTAGGTATCAGAAAGCTGGACAATTACTAGGGATGACAGAAAAGAGAATTGATGCCTTTGAGCTGTGGTGCTGGAGAAGAGTGGTGAATATACCATGGACTGCTAAGAGAACAAACAAGTTCATCCTGGAGAGGGTGAGACCAGGCTGCTCCTTGGAGTCAAGGATTCTGAAGCTCCATCTGACATACTTTGGACATGTTGCAAGGAGGGACCATTCCTTGGAAGGGATGTCATGCTTGGGAAGGTGGAGGGACAGCACAAGAGAGGAAAACCTTCAATGAGATGGATTGACTCAGTGACTGGGGTAATGGGGGTAGGTGTGTCAGAGACAGTAAGATTGGCACAGGATAGAGCAGGGTTTAAGGCTGCTGTACACAGGATCACGATGAATCGCAGGTGACTCAATTGCACATAACAACAACAACAATGGATGTTATTGATGGGCACAGTTCCCCTTTATGAAGCAAGTAGAAGTCACACTTGGCTTTTCTCAGTTTCCCACTGTTCCTTCCTCAATGACACAGCAACCACTGTAGCTGTGATTCTGTAATTGCCTGGAGAGCCCGGCTTTGTAACCTGTTACACCGCCGAAAGAAAGGTCAGAGATTCAAACCCTTCCATCCTCGAGGAGTCCAGGGTAAAGTTCACGAGTGTACCTGGAGGTCACCTGCGGAATCCTGGGTGCTGCACACAGTTGAGGGCTTGGCTACTAATTGTCCCTCGGAAGTGTGTGGTCATTGTTGCGGTTGATGGCATTGTTGATGATGTCGCTGTAGTTTTTGAAGTTGCTGAGTGGGCTCAAAATCACAGCCACACTGTGTACAACCCCAAAAAAAAAAAAAAAGAATGCTGTCCTTCCTTTTTTTTAAAAAAAATTTGTACATAGAAAAGGAAACCAATTTTTGTTTCCCTTCTCCCTTCTCCTCCCTGTCAACCATTCAACATTGATCCTCCCTGTGGGTAAACCTTCCCTTTGCTTTTTACAATCGTGGTCTTATACCATAATCATCCTTTTGAGACTGACTTATGTCACTCAGCATAATCTGTCTTCGTTCCCCATGCATGCTGTGCTGCGTGGTGCCAATCCATCTGTTAGGGACGCTTCACACTCCATTGTGTGACCACATCACAGTTTCTTGAGCCATTTACCCATTGATGGGCCCGTGGGTTGTTGCTAAATCTTTGATATTGTAAAGAAAATGCTGCAGTAAACATGGGTGTGGAGTAAATCTTTTTTTTTCCAAAATGCCATTTCTGTTCACCAAAGAAAAGGAAAGGTTTTCAGTTTCCCACAAAGCCCAACCCCTGGAGTTCACTGCTAAGTCTTGGCCTGTTTCCTCCAGTCATTTGTAGGGCACATCCCCAGTTTTTCGTCGGCTTTGTGCTTTTTCTAAAGGCACGATTACATACCACGCTGTTTTGTTTTGTTTTGTTTTTGTGTGTGTACCGTCAAATCAGATCTGACTGGTCCAGGAGGAGATTGTCCCTCCTTCTCCAGCAGAGCATCTGGTGGATTCAAACCACGTACCTCTGGGATTGCAGTGCACCTTTTTGCCGCTGGGCCACCAGAGCTTGCTCATGCTATGCTGTTTTGCTTCTCCCTTGACTCTCTGAATTCTCCTGGTGCCACATTATGCAATGAATTGGACTAGCAACTAAAAAGTCAGCGGTTCAGATCCACCAGTACGAGCTTCTATGAAAATTTACAGCCTCAGAAGCCAAGTGGAGGGTAGCCAGGCATTGAAATTAACTCGATGGCAGTGTGTTCGGTTTAGATTGTGGTTTATCGTTGAACAATGAACCCTAGTGGTGCAGTGGGTAAGTGCTGGGCTGCTTGCTAACTGAAAGTTCAGCAGTTCAAGCCCACCCGCAACTACATGGTGAAAAGACATGGCTGTCTGCTCCGTGAAGCTTCCACAGATTAAGACTCTTCCTGTCAAGTCGTCCCCAACTCATAGAGACCCCGTGTGATGGGGCAAAACTGTCCCAAAGGGTTTCCCCGGCCACTATCTTACTCAATGCAAGTGGACCTCCAACAGCTTCTTTCTTCTTCAGAGCAACTGGTGTGCTCAAACCACCTAACTTTGCCTTGCCAACCCAGTGCTCAGCCACCTCCCCAGCAGGGCTCGCTGTGTCGACTCCATCCTCCAGGTTGGCTGGGGTTGGAATCAGCTCAGTGGCAGTGGGTTTGTTTGGGGTTGATGGGGATGGGGGTGGGGAAGAAAGACAAGACCGTCTGTTGCTGTCTAAGTTGCAGCCTCGGAGGTCCAGTGAGAAGCTCTCCACTCTCTCCACTCCACACTGTGAGTCTGAATCCACTCGAGCCTCGTGGAAAGTGGCAGAAGAACCCCTGCATCATCAGTAAACCAGGACTCAAACCTGTTGCCATGGAGTCAGTTTCAATTCACAGTCATCCTACAGTAGGGTCGAGTACAGCCTGCCTCAGAGGGTTCAGAATGTCAGTTTAAAGACTAAGGTGTGTCTGACCCAAGCCACTTATCTCCAGTTGCTTTGCATGCATGTGGAAGTTGGACAATTAATAAGGTTGAAGAAGAGATGCCTTTAAATTGTGGTACTGGCGAAGAGTTTTGAGTAGCTCATCGACTGCCAGATGGATGGACAGGCCTGTCTCAGAGGAAGTACAACCAGGGAGTGCTCCCTAGAGGCAAGGGGGATGAAATTTCGCCTCACATCCTTCGGGCATGTTGTCAAGAGAGGCCAGTCCTTGGGAAAAGATAATCAAGCTGGGAAAGGTGGAGGGTCAGAGAAACGGGAAGTCCCTCAGCGAGCTGGGTTGACACAGAGACTCCAACGATGAGCTTATGCAGAGTGGAGACCGTGCGAACAAGACTAGACCAGGTTCCGATCTGCTGTGGGGCTGTGTGTTGCGATGGATCCGGTGACACCCAACAGCTCCCCAGAACCCTGGGGCTCGAAGCTGTGACTCTTCATGGACGCAGACTGTGTACCACATCTTTCTTCTGTGGAGCAGCTGGTGAGTTCGAACCACTCACCTTTCTGTTAGCAATCCAGTGCTTAGTCACTGCACCACCAGAGCACCTCATTATTCTATGATAATAATTGTTGTTGTTGTTGTTGTTGTTGTTGTTATGTGTTGTCAAGTGGCTTGCGACTCATAGCGACCCTATGTACAACAGCCCTAAACTCTGCTCTGTCCTGTGCCAATCACACTGTCTCTGACACTCCCATCCCGATTACCCCAGTCACTGAATCAATCCACCTCATAGAGGGCCTTCCCCTCCTGCGCTGTCCGTCCACCCTCCCAAGCATGATGTCCTTCTCCAAGGACCGGTCTCTCCTCACAACATGTCCAAAGTATGTTAGACAGAGCCTCAGAATCCTTGCCTCCAAGGAGCCACCTGGTTTAACCCTTTCGAGGACGAATCTGTTTGTTTTCCTAGCAGTCCATGGTATTCTCAATACTCTTCTCCAGCACCACAGCTCAAAGGCATCAATTCTCCTTCTATCCTCCTTGGTCATTGTCCAACTCTCTGATGCATAACAAGTAATTGTGAAGACCATGGCCTGTATCAGACGCACCTTAATCTCCAGAGAGACACCATTGCTCTTCAGTACTTTGGAGAGGTCTCTAACGGCAGACTTTCCCATGGCAATGCGCCTTAATAATTATTCTATGATAATAATTCTGACCCACAGACTCAGGGGGTGGAATAGCACTGCTTCACAGACTCTGCGAGCTGGGTGGTTTAAACCCACCAGTTGTTCCACAGAAGAAAAGAGAAGCTGGAGGTCCATTTGCATGGGGAACCCTCTGGGACAGTTTGGTATTGTCACACGGGGTCACTAGACTTCAAAGAACATGAGGTGCTCCCTCCAGGGGAGCTTCTGATAACATCATCACAAGAAATGTGCTCCACACACCTTTCTCAGGTCCAGCACTGCCTGTCCTGGGGCTCCCAGTCCCACTGCCAAGAGATGCAATCAAGCCTTGATTCTCAACAACCTGGACTCAAATTCTAGTCTTCTCCCCAGTGCTGTGTGAGCGCAGGCCCATATCTCCCTGTGCTTCAGTTTGCTTGCGATGCACTGTATCGCGATACACTGTCCCTTCTGTGGTACATTTGAGGCCAGATGTGCCCGGCCTTCCAGGACTGATGCCACTGTCAGTTGCCCTCGGTTGGCTCTTACCGTTGACAACCCCATTCTCCACAGAACATAACACTGTATGTTTGAAAGCACTCGCCACAGGAGAGCGAGGGCTGGGATCAATGCCACCTAGCCAAGGAGAGCCTTTGGTTAGTGACTTCAGCTCTCTGGGCCTCAGTTTCCCCACCTGTCAGTTATGGTTGCTGGTTCCCATTCAGGGCGACTCCACGGTCAACAGAACAACAAGGCACCCACTCCAGCACCACCTTCACCGTCACCAGTCGGCTCAAGTCCAAGGTTGGGGTCACTTCATGTTTCGAGTGTCTTCCAGCACTCCACTGGACAACGCTCCCCTGCGATCCTCGGCGTTCCCACAGGCTGGCCTCTGGAGACAGGTCACCGGGTCCTTCCTTCGAGCCTGTCTTAGCCCCAGAGGCCCCTTGGATTCCCCCTGGTGATGCTGCTGGTATTTGAAGAGCGGGAGGCCTTGCTTCCAGCATCACAGCGCCACAAGCAGAGGGATTGAGCGTCCTATCATTTATAACACCCCAGCGGGTCTTCCACCCTAATCAAGCCCGGGACTCTTTCTAGAGTGAAATAGTCACGCGAACAGGATCAATATATGCTTTAAACAGCTCCGCCGGCATTCTGATGAGGTGTCTCCACCAAATGGGATGAGTGCCAGAGAGGAGGAAGAAATCTTCCTGTTTGAAGAGCTTTATGGATTCCTGGCTAGCAGGAATTGAAAAAGGAGTGGTGCTAAGGGCCTGTCTCGCTGGGAGTTATCACCCATAAAGCACTCGGAACAGGCCTGGCTCCGAGGCGGCGCTTGATATGTGAGAGCCGCCGAAGCTGCCTGTCTTCATCTTTTGTGCTGAGTTAGAATTTCCATGCATATAAGAAAACGAGGGAGCTCTGGTGGCCTAGTGGCAAGAAGCTGCGCTGCAATCCCAAAGGCACATGGTTCGAAGCCATCAGCTGCTCCATGAGACAAGGATAGGCAATCTCCCCCACCCCACCCTATGCTAGTGCAATTAACTGTCTCTTAAAACCTGCTGGAGGGTCAGCCTTGGGTCAGTTCTGACTCGATGGTACACAATAACAACATAAAAAAATTACACCCATTTTAAGTTAACAGATGGGGGGGCTAGACAATTGTATACAGCCATGGGGCCACCACCTCAAGGGAACACGCCCATCACTCCAGGAAGTTCTCCCCATCCTGCGTATCTGTCTCTCTCACAGACCCACAAGCACACACTCAGAAAATGACTACATACTTCTAGACCATTCCAGGAATGCAATCCGACCACAGGTACTTTTGCTCCAGAGAGTGTCATTGAGCTTCACCCAAGTTGAGCATGTCAACGTTATTGTGATGGTTGAGTTGTCGCCAAGTTACAGGGACCTTCTGCCCCACAGAACAGTGTTGCACAGCGCGGGATCATCTCCACGAACAGGGGCTACGCCTGAGTCCGTGGCTGTGGCCACTGTGTACGTCCCCAGTGGATTTCATTTCATTCCACTGCATGGAGTTTGTTCATTCCTTAAGCTGGTGTATGTCTGACTTATTTCCAGGTGGGGCTGAAATCAGACATATGCCGTCGTATCTCTTGCATCAACACCCAAGAGTCGTGTGGCCACGTCAGACAGTAACTTTATGCTGGACTCCGTAAGACGCTCTTTTCCAAAGCGGTTGTACCAGCATTTATCCCCCATCAGCAGTAGGCAGACAGTCTCATGGCTCCACACCCTTAACAGCACTTGTGGACAGCAGTGTGGTTTTCATTTTGCTATGATTTTTGTTTTAAGGTTGTTATTGTTGCTGTTTCACAATCACTAGGATTCTGAGGCTTTGTCTGACATGCTTTGGATGTGTTGCAAGGGGGGACCAGTCCTTGGAGAGGAACGTCATGCTTGGGAGAGTGAAGGGACAGCACAGGAGGGGGAGAGCCTCGATGAGACAGATTGATTCAGTGACAGGGGTAATGGGGGTAGGTGTGCCAGAGACAGTGAGATTGGCACAGGATAGAGCAGAGTTTAGGGCTGTTGTACAGAAGGTCGCTCTGAGTTGCAAGTGATTCGATGGCACAGAACAACAACAACAACAATATACTGGAGAAGAGTATTGAATATACCATGGACTGCTAAGAGAACAAACAGGTTCATCCTAGAGAGGGTGAAGCCAGGCTGCTCTTTGGAGGCAAGGATTCCGAAGCTCACTCTGACAGACTTTGGGCATGTTGTAAGGTGGGATCAGTCCTTGGAGAGGGACGTCATGCTTGGGAGGGTGGAGGGACAGCGCAGGAGAGGAAAGCCCTCGATGAGGTGGATTGATTCAGTGACTGGGGGTAATGGAGGTAGCTGTGTCAGAGACAATAAGATTGACACAGGACAGAGCAGGATTTGGACTGTTGTACATAGAGTCGCTCTGAGTCGCAAGCGATTTGATGGCACATAGCAACAACAACAATATACTGCAGAAGAGTATTGAATATACCATGGACGGCTAAGAGAACAAACAGGTTCATTCTAGAGAGGCAGGTGTGTCAGAGACAGTGCGATTGGCACAGGATAGAGCAGGATTTAGGGCTGTTGTACATAGGGTCGCTGAGTCGCAGGCCACTTGATGGTATATAACCACAACAACAGTAGTATTAGGACTGATCGGTGTCTCTCTCCACCTCCCACCCAGGTGATCCGGACGGACACGTTCAAACACCTGCGGCACCTGGAGATCCTGCAGCTGAGCAAGAACCTGGTGCGGAAGATCGAGGTGGGCGCCTTCAACGGGCTGCCCAGCCTCAACACGCTGGAGTTGTTTGACAACCGGCTGACCACGGTGCCCACGCAGGCCTTCGAGTACCTGTCCAAGCTCCGCGAGCTCTGGCTGCGCAACAACCCCATCGAGAGCATCCCCTCGTACGCCTTCAACCGCGTGCCCTCGCTGCGCCGCCTGGACCTGGGCGAGCTCAAGCGGCTGGAGTACATCTCGGAGGCGGCCTTCGAGGGTCTGGTCAATCTGCGCTACCTCAACCTGGGCATGTGCAACCTCAAGGACATCCCCAACCTGACGGCCCTGGTGCGCCTGGAGGAGCTGGAGCTGTCGGGCAACCGGCTGGACCTCATCCGCCCGGGCTCCTTCCAGGGCCTCACCAGCCTGCGCAAGCTGTGGCTCATGCACGCCCAGGTGGCCACCATCGAGCGCAACGCCTTCGACGACCTCAAGTCGCTGGAGGAGCTCAACCTGTCGCACAACAACCTGATGTCGCTGCCCCACGACCTCTTCACGCCCCTGCACCGCCTCGAGCGCGTGCACCTCAACCACAACCCCTGGCACTGCAACTGCGACGTGCTCTGGCTAAGCTGGTGGCTCAAGGAGACTGTGCCCAGCAACACCACGTGCTGCGCGCGCTGCCACGCGCCCGCCGGCCTCAAGGGGCGCTACATCGGCGAGCTGGACCAATCGCACTTCACGTGCTACGCGCCTGTCATCGTGGAGCCGCCCACCGACCTCAACGTCACCGAGGGCATGGCGGCCGAGCTCAAGTGCCGCACGGGCACGTCCATGACGTCGGTCAACTGGCTGACGCCCAACGGCACGCTCATGACGCACGGCTCGTACCGCGTGCGCATCTCCGTGCTGCACGATGGCACGCTCAACTTCACCAACGTCACGGTGCAGGACACGGGCCAGTACACGTGCATGGTGACGAACTCGGCGGGCAACACCACGGCCTCGGCCACGCTCAACGTCTCGGCCGTGGACCCCGTGGCTGCGGGAGGCGGCGGCGCGGGGGGCGGCCCCGGGGGCGGAGCTGGCGGCGGAGGCGGAGGAGGAGGTGCAGGAGGAGGCTACACCTATTTCACCACCGTCACCGTGGAGACGCTGGAGACGCAGACCGGCGACGAGGTGCTGCAGCCGCACGGCACCGAGAAGGAGCCCCCGGGGCCCACGACGGACGGCGCGTGGGGCGGGGGCCGGCCCGGGGAGCCGGGGGGCGCGGCCGCCTCGTCCACCACGGCGCCGGCGCCGCGCTCCTCGCGGCCCACGGAGAAGGCCTTCACCGTGCCCATCACGGACGTGACCGAGAACGCGCTCAAGGACCTGGACGACGTCATGAAGACCACCAAGATCATCATCGGCTGCTTCGTGGCCATCACCTTCATGGCCGCCGTGATGCTGGTGGCCTTCTACAAACTGCGCAAGCAGCACCAGCTCCACAAGCACCACGGGCCCACGCGCACCGTGGAGATCATCAACGTGGAGGACGAGCTGCCCGCCGCCTCGGCCGTGTCCGTGGCCGCCGCCGCCGCCGTGGCGGGCGGGGGAGGCGTGGGCGGGGACAGCCACCTGGCCCTGCCGGCCCTGGAGCGCGACCACCTGAACCACCACCACTACGTGGCGGCCGCCTTCAAGGCGCATTACAGCAGCAACCCCGGGGGCGGGGGCTGCGGGGGCAAGGGGCCGTCGGGCCTCAACTCCATCCACGAACCTTTGCTGTTCAAGAGCGGCTCCAAGGAGAACGTGCAAGAAACGCAGATCTGAAGCCTCCTCGTAGGGGGGGGACGGGCCGGACTCACTTGGGACCCCATCAGCGGCCCTGGCCCGCCGCCGCCTGTCCACCCACCCAGCCCGCTGCACCCGGACTCCACCGGAGGCCGGCGGGGCGCGCACGGGGCCGCCCCCAGGAATGGCTCTGCGAGGGCTTTTTCTTCCGCTCGCTCCCGGCAGCGAGGACGATTGGGAAGGGCCTGGACCTGGGCTTTATTGCTCCGCGCTCTCCCACCACCTAGCCCAGCCCTTCTTCCAGGGAAGAGAGGAGCTTTTTTTTTTGGAGGGGTGTCCTATCCCTGCGCCCCCCCACCCCCACTACAGCCCTTCTTTTTACAGTTTTTTTGTTTGTTTGGTTTTCAGTTTGAAGCCTGACCCTCCCTTCCTCTCTCCTTCCCTTCCCTCCCTCCCTCCCCCTCCACCCCAGAAACTGAAGAGACAGAACGCGTGGTCCGAGCCTCCTCCTCGAAGCCCTGGCCCCTCGACACTCTGGCCCCTGTCTCCCACCCCCCCCCCCCCCCAGCGCTGAGCTCCGCTCCGCTCCGCCCCTTGTCCCCCTTGACTGAGGAGGGACAGCCCAGCCCCACCTGGTGGCCCTCGACCCTGCCCTAACCCCGCCCCCCACAAACTCTTTTGATACTGAAGGGAGGTTTGCGTCAACGACTACCTGCTCTGTAATTACTTTAAAAAAAAAAAAAAAACCACGGAAAAGTTAAAAAAAATAATTTTTTGGGGGGATTATGAAAGCATGAAGAAGAGAGGAAACAAAATGGAAATAGAATAGTGTGGGGGTAGTGTGACAGACTGAAATCCCCAGTGTCTGCAAAACCCAGAAGGAGCACCTGGTCCCCCCACTCCTGACTCAAGGTCCTGGAGGGATATGCAGGCCCCTCAGTCCCAGCGGGGCTTTGGTAGCCTCCTCTGTCCCCCTCACTTCGCAGAGCTCCTTTAAGAGGCTCTCACATTTTGTGCTACACTACTAGCTACTAACTGAAGAGTTGGTGGTTCTGCACAAGGGCCTGGGGATCAGCTTTCCGTAGAGATTATGGTTGGGTGGGCTGGCCTGCGAAAGGTTTGGTTCTTTTGGTCTCACTTCACACCTGGGCGTGATGTCCCCACCCTAAAGTCCCTGGAGGCACTGGTGCGACCACAGAAAGAGGGTCAGGTGGAGGTTGAGGGACACAGACTGCAGATGTAACCGTGGAGCACTGGGGAAGCTGGGTTTGCAACTTATTTTTGAGCGAAGACACACAGGTCAGGAGACACTTCCCCACCCTTGGAGAAGCTAAGAGACAAGGAGAGGGGACACTGCAGCTTAGAAGGTCCCCCAGGCTGCTGACCAGAGCCCTCTCGGCCAGAGGCAGTGGTGGGGCAGGGAGAGGGAATGGGGAGTGTGTGTGATGTCTGAAGGAGCCCCATGTCTCAGCAGAGCGCAGCAGATACCGGTAAGTACGCAGGGCAGGGCTATGCGCGCATGCGGGAGCTTTTCCAGAGAGACGATAAAGATACAGGGTGACCAGAGCCGAGACCCCACAGGCCTGACAATCACCCTCTTCCCCCAGCCAAGCAGGTTCCCCCAGTGAGGCTCGAATGAGAACCGTGGAGTGGGAGCAAGTGGGCCCCAAGGACCCCTCCTGCTTAGGACTGTTCTCCCCGCCCTCACCGCATCTTATCTTGTCCCACCTAGGGCTTTTCACAGCACATTCTCCCCATATCAGCATCCTCCACTCCGCACCAGCCTCCCCAGGCGACAAGATGTCTGGGGTCTCGGGCCCTATCAGCCCACGACCAACTGTCTGCCTCTGCCACCGCTGGCTGTCCACTTGGGACTCTGGGCGCCCCCCTCCTTCCCCACCCCCAGCCTCCCTTTCATGCTCTCTTTCCCTCTTGGTCCCTTTCAGCGCGGATCCTGGTTGCCATGGAAACACTGCAGCGGGTACCAGGTGGTGGTTGGGGGCAGGGCGCGAGGCTGCGGCAGCCTTCGGTGCCAGGCACCCGAGAGGGGAGAGGCGCAGTGGCCAAGCAGGGAGCATTCTGGGGAGGGTAGGGGAGCACTCAGAGACTCCCCGAGCCTCAGGCCTTCTCCTTGACCCCCGAGAGGTGGAAAGAGGGAGGGACGTGGCGTGGGGGTGAGGATGCAGTCACGAGGAGAGGGGGCTGGTGGCATCGAGGCAGAAGGGAGAGTGAGTGGAAGGTGGAAAGTCAAGGTGATCTGAAGGGCACAACGAGGAAGAACTGCGGGTGCAAGGAGGTGGGGTGACGGGACGTGGGGGTCCCTGAGGCAGAGGCGCGGTTTGGACAAGCTGTCGAGGCCAAGACGGCCAGGCTGAGAGAAAAGGCCGAGAACCCAGCTGGGGACAGGACTGCTAGGGACAGGGACAGAGACGCTAAGAAGAGAGGCTGAGGCAGAGGAGGGATGGAGGAAGAGATCCAGACAGAACAAGGGGTGAGGAGGTCCCCGGAGCCGGCATGGACATGGCTGCATCAGCTTTAGTTATTCCTGAATTTTGTTTTATGGACAAGAAGCCCAGCAGTGCTAAGTGGAAAGACCCCCAAGAGCAAGACAAGCGAGCCCAGAGTCCCCTCTCCAGCCCGCTCAACCCCCGCCCCAAGCAGGATGCTGTTTCCATGACAACCTGGCGCCCAGAGGAGGGCGGGAGAGACTGCGGAGGAAATTTTCCACAGCGGCAGGGAGGGCGGGCGGAGGGGGCCAGGCAGAGGAAGGCCGCCGACGGCGCGGGGGCCACTTGGGGCTCACACACCCCCACCTCGCAAATGCACAAGTACAGGAAAGGGTCCTCGCCCCTCCCCATCCAGCAAACCCCCACCCCCAGTTCTGGGCTGTGGGGGAGGTTCCGAGAAAACCAAGGGTCAAATGTCCAAAGGTTAGCTGCTGCTCGGGCCTGGGGGGTGGGGGTGGCAGGCAGCGGCAAGTGGAGCTCAGACACGCGCCACCAGATCCAAGCAGCATGGCCGTGGACAGGGTGCCCCGGAGGGTGGGGGTGGTGGGCTATGGCCGGTTAGGTGAGTGTGAGCCTCATGGCCTAGTCACCAGTTAATGGGCAGCACCCACCTGTCCTGTCCGTGCCCTGCTTGTGCTCCCGCCCACACCAGCTTTCTGGGGTTCAGTTCTGATCTCTAGGTCACTGTCCTCTCTCTCTGGGTCTCTGTCCCCCTCTCTCTGTCTCTGCCCCCACTTCTGTCCTTTTCTCTCTGTGTGTCTCTGTCCCCCTCTCTCTGGGTCCCACCCCTGGGTCTCTGTCCCCCTCTCTCTCAGTCTCTGTCCCTTCCTGTGTCTGTCCCTCCCTCCCTCTCTGTCCCCCACTTCTGGGTCTCCGTCCCCCTACTCTGGGTCTCTGTCTCCCTCTCTCTGGGTCTCTGTCCCCCCATCTCTGTCCCTTTCTGTGTCTGTCCCTCCCTGTCTGTGTCTCTGTCCCCCTCTCTGTCTCCGTCCCCCTCCTCTGGGTCTCTGTCCCCCGGTTCTTTGTCTCCTTCTCTCTCTGGATCCCTTTCTTAGGCTTTAGACCACTCTCTCCCCAGGACAATCCCTTGTCTCCCACCTGCTGACTCAGGGGCCAGAACTGGGCCTAGAACTTGCGTTTGTCTGGAATCGGGACCCAGGAAGAATGGCAGGGAACGTGCCTCTTCCCCTGCAGCTGCAGGACCTCAATGCCCTTGGGGAGAGGTCAG
Organism: Elephantulus edwardii; assembly: GCF_000299155.1. Classification (NCBI taxonomy): domain Eukaryota; kingdom Metazoa; phylum Chordata; class Mammalia; order Macroscelidea; family Macroscelididae; genus Elephantulus; species Elephantulus edwardii. The sequence continues at coordinate 1,116,625 of NW_006399958.1, read as the reverse complement.
TGACCCTGCCAGGGCCAGACAGGGCTCCCTGAAACTTCTGCTCTGCCTTGTCTGGGGCTGTGCCATGTCAACTGAGGCCCTCGCTGGGTGTCTGTTTCACGCACGTGAGGGGGGGGTGGGAAGAGGGTATGCACCGGCCTGTGGAGGCATGGGGGGCTAGCCCTACTCTCAGGCCCTCCCCCGTCTCTCCATTCTCCCAGGCGCCCCGATCTGGTGGTGGAAGTGGCCCATCCCCAAATAATCCATGATTCTGGGGCCCACATCCTGCGTCATGCCAGTCTGCTGGTGAGACCCTACCCACCTGGAACCCCAGGACACCAACCCTTCTGCCCTGACCTCCATTCCTAAGCCTGACCTGGGCGCCTCCCCCTGCTCAATGCGCCCCAGGTGGGGTCCCCCTCAGCTCTGGCGGACCCGGCTACTGAACACCAGCTCCGAGAGGCGTCCCACCGCTGGGGCCACGCTGTGTTCGTCGCCCGGGGGGCCTTGTGGGGATCGGAGGACATCACCAGGCTGGACGCAGCAGGGGGCCTTCAGGTCAGGCCGTCAGGACCTGGGGAGGGGGCTGCAGAGACTCCGCCCCCGGCCGCCCAAGCTCCCTTCCCTTCCCCCCTTCTCCCTGCAGAGCCTCCGAGTCACCATGGCCACGCACCCCGACGGCTTCCGCCTTGAGGGGCCCCTGGCCGCGGCCTCCAGGACCGGACCCCGCACGGTGCTCTACGAGGGTCCGGTGCGGGGACTGTGCCCATGGGCCCCCCGTAACTCCAACACCATGGCGGCCGCAGCCCTGGCCGCCCCTAGCCTGGGCTTCGACCACGTCGTCGGGGTGCTGGTGGCCGATGACAGGTGAGCCCGGCCAAGCGGGGACGCGGAGGCCAGAGCCAGGCCCGCCCGGCTGACCGCCCTCCCGCCGCCCCAGCCTCCCGGACATGCACGTGGTGGAGGTGGAGCTGAGCGGACCTCTGGGCCCCAGCGGCCGCAGCTTCGCCGTGCGCACCCGCCGGGAGAACCCGGCCGAGCGGGGCGCGGTCACCGGCTCGGCCACGGTCACCGCCTTCTGGCGCAGCGTCCTGGGTGAGGCCCGGCGCGCGGGGTCTCGGCCCCTGTACTGGAGGCTCCTGGGCTGATTTCTACGTGTTTTCAAACTTTGTATCGGTCTCTCGATCCACGTCCAGCTCCTGGGACTCTGGCCCCCTCTCTCTGGGTCTCCCTCCGTCCCCGATCCTGTGGGTCTCTCCCTCTCTCTGGGTCGCTGTCACTGTCTCTGATCTGTGTCCCCTCCCTGTGTCTGCTTCCTTCTCTGGGTCTCTGTCCCCCGCTGTGTGTTTCCTTATCTCTGAGTCTCTGTCCTCTCCTTTCTCTCTTGGGCTCCTGTTCCCTTCTCCCTGACTCTCACGGCCCCTCCAACCTTGGCCCTTTCCCCTTCAGTTTATGTCTCCCATCTCTCTCTCTCTCTGTCTTTCTATCTCTGTCTCTGTCTGTCTCTTTCTATCGCTCTCTGTGTCTCTTACTCTCTCTCTCTGCACGGTGCGTATCAGTCTTTAATTCTCCATTTTTTCTACCGCAGGCTGCTGCCAGCTCCCCTCCAAGCCAGGGATCCATCTCTGCTGAGAACCCTCCTCCCTCCAGAGAAGAACATCAGAGTCTTTGATTTCCTCGCCCCCACTTGCCCCCACGTCTGCTCTGGTCTCAGTTTGCCCAGATCTCCGTCTCTCCTCGCAGTAAAACATCTCCCTACACGGCCCTAGTGTCTCGGTTTTTCTACTCTGTGACGTCACACTGCCTCTGCACACGTTGGCTATGACGCCATCACGAGAAGCAGGCATAGTTGGGGGGGGGGGCGGAGAGAAGGCAAAAACAAACAAACCACAACCCTCAATTGATATCGCGAGGGTTTACGTACTTCATTTCCCAGAATCCTCTGAGCAGCGGAGTGGTAGAGCGCACGCTGGGGCACGCTGGTCTAGGGTGTAGGATTCTTCTAGGTGTATTTCCGGTTTTCTTCGCAGAGGCTGATGGGAGTTGTAGTCCAGGGTCTTGAGATTTCACTACAATTCCGGTCTAGTCAGCCTATGTCTTCCGTTTGGCGGTAGTGAGGTCGCGGGGCCCGCCGGGAGTTGCAGTCCAGCACGCGGGGCCCGCCGGGAGCCGTAGTCCGTCCCGCCTGCCCAGTCAGCGCCCACTTCCCGCCCGGCGCCCGGAGACCACAGCCTCCGCCCAGGGGGATGCGGAAGCCCCTGGCTCGCGGGACCAGAGAGGCAGGCGGGGTGAGCGGCGTTGCCAGGCAACAGACGAGCGGGCGGTTGGGGTACGGGTCGAGGAAGAGGGTTCTGTTAGTATCCGGGGCGGGGGTGGAAAGGGGCCTGGTTGCCAGGCGATCAGAGGAGGGGACCCTGTTGCTTAGTGACCGGGGAGTGGACCCTGTTTGCCACGTGACAAGAAAGAACATGGTCTTTTAGCGACAAGGGGGCGATGGGAGAAGGCTTCAGTTGCTAGGCGACCATAAGAGACCCTGTTACCTAGAGACAGGGGAGGTGGATCCCTCTATTGCTAGGTAACCAGAAAAAAAAAATACTTACCTAGTGAAGTGGGAGGGGTGGCGATCCTCTGTTGCTAGGTAACCAAGGAGGGGGTCCTGTTAACTTAGGAACAGGGACTGGGGGCTTCTTTGTTGCGAGCAGCCAACATAGGGACCCTTTTACGTAGGGATGTAGTGGCATCTTCTGTTGCTAGATAACCTACCTCGGGATGTGATGGGATCTCCTTAGACGCCTAAGACAGACCTTGGTCCCTAAGGGCAAAGGATGGAGGGCCCTCTGGACCCAAGGAGGCCCCTTCAATGGCATTGCCTCTCGGAGGCACTCAGGCTGTGGAGCTTTATCTAGTTCCTTCCTGAAGCCGAGATTCCCCCCACAGGAGCTGAGGGCGGTATGTCCCAGGCCCCAGGAGCACAGCAGAGCCCACCCTCCGTGTACCACGAGAGACAGCGCCTGGAGCTGTGCGCCGTGCACGCCCTCAACAACGTCCTGCAGCAGCAGCTGTTCAGCCAAGAGGCTGCCGATGAGATCTGCAAGAGGTGACCGCCACCTGGCCCAGCCGTGGGCACCTGGAGACACAGTCTCCTCTAGGCAGGGCCAGCGCCCACTGGGGCTAGTCGCCGCCTCCTGCTCGTCTCTGGCCCCCACAGCCTCAGTCCGAGCTCACCTCTCCCTCTCTCATCTGTCCTCTCATTCCTGCCTCCTCACTGGTCTCCCAGCCCTCCAGTTTGACTCCAAAGCTGATCCTACCCCACCCTGCTCAAATCCCTCCCTGTCCCGTTGGGACAAGCCCAGCCCCTCAGCTTGTGATCCAAAACTCTGCATCCCTACCCAACTCTCTTTCTGCCTCTTGACACCACCCTACCCAGCTGCTTATCTTAACCTACTAGTATTGGAAATGCCACAAGTGGGTGTTTTAACAGACAGAAATTTGTTCTCCCAGTTAGGAAGCTAGAAGCCTGAATTGAGGGCACCCAGAGGGCTTTACTCTGTGGCTGTTCCAAAAGGCTCTTATCTCGTTTTCAGCTTCTGTTCCTTGGCGATCATGTGGCCCATACTCTCACCCTCCTCTCTGTACACTTGTTTAGTCTGCTCTGTTAGGTGTCAAAAGAGGCTGATTTGAGATTGACACTGCACTGACACGCGACCCCTCGTCTGCCGGTTTGCCATGATGCTGGAAGCAGCGTCCTCAGTATTTCAAATACTAACAGGGTCACCGTGGCAAACAGATTACATACAGCAGAGCTTCGAGATTAAGAAGCAGACTGGCCATCCAATTCTGAAATTGCAGGTCCTCCGAAGCCTAATGGACAGCAGTGGAGCGTTCACAGATAGAACACCAGAAGGCAGGCCCACTCGGGTTGGGGGCCACTCAGCAGTGGGCGTGAGTGTGGCTCAGAATGTGAGGATGATATGAGAAGACCAGGTTTCGATCATTGTTCACTTGGTCGCTATGAGTCGTAGTGTAATCGATGGCACCTAACAACAAAGCCATCACTAATTCTGCCTCATTTACATAACAAAGCCCATTTATCCAAGTGGAATGATAACCACAAGTGCCCTGACCTACACAGCCTTATGTTCCAGCTCACAGCAAACCCCTCGGAAGGTGTAGAATGACCCATTCGATGTCCTGAGCCGTCTTTTCAACACACATCACTCGGCCTTTTTTTCCTGAGGAGTAGCTGATGGGTTTGAACCGTCCACCTTTTGGTTAGCAGCCGAGCAATTAGTCTTTGTGTCTCCAGGACTCCTTTAGGGTGTACCTATTGCTGTGGCGTTGACTCTAACTCTTAACAACGCTGAAGGGCACAGTGGAACTCCCCTCTAGTGGTTCTGAGACTGGAATCAATCTCTCTCGCTCTGTGTGTGTTTGTGTGTGTGTGATTTGAGTGAAAATTTACAAAGCAAATTGGTCCAACCATTTATACACATCTCGTTTTATGACATCACTGACAGTACTCACTATGCAGCTGCATTCTTCCCACTTCATTCTTGTGATTCTCATTTCCATCAATCCTTCTACCCTACCACTTCCTGCCTTCCGAACTTTATCTCTGGGCAAATGCTGCTCTTTTTGACCTTATATGGTGGCTTATTCTAAACAGTGAGGGCTTCTACTAGTCCCCCCTTAAAGGCCTGTGTCTTGTTTGCCCAAGGCTGTAGTCTCTACAGAAGCAGACGACTTTGTCTTTCTCCTAGGGAGCAGCCGGTGGTTTGAACCTCTGACCTTTAAGTTAGCAGCTAAGTGCTTAATCCCTCCACTGCCACAGGGCCTTTGCACAGCTGTTCTTTCTGCCTGGCATAGTTTCCTCCTCCCTGACATGGTTCTCATTTCTCAAGATTTCACACATTATTGCTTTCTCATCATCTGTCTGTCCATCTCCTCCTTTCTGTCCCTGCAACCAGCCCATACTCCCCTCCTCCTAGCCTGTCTCCTGTAAGGTCCCAGGGGCCCCCAAGCATCTTCAGGTCTAGTCCCAGCCACTCAGACCTTAAATGCAGGAACACCTTGGAAAAACTGTGGATCTGGTTCCAGACTTCTTAAGGAAAACAAAGGTCTCTATAAAGCAAGTCATATAAATTTTTCTGGCTTCTCAGTGCATTTAAAAGGCTATAGCTTATTACTTTTTTTTAATTACTATTATTTTGTGTGTGTACCGGCAAATCAAATCTGACTGGTACAGGAGGAGATTGCCTCTCCTTCTCCAGTGAGCATCTGGTGGATTTTGAACCGCGCACCTCTGGGATTGCGGTTCAGCCTCTTGCCACTAGGCCACCAGAGCTCCGAAAGGCTGTAGCTTATTAAAGGCACCCTAGATGGATTGACACAGTGTCAAAAATCAGTGGGCTCAAGCATACCAGAGCTGATGATGATTGCACAGGATAGAAGAACAGCGTTCAGATCCTTTGTTCATAAGGTCGCTATGAGTCAGACTCAACTCGATGGCATCTAACAACACGTGGCACAGCAGGGAGCTCTGGTGGCTTGGCAGGTAATTAGTCACCCTGCCAACCCAAAGGTGTGCAGTTCAAATCCACCAGGTGCTCCAGGAGAGAAAGATGGGCAGTCTCCTCTGGGGCAGTTTACAGCCAGCCTCTCATAACCCACTGGCGGGTCAGCTGTAGGTTGGTTCCAACTCTTGTAGCAATGACTTTGTTATTTCGCTTGATATTCTTTTAGTGGCATGGGACATTTCCTGTCGGGCTGTTAACCACATGGTGATTGGTTCACATCTACAAGCCAATCCACAGGAGAAAAATGGGAGTCTCCTCCCAAAAAGACTTCAGACTTCAGAAACCCAGTGGAGGGTTGCAGTGGGGCAGAATAAACTCAGTGGTGAGGAGTTTGAGGGTCTGTTACAGGACCTCTCATGTTGCACAGGAGGGAGTAAGTGTTGTGCTTATCTGAGAGGTTGGCAGTCAAATCCACCAGCCTCTCCAAGGAGGAAGATGAGGCAGTAAGCTTTTCTGTAGGAATTACCTCCTGGGGAGCCCTGTGGGGCTGTCCTGTTCTGTCCTCTAGGGTGGCCCGGAGTCAGAACCGCCCCAACAGCATGAGCTTGGTCCTGGTTTGCTGGTCCGTCCAGGGTGACATAATGGAAAGTGTGAGATGTGGTGAGAATCACTAAAATAGGACCCCGAGACGTGGAGTGAAAACTTGCTGTTGGAAAAATGCCACCTATGGACTTGCTGGTCGCAGGGTCACCACAGTCCCATGATTGGTAAAACCTTCAGCATCTGTGAAGTGCAGTGAGATGGGGTCCACCTGTAAGGATCCCAGTGCCTTCGACTTTCAGGTCAGGACTGAGACCCGGAGAGGAATCAGGAACCTGGCTCCCTCAAACTGGACAAGGGAACAGAGACACAGAACAAGAATCCACAGACCTTCCCCACACCCTCCCTGCCTCTCCTCCGCCCAGCCCACCCAGGGCCCCGAGGAGAACAGAGGGGCTGTTGTTCAGACGGGCTGGGCCCAGAGACAAGTGGGGACAGGCTGGGCCTCTGGGGGTTGGGGAACAGCTGATAGGAAAGCCAAGAGCCTGGGACACTGACAGCAAAGCTGGGAAACAGGTGGCTGGAGCTGAGGCTTAGAGGTGAGCAGGGACCACGTGGGGCCTCAAATGCCAAGGTCACAGAGCCTTGAATGCCTGTGTTACAAGGACTCACATGCCAATGTCACGGGGCATCGAATGTCAAGGTCACAGAGCCTTGAATGCCTGTGTTACAAGGACTCACATGCCAATGTCACAGGGCATCGAATGTCAAGGTCACAGAGCCTTGAATGCCTATTCACAAGGACTCAAATGCCAATGTCATGGGAAATCGAATGTCAGGGCACAGGGCCTCGAATGCCAAGTTCAGGGGCTTGAAGCCTATCCTGAGAGTACTAGGGAGTCATGGAGGGTTGCAGGGGAGAGGTAAGACCAGATTGGAGCATAGAAAGCCCTGCAGGGCCTTGTGGGAAATAGGCTGAGGCCAGGGTGAAAGTTCCACCAGGGTGAGGTCTTAGGGTCCCAGCAGAAAGAGCCATCAAGCAAGAAGAACAGGGCCTGGGGGTGGACAGGTTGTGGGAGTCAAAGAGAAGAAACCATCCAAACATTGAGGTGACTCTCCTGCCTTGTGGGAAAAAGGATTCCTTTCCAGAGGACTGCCCAAGCCAGGCTCTGACTACCTCCCCTCCCCATCCAGGCTGGCACCAGACTCCCGGCTGAACCCCCATCGGAGCCTCCTGGGTACTGGAAACTATGACGTCAACGTGATCATGGCTGCTCTGCAGGGGCTGGGCCTGGCCGCTGTGTGGTGGGACAGGAGGAGGTAGGTCAGGGAGTGCTGCCCCACGGGAGCTGGCCTGGTCACAGGGCGGGGGGCTTAGTAGAGGGAGGAGAGGGTGGTTGGGGGTTCGGGTGGGTGGGAGGAAGGAAGATATCTCAGCTTCTAGTGCAGCCATATAAGATGTACCCACGGTGGGCTTCAACAAGCAAGTTCTTCCCCTCGCAGTCTGAGAGTTTAGAAGTCTGGATTTAGGGGGCTTCAGATGCTGGGGGAAAGGAAGGCTTCCTTTCTGCTACCTCTGGAGGAAAGGCCTTGTTCCTGCTGAGCGCCGTTGCTGGGCATCTCGTCCCCCATCTCTGCTGGCCTCATCTTCAGCTTGACTCGAGACAAACCCTCCACATAACCTGCCTCATTGTGTAACAGAAACCCACTCCTACATGGGATTATAACCACGTAGAAGTTGGAATTTATGGCACTTTTTTTTTTTTTGAGGAGGCTGAAGATAACACGGCAGAGGAGAAAGAGAGAACCTCTGCCCAGAATGAGTCCTGTTAGGTGGGGTCAGACATGACTGCTCTCGCCCACTTTTGAACCACTTCTGAAAACAGCCATCTCCCCATGGCTCTCTCTGCTTGTCTGCTGGGTTCAATAATTCACAGCAAGGGCCACGCAGAAGTCACAGATGATACCCACCACCACCATGGGGCTTACTAGGGGAAGAAACAGGCTACAATTCAGGATCAGGAATGAATCAGGATGCAGTTCTTCATCTAAGACAGACTCCTTGCAGCCATGCCCAAAGGCAGGCTTCTCTCTCTGGCCCTTGTCGTGTGAGTCTTTGGAGCCAGCCCAGCCT
>NW_006399958.1:1103002-1107742 GCF_000299155.1 Elephantulus edwardii | reverse complement strand
TCTGTCTCTCTCCTGTCTTTCTCTGAGTCTAGGAGTTTCTCAGCTCAGGGACCCTGGATCCAAAGAATGCCATTTCTTCCCATCTATAATTGATTCAGTCTGGTTCTCCCTGTGTCTTCCCAAACAGCTCGCTTTAAGCCTAACAGGATGACAAAACTGATCTATCCCCTTCTTAGGATTCCATGTACTTCATTTACATGTTCCTGCCCCCCCTCCTGGGTCCCTCCCCTCAGGGTCAGCAGGTGCACTCAGGGGATTACTGCCTGCTCCCTCCTTCCCAGGCCCCTGTCTCAGCTGGCCCTGCCCCAGGTGCTGGGGCTGATCCTCAACCTGCCGTCCCCCGTGTCTCTGGGCCTGCTGTCCCTGCCTCTGCGCCGGCGGCACTGGGTGGCCTTGCGCCAGGTGGACGGCATCTACTATAACCTGGACTCGAAGCTGCGGGCGCCCGAAGCCCTAGGGGACGAGGACGGTGTCAGGTAAGCCGGGACCCTGGCTGCTGGGAGGTGGACACCTCCTCGTGTTCCCCACCTCGGCCTGGAAGGGACCACGTGCCTCAGTCTCCCCGTGTTCCCTCCCTCCCTCCTGCCCAGGGCCTTCCTGGCGACTGCGCTGGCTCAGGGTCTGTGTGAGGTGCTGCTGGTAGTGACCAAAGAAGTGGAGGAACAGGGCTGCTGGCTGCGGACAGACTGACCACAGAGGAGGACCCTGGATGCCATGGGGCCAGCCTCGGCCCCCACCCCTGCCCTAACACCGCTGCTGCCTCAATAAACATGTTCATTTGCTCTCGCCTGCCTGCCTCTCACTCACACTCGGCAGCCTGGTCCTAGCCATGAACCACCACAGCTGCTTCCACAGAGGCCTCTGTTAGGCCGCGTCCACTCAGCGGCCCCGGTGCCCGCTCTCACAGTCTGCGCCAGGCCACGTATCCACCCACCTCAACGAGGGCCTCCCTCTTTTTTACTCACTCTACCCTTCCGCAGGTGATGTCCTTCTCCAGGGACTGGTCCCTCTGGACAGCACGCCCTGAGTTGTTAGGTGTCCTCTGAGCCCTGTCCTCTCCTGCACTCCCCTCATCCTTGATATGCCAGAACCCACTGCTCCGGGCGCCCTGTGGGTCCCTCTTGTGCCCCAAGCAGGTGAGGCAAAGTTTCTCCAACATGGATTTGCTGTTCTGGCTGTTGTCTGTGGGACAGTCAGTGCCTGCCACCAACACCATGATTCAGGGGCATCTGTAAGGAATGCAGACCTCGTCTATCACACGGGGTTACTCCGAGTCAGAACCACCCAGAGTCCCCCAGCAACACTGGGGAGCAAAGAGGGGCAGGGGCTGTGAACGAGGCCAAGTGAGACCCGGGGAGTCTCTGACACACAAGTATCTGTCACGGTTGTTGTTTGAGGAGGTGATGAGAGGCGGATGGGGGGCTGCTCAGGCTCAGGCAGGACCTTGTGTGAGCCGAGTTGGGGTGCAGGAGTAGGGGGAGAGGAAGGAGGCAGCCAGCAGACGGGGCAGGTCATCCCATGGCCCTGTGGGGATGGGAGGGTGGCCCCAAGGCTTCTGAAGTTGGTGACAGGGTGACAAAAACCAGATGGCTGGTAAGTGACAGGCCAGTCCAGGTTGGGCCTTGGGAGCTGGGGTTGTGGGCGGGGGTGGGGCGGGGTAAAGCAGGGTCTAGGCCTGTGGATAGGAGGAGAGTTAGGAGAGGGACATTGGGGTCACCCTAAGTTCTGGAATCTCTGAAGAAAGTGGGTTTAGGGATATTGTGCTCAGTGAGGATGTAGAAGGGGTGCCAGGCAGGGAAAGGGGGGCCCAGAAGTTGAAGTCTGCTTAGAGGCCTATCCTGGGAGAAGAGAGGAGGGAGGGAAAAGGGGCCCTGGTGAATGGGACACACACACACACACACCCAGGTCCCAGGAGAAGTGGAGGACCCTAAGGGGCTAGGAGACTGAAGAGGTGTGAGGCCAAAAGGGCCCAGGGTAGTGTCTCCCCATACTATAGGCCAGACATAGTGCATCCCCCCACTGACTCCCTAAAGACAGAACAGACCACAGGGACCAAGGACAGGGCAGGCAGCCACCATCCACACCTCTTAAAAGCCCAGCCTTTCCCAGGCAGGAAAGGCCAACAGACACACATGGTAGAGGCAGTCCCCTGGGACAAGGCACCCCAAATCCTCGGCGGCCCTTGCACCCTCTTACCCTAAACCCAAAGATACCCAGGGCCCTGCCAGGCCCTGACACCCTCTGAATTTCTCCGTTGCTCTGTCTGCCTCTCTCCTCTATGTCTGTCTTCATCTCTCTGGGTGTCCATTTCTCTATCCGCTCTGCCTCTGTCTCCCTTGTTTCTGTGTCTGTTGCTCTGCTGTCTGTCTGTCTAAACACTATCTCTCTGTGTGTATGTGTCTGTTTCTCCGTTTTTTTTTCTCTAAGTTTCTGTGTCTTGGTCGCTGTCTGTTTCTGTGTCTGACTGACTGATTGTGTGTGTGTGTGTGTGTGTGTGTGTGTGTGTGTGTGTGTGTGTGTGTGTCTTCATTTTTCGAGCTCTCTCTCAAAAACGCTGGTTGCAAAGTAGTTAAGCACCCAGCTGTCAACCTGTCTGTGGTTCAAACCCCCAGCCACTCCATGGGAGACAGCTGAGGCAACTGCTTTCCATAAACAGAAGCCCCCCGTAGGGCAGTTGGACCCCTGCCCTCCAGGGCCCCTAGGAGTTGCAGTCTCCCTCAGGGCAGTGCCCGAGGTTTTCCAGGCACCACGTCTCCCTCTCTCATCTCTCTTCCCTGTAAGTCTGTCTCTGTCTCTGTGTCCCTCTGTCCTCCCCTGTCTCCCACCTGCTCTCTTGGTGCCTCTGTCTCCCCTCCCTGGCTCCGTGCCTGTCCCTTGTCCCAGACAGCCTGGCGGGCTCCTGTGTACTTCTATTTTGAGGCTGAGTGACAGGGCTGTGACTTCTACAGGTGCCACCTCGACTCTGGCCAAATATGGTCTGGAATGGAGAGGTGGTGGGGGGAAGCTCGTGGTGGGGACTGGGCCAGGGGCCATCCCCTCAGGCACCTGCCCCCCTGCACTGACGGAGAGCTGTCCCAGTCCAGTCACCCTGACCATCTCCCAGTCCAGGGGCCCCCACTTCTCAGGGGGCTCCCCATCTCAGGGGCCTCCACATATCAGAGATTCCCACAGCCAAGGAATCTCCACTTCTCATAGGTCCCCACATCTCAAGTGTCCCCACTTCTCAGGGAAGCTACTTGCCCAAAGTGTGGGTGCCAAATAGGGATAGTCCCAGTGCTGGGGGGACAGATGAGAGACAGAGTGAGGGGGCCCCTCTGTTGTTGGGGGACACCCACAGAGGCTGGGGGCAGGGCTGCGGTCATGCGGCAGGTGTGGGAGGGGGAGTGTCCGGCAGCTGTCCTCGCGCCCCCCAGTGCAGACAGCTGAGGCCCGATTTAGCTCCTGGAGCTGGGATCTGGCCTGATAAGGCACTGGGGCAGGACGCCCCGCCCCCGGGACACCCCTTAAATCACTGGGGCAGACCCAGGGGGGTGGCCACCACGGACGCCAGGTGAGAGGGGCTGCGCTCGGCCTGGACTTCCCGGCCACCCCACTAGCAGGGGTCTCTCCTCGTCTATCTGTATCTCTGTCCCGTCTCTCTGTCCTCCTGCACCCCTTCTGCTCTCAGTCGGCTTACATCTCTGTCTCCTCTCGCCCCCCTTTCTGTCTCTCAGCTTTCTGTCTGTCTCTCTCTGCCCCCCCTTTCTCTCATCTTGGTCTCTTTCTCCCCCTCTGTCTCCCCTCCCTAACTTTCTTTTCCCCCATTTCTCTGTCTCACTCCATTTTCCATCTCTCTCCATCCATGTGTGTATGTCTCTCTGTGTGTCTCTGCATCCCCCTGTCTATCTCTTTTCATCTCTCTGTGTGTGTCTCTCTCTCTTCCTGTCTCTGTTCATCTCCCTGTCTCTCCTTCCATCTCCCAGTCGTCTCTCTCTCCCCCGTATGTGTCTCTCTCAATCTCCCTGTTGCACTCTCTGTACCTCTTGACTTCATCTGTTTTTCTTCCCATTTCTCTTTCTCCATCTCCCTGTCTTTCTTTCTCTCTACCTCTCTCCTCACCCCCTCCATTCTGCTCAGTCTCTCTCTGTCTCCCTGTCTCTCTCCCTCTGTCTCCCTGACTCTCTGTCTCTCTCCCTCTCTCTCTGTCTATCTCTCTCTCTCTGACTCCCTGTCTCTCTCTCTGTCTCCCTGTCTCTCTGCTCTCTGTATCTGTCTCTCTGTCTCTGTCTCCCTTTCTCTCTCTCCGTCTCTCTGTCTCTCTCTCTGTCCCCTTGTCTCTCTCTAACTCCCTTTTCCTCTCCCTCTCTCTCTGTCTCCCTGTCTCTCTCAGTCTCTCTCTCTGTCTCCTGTCTTTCTCGCTGTGTCTCCCTGTCTCTCTCTGACTCTGTCTCCTGTCTTTCTCTCTGTGTCCCCTTGTCTCTCTCTCTCTTTGACTCCCTGTCTCTCTCCCTCTCTCTGTCTCTCTCTCTCTGTCTCCCTGTCTCTCTCTGACTCCCTGTCTCTGACTCCCTGTCTCTCTCTGTTTCTCTCCCTCTCTCTGTCTCTGTCTCCCTGTCTCTCTCACTCTGTCTCCCTCTTTCTCTTCCTCTCTCTGACTCCCTGTCTCTTTCCCTCTGTCTCTCTGACTCCCTGTCTCTCTCTCTGTTTCCCTGTCTCTCTCTGTCCCCCTGTCTCTCTCCCTCTGTCTCCCTGTCTCTCTCC
>NW_006399958.1:1083271-1102472 GCF_000299155.1 Elephantulus edwardii | reverse complement strand
GGGGGGGGGTCCCTGCTCTTAGAGACAGAAAGAAACAGAGATCCAGAGACAGAATGGGGGGGGGCGGTGTGATGGAACCAGCAAGGGAGGGGACATAAACCCTGAGAGAGGGAGACACAGTGAGAGAGAGGAGGGGAGAGAGAGATAAGCTCAGAGACAGCGAGATGCAGACAGGGATACATGGACACAGAGACCAGGCAGCCTCCCTCCCCTCCCCCATACACAATCAGCGGGCAGAGGCCTGTGGACTGGGCACCCTCCCTGCCCCCCACACCCCACCAGGGCCATGCCAGGCCCTGCACAATGCATCCTTGTCCTGCTCCCAGAGCCCAGGGGGTGAGGAGGCTGGCTGGTGCTGGGGGGGCTGGCCAGCTGCTCTGGGGTCCCCACCTGGTGCCCAGCCCCTCCCAGCCACCACCCTCAGCCCACCCCCCCACCCCCCCCCCCACCCCCCTCTCCTGTCTGGAGTCCAGCCCTCCACCCTCTGACTCCATTTCCTCCTCAGCTGCCTCCTTCTGACCTCCCGTCCCTGCCTGGGTCTCCCCACTATCTGTCTGGCAAAGGGGATGGGCATTTATCCAGCACCTCCTGTATGCATCTGAAATGCCCTCGCCTTCTCACCGCTCCTGGCTCCCCATGCCCTTCCTGTGATTCCTGTGCTTCCAGCTCTCTTCCCTGCAAGGCAACAGGCATTTATGAAGCACCCACTGTATGAAGGGCAGTGCCCACACACCGCAGCCTGCCTTGTACCTTCCTACGCCTTCCTCTGCCCTCCCCAGCCTGGTTCTCTTCTCTCCCTTCAGACTTTTCCAGTCGTTCCCGAGCCTGGTGGGGGAGATGGACATCTATTGAGTACCACTGTATGCCAGGGCTTTACAGTCTCCTCATACTACACTCTCCCTTGCCTCCTCTCTCCTTTTGACAGTGCCCTCTCCCTGGGGAAGAAAGCACATCTGCTGAGCCCGCTGTACACCAGGCACTTTGAACACCTTCTCACCTGTCCTCTCACCCTCTTTCTCACCTGTAGTCCCTTCTTTGTCCTCCGCTTCTCTTTCTCTGACCTCCTCCAAGGGAAGTGACACACATTAATTGAGCACCAATGGTGTACCAGGAAATTCTCATTCTTTCTCTCCTCTCCTCTGCCCTCTCACCTCCAGCCTCCGTTGGACCCCGCTTCTTTCGGCTCTCTGCCAGGAAAGGAAGCAGGCACTTATTGAGTGCCTACTGTATGCCACGTTCCAGGCATGCTCTGTACCCCTTGTGGTCTGGCTCCTTTTTGGTCTTGTCTTTGTTTTCTGCTGCATCTGTCTTCCTTGGGAAGGAAAAGAGCTATTATGGAGTGCCTGTTGTATACTAGAGGGTTAACATTGTACCACATCTTCTCTCTTTCTTTCTCTCATTTCTCGCTCACTCAGTCAGCAACTCCTTCCATCTGTTCTGTGCCTTGGTCTGGAGGAAACAATAGACATTTATTGAGCACCTCCTGTCTACCCCATGATCTACCTGCACTGCCTCCTCTCTCTCTCCCTCCCTACTTCTCTCCCTCTTTCTCTCCATTCTCTCTCTCTGTCCTTCTCCCTCTCCCCTCTCTCCTTCTTTCCCCCCTCTCTCTTTCTCCTCCCCTCCCTTCTCCTCCCTCCCTCTCTCATTCCCTCCCTCTCTGTCTCTCTTCCCCTCTCTCTCTCCCTCTCTGTCCCTCTCACAGTCCTTCTTCCTCTCTCTCCCCCTCTCTGTCCCTCTCACAGTCCTTCTTCCTCTCTCTCCCCCTCTCTGTCCCTCTCACAGTCCTTCTTCCTCTCTCTCCCTCTTGCCCTCCTTCTCTCTCCCCCTCCCTCCCTCTTCCTCTTTCCCTCTTTCTCTCTTCCTCTCCTCCTCTCTCTCCCCCTCTTCTTTCCTCTCTCTCCCCCCCTTCCCTCTCCCCCTGGCGCTCTCTCTCTCCCTCCCTCCCTCCCTCCCTCTCTTCTCTCTCTCCCCCTTTCTCTCCCTCCCTTTTTTTTTTTTATTTCTTTTGTGTGTGTACCATCAAATCAGATCTGACTGGTACAGGAGGAGATTGTCCCTCCTTCCCCAGCAGAGCATGTGGTGGATTCGAACCGTGCGCCTCTGGGATTGTAGTTGCAGCTCCTTGCCACTAGGCCACCAGAGCTCCCCTCCTCCCTCCCTTCTTCTTCTTCTCTCTCCCCCTTCTCTCTTTCTCCCTTTCCCTCTCTCTCACTCTTTCTCCTCCTCCCTCCCTTCTCTCTCCTTCTCTCTCTCCTCTCCTCTCTTTTCTCTCTCCCCCTCCCTTCTCTCTCTCTCTCCCTCCCTTTCCCTTTCTGTCTCTCTCTTTCTCCCTTTCCCTCTCCCTCTCCCCCTCTCCCTCTCCCTTTCCCTCCCTCTCTCTCTCCTCACTGAGCCTCCTGCTTTTGCTTCTCTTAGCAGTCATCGCTCACAATCATCACCTCTCCTGCCAGAAAGACAACATGCACTTATGGAGTGCTTCCTGTATGCTCACTGCATTACCTGCACATCCCCTGCCCCCTTTTCCTCTCCTTTGGCTTCTTTGCTGCCTCTCTCTTGGGGGAAGAATCAGCATGGATGGAGCACTTGCTGTATGCAGCTCCTCTATCTCTATCATACACTATCTCCTCTCCTCGCAGGCTCTGCCCCCCTTTTGCTTCTCCCCTTGGTTTGCTTCCAGTATGTTCGCTGCCAGGGAGAGGAATGAGCATTTATTGAGCACCTACTGTATGCCACCTGCTTTATCTATATTGCTCCCTTCCAGCTCAAAAAACACCTCCCCTTTTATTTCTTCTTTCTAATGGGGTTTTCTTCCCTCCCCCTTTCCTCCCTCTCATCCTTCTCCTGACACTTGATAAGCACCTATTGTGTGCCTGGCCACTTACAGCTTCTCAGCTCCAGCTCCTTCTTGCCACTCTCACCCTCTGTGGTCCTTTCTGCTTTCTGACTCATTCCTCACCCTCCTGAGGATGCTGATTGAGTGCCTACTGTATGCCAAGTTTTCCCAGGCTCAGCCCTGCCCTGCCCACCCCCCATCCCCTTTCCATTCCTCCGGGCTGCCCCCTCATCTTCCTCTAGCAGGGGAGTGGAGGGGCACTCATTGAGCCTACTACTGGGTGCCAGGTCGCCCAGCTTGAACCCTCTGCCCTCTCGGCCTCACCTCTCTCCTTCCCAGAGCTCCCAGAGCCCCCTTTGCTGGGCAGACTGAAACAGTGACTCCAGGGAAGACCCATGGGGAGTTCTGCTGGGAGTTACTATCCCAAAGCGGCACCCCTCTGGCTGTTCAAACCCACCAGTGCGGTTTACACCCTCAGAAACTCTCCAGAGGGTCTGCAAGGAGTTAATTTTGACTGGCCAGCCAGCGGGGAGGGGACAGACTCTCGCCTCAGATTTGGTGCTTGGGAGATGACATGGCCGCTGACAGCTGCGTCCCAGGAAGGCAGGCGGGAGGGGGCCGGCTGGGAGAGGTGGTGCCTGGAAAGTTCTAGAGCCAGGTGGGCCACTGGAGGGGTTACTACAGTCAGAGCTCATTGGCCTCACCCCTCTCCTCTCTTGCTGCTTCCCCCTCCTCCCCACACCCCACTCCTGGGCTTCCCCTGGGGCTCAGAGCACTCCATGGACAGATGAGGAAACTGAGGCTCAGATGGGGCAGAGTGGGGGAGAGAGTCACTCATCATCTGTCCTCCTCCAGTCTGTCCCTCCTTCCCTCCTTCTCCTCTCTCTCTCTTTCTTCTTCTCCATTTATAACTTCCCCATCTCTCTCTCTCTCTCTCTCTCTCTCTCTCTCACACACACACACACACACACACACACACACACACACACATCTTTGTCCTCTCCCCTCAGTAGGGTCCCTGAGGGTCTCATGGGGCTGAGGAGACATGACCACTCACCACCACCTCTCCTAATTTGTCCCCATCGTTTCCTGCTTAACTGTTATGGGTGCTGTGTCAATTCAAGACACAAGTTGCCGAGTCTCACAGAAGAAGTCATTGGTTTGAGGCGCTGACATATTTTTGCGTTGTGTCTTTTTTCCACAGTGACTGACCAACACCATCCTCTCTAGGAGGGTGGGATGAAGCTGGGGGTGGGGAGTCCTGTTTTGTTGTGGGGTCAAGAGACGTATGTCCATCTTCTATGCATGTGTGAGTGTGTGTGCGTGTGCGCGCGCGTGTGTGAGCACACACACGCACCGCTCGCCTCTCTCCTCCCTAGGTGTCTGCTGTTGTCTATCCCTCTCCCTTTCTTTTCATCTCTATTTCCTTCTATTTCTATGTCATCTCTCTATTCTGTCTCTCTCTTTTCCTTTCTCTACTCCTCTCTAGTTCTTTCTCTGCCCCTATTTCTCTATTTCTCTCCCTAAACACAGCCCTCTTCTCTTCTCACTGTGTCTCTTCCTGTCTTCCTTGATAGATGATAGATAATAGAGATAGATGACAGATTGATTTAGTGAGAGAAAGATAGATGTAGATAGATAGATAGATAGATAGATAGATAGATAGATAGATAGATAGATGATAGATAGATAGATAGTCCTCTGCCTCTCTCTCCACCTCTATTCCTATCTCTCATGCTCTCTCTCTCTCTTTTTCTCTCTCTCCATCTCTGTTTTTATCTCTACCTCCTTCTGTCTCTATTATCTCTGTGTATCCCTCTTCTTCCTTCTGTCTCTATCCTCCTCTCTCCTGTCACTCTGTTCTTCTCTGTTCCTTTTCCTCTGTCTCTGTCCTTCATCTCTGTTCCTTTCTCCCTCTTTCCTTCTTTCCTTTTCTGTCTCTAATTCTCTCTTACTTTCTCCGTCTCTCTCTTTGTGTTCGGGTCTTCATTCTCTCCTCTACTTCTGTCTTCATCTCTGTGTCTAGTCTCTCTCTCTCTCTCTCCCCCCCGCCCCGTATTCCTTTTTCTCTCTCTTACTCACACTTTGCTCTTGTCTTCTAGACTCCTCTCTGTCTCTATCCCCCATCTCTCTGTCTCTATCTTTGTCTCTATTCCTGTCTTTATCTCTGTGTCTCTTTCTCTGTCTCTATCACACACACACACACACACACACACACACACACACACACACACACACACACACAGAGTCAGTCTCTCTCTCCGTATCTCCTCTTTCTCTCCCTTCCTCTGTCTCTCTCTCCACCTCCCTCCGTCTCTCCCTCTCCTTATTTATTTGCTCTTATTATCCTGTCCTGTCCTTATCTTTCTTCTCCTCACAAGTTCTCTGCCTCCCCCCCACCCCAAGAGCTGTCCTTCACTCTCAGCTTCTCTAGGACAAACTCTCACCACAGAGAGGAGGAAGTCCTGTGACTTGGATGGCACCCTCCCCAGAGGTGTCAGTCTGAACATGATCCCCAATAACCTTTATCCTTTCCAGAGACCCTGGGCCACCCTGGGCTGATGACAAGGCAGGGCACAGGCCTCTCTGTGCACGCAGGTGGGGCTCACCCCTCACATCGCTGTGTCCTCCCTGAGTCCTTCTGCCCCTCCTCTCCACTGCCTCCTGCTCGCACTGTCCGCCTGTCTGTCCATCACTATAATCCTCTGTCTTTTCTGCTGTCTGTCTCACACAGTCTCCCCCCCCTTTCTGTCTTATCTATCTCTTCCTCTCATATTCTCTGCTATCTCTTACTTTTGTCTCTCTTCTATCCCCCTCCTCTCCTCCTTCCTCTCTCCCTCTCCCTTCTCTCTCCCCTTTCTCCTGTCGCTCTTTCCCTGTTGCTCTCTCTCTCTCCATCTCTCTGTCTGACTCTCCTCTCCCGCTCCCTCCCTCCCTTTTTGTCTGTCTCACTCTTTTCTCTACTTTTATCTCTCTCTCTCTCTCTCTCTAGCTCTCTCCCTGTCTTACCCTCTCCCTTTCCCTGTCTCACTTTCTCTCTCCCCCTCCTTTTTGTGTCTCTCTTTTCCCCCACCATCTTCCCCCATCTCTTTCCCCCCACTTCTCTACCTTCCTCTCTTCTCCTTCTTCTTTTTCTTTCTCTCTTTCTCTCTCCCCACTTCCTTTCTACCTCTGTCTCCTTCTCTCCTCTCTCTCCCCTCCCTTTTTATCTCTCTTCCCCTATCTCCTTCTCTCTCTCTTTCTCCCTCTCCCTCTCACTTCTTCCATTTTATCTGTCTCTACCTCCCTCTCTCTCTCTCTACCCCCTCCATTTTTATCTATCTTCTCTCCCTCTCTCCTCACTCTCCCTCTTTCTCTCCGCTCTGTCCTTCTATCTCTAAATCCTTCACTCTCTCCTCTCTCTCCTTCTCCCCTCTCTCTACACCTCCTTTTTATCTGTCTCTCTCCTCTAACGCTCCCTCTCCCTTTCCTTCTCTCTCTCTCTCTGCAACTTTCTCTCCCACTCTCTCCCCTTGTCTCCTACTGTCTTTCCTTTTATCTCTCCCTTTCCCTGTCTCTCCTCCTCTCTCTCTCTCTCTCTCTCATCTGTCTCTCTCATCTCTCTTCCTCCCTTTCTGTCTGCCTCTCCTATCTCTCTGCTCTCATTCTCTCTCTGTCACACACACACACACACACACACACACACACACACACACACACACTTTATTCTTTTATGCCTCCAACTTTCCCCCTCAAGAGTCGAGTGCCCACTTCCTTCTCCTTTCTATCCTTGTCCCACTACCCAAACCCCCCACACCCCCCCACACCCCCCACTACTCTCTCCCACTCACCCTCACCCTCCTCACCTTTCTTTCTTCACACTGACCTCTAGCCCACCCTCACATCCACCCCATATTTCTTCCCTGGGATCCCACTGTCCCCCCATTACTCCCATTCTCCATTCTTGTCATGTCCCAGGCCTCAGTCCTGTGGATCCTTTCATTTCCTACAACAAATTCCTCATCCTATCTCCCTCTGTCTGTCTGTCCCCTCTGTCTGTCTCACATGTCTCTGCCTTTTCTTATCTCTCTCTCAGTCTGTATATCTCCAGCTCCTTTCATCTCTTTCTCCATGTCTATTTCTCCATCTCTGCTAGACTTTATTTCTTTCTCAGCATCTGTCTCTGTCCCTATGTTTCTCACTGTCCCTGTCTCTGTCTCTCTGTCTCCATCACTTTCTCTCCATCTCTGCCTCTTCACTGTCTCTCTGCCTTTCAGTTTCTCTCTCCATCTCTCTCTCTCTCTCTCCAACTCTCTCTGCTTCTTTCTCTCACTGTCCCTGTTTCGGCCTCCTTTGATCTCTGACTTTCTCTCTGTGGGTCTGTCACTCCATTTCTCTTTGCCTCTCTTTCTCTATCTCTTATCTCACGCTGCTCTCTCACTTTCTCTTCCTCTCTCATGCTCTCCATATCTCTCTCTCTCTCCTAAATATGTCTGTGTGTGTGTCTCAGTATCTCTCCCCTCTGTTTGTCTCTCTCTGTATGTTTCTGTATTTATCCTTCCTCTCTCTATATGTGTCTCTGTCTCTCTTTCTCTCATCTCTCTCCCTCCTTTCTAAATATGGGTGTGTGTCTCCTCTCTCTCTCTCTCTCTCTCTCTCCCTCCCTCCATCTCTCTATCTCTCCACTCTCCATATCTCTCTCTTTCCGTATTTCTTTCTCTCCCTATTTTCTCTGTCTCTCTCTGTGTGTCCCTTCTCTCTCTCTCTCTTTGTCTCTGAATTTGTATCTCTCTCTCTCTGGATGTGTATCTCTGTCTCTCTCCGTCTCTCTGTGTCTCTCTGCCTGTCACTTGGACTCCCTGTCGCTACCTCTGTATTGTGGATGCACACACTCATACCCATGCTTGTACACACATACACACACGTATGCACTCATATGTATTCACATGCTCCTGCTCCTCTGTCCTGTCCCTCTGTCTCTCCACTCCTTCCTTCCCTCACCCCTTTCTTGCTGACTCGGCAACAGGGTGGAGGGGTGCCATGCTCCCTGGGGCCCTGGCCACCTCCTGGCTGGGCTTCTCCATGTGCTCTCCTCTCCTGGGAACAAACAGTCCTCTGACTTCAGTGTCCATGGATGACCCTCATCCCATGTCCTGCCAGGTCCTGGGACATCCACTTGTACATCCCTGCAGCTGAACATTCCCATCTGTCTGCAGGTCCTCATCTGTGAGCCCGGGAGTCTGTCCCACAATCAGTCCTGTGAAGGACGGGTCAGCAGGGGAGCTGTGGGGACCGCAGACCTTCCTCCCACCTCACTGCACACCCTTCCCCTTCCTCTGCTCCCCCTCTTCTGCTCTCTCTCCCATTGCTCCCTCTTTTCTCTCTTTCTTCTTCCTCTCTCCCTCTCTTCAGTCCTCCTAATTTCTCTCTTCTCCTGCCTTTCTGTTCCTCTCCTCAGATCTCCTTCTTCCTGTCACATCTTCTTTATTTCTCTCCCTCTCTCTGTTTTTCTCTCCATCTCTCTCCCCCACCTCTTCCTTTTCTTTCTCTCCACTCTCCTTTTTCTCCTCCTCCTCCTCCTTATCTTTTCTCTCACCTCTCGATCTCCTCTCTTCTCTCTCCCCTCCCCCCTCTCTCCCCTGCCCCTCCCCTCTCTTCCCTCTTTCCCTTCCCTTCTTTCTCTTCTCTTCTCTTCTCTTCTCTTCTCTTCTCTTCTCTTCTCTTCTCTTCTCTTCTCCCTCCTCTCTCTCTCTCTCCTCTCCTCTCCTCTCTCCATTTCTCTCTTTCTGTCTCCTCCTTCTTCCCATCTCTCATATCATCTCTCTCCTTCTCTCTCTCACCTCTGTATACATGGGGAAGGAAAGTGAGAGAGAATCAAAGTTGAGAGAGAGAGAGAAGTGTGTGTGAGAGAGAGAAGAACTGACAAGAACTCTTCCTCTCTTCATTTATCTTTCTCACTCTCTTCTTCCTCTCTCCATCTTTCTTCATTTCTTTTTCTCTCTGGGAAAAGAGATGTTGCTCATTCAGAGAGGAGAAAAGGAGAAATTGAGAGGGAAGGAGAGAGAGGAATGGAAGGAGATAGACAGGACGAGGGAGAGGCAGAGGGAGAGGGAGAGGGAGAGGGAGAGAGAAGGGGTGAAGCAAAGAGTGAGGCAGAGATAGAAACCCTCAGCACTTCCTCTCTCTTTCTCTCTGTCTCTTTTTCTCTGTGTGTGTCTCTTTATATCTCCCTCCATCTGTCTGTCTCTCTGGGTGTGTTTCTTTCTTTCGCAGTCTGTTTCCTGTGTGTGTGTGTGTGTGTGTGTGTGTGTGTGTGTGTGTGTGTGTGCCCCCACACCCGTCTTTTTCTCTGTGTGTGTGTCTCTTCCCATCTCTCTCCATTCCTTTTCTCTCTTCACCACCCCTGTTCCTATATCTTTACAGAGAGGGAAATAGAGAGTAAGAAATACAGAGAAATGAAGGGTGCCAGAACCCAAGAGAGAAACAAAGACAGAGAGAAACCCATCCTCTTTATATTTCTTTCTGTCTCTCTCCAGCTTTATTTCTCACACTCTTCACCTTTCTCTCTTCCTTTCTTTCTTCCTCTCCTATCTTCATCTCTCCCTCCCTCTCCCTCCCCTTGTCTCTTCCTTTCTCCATTTCTCCTCCTCTTTGTGGGTTCACTCCTCTCTCTTTCTCTTCACTCCCCACTCTTCCCCTCTATCTCTGCTCCCTCTCTTTCTATATCTAGCTCTTTGTTTCTCTCTTTTCTCTCTGTCACCCATCTTGTCACTCTCCCCTTTTTCTCTTCTCTTCTGTCCCTCTCCCATCTCTCTCTCTCTCATCCTTTTCCTATCTGTTACCATCTATCTCCTCATCTCTGTCACTCTCTCCCATGTCTGTCTCTCCTTCTCTGTCTCTCTCTTTGCCCATCTCTATGTCTCTTTCTCTCTGCCGGTCTCTAGCTTTCTGCCTCTCCCTCTCGATCTCTCTCATCTCTGTCTCTCTCTTCCCCTCTTTATCTCTTTCTCCACATCTCTGTCTGTATCTGTTTCCCTCACCATCTCTGTCTCTCACTCTGTCTCTCTCCTTATCTCTCTTTATCTCCATTTCTCTATCTCTCTCCATTTCTGTCTGTTTCTCCCATTTATCTCTTTCTTCTTTTTTTCCCATTTCTCTTTTAATCTCTGTCTTCATCTCTCTTCTCTTCCCTTCTCTTCTCTTTTCTTCTCTTCTCTTCTCCTTTTCTCTTCTCCTCTTCTCTCTCTTCTCTTCTCTTCTGCTCTCTCCATCCCTGCCTCTCTCTAGCATCCTTTTCCTACCTCTGTTACTCTGTCTCTCCTCATCTCTGTCACTCTTTCCCATGCCTGTCTCTCCTTCTCTGTCTCTCTCTTTGCCCATCTCTATGTCTCTGTCTCTCTGCCAGTCTCTAGTTTTCTGCCTCTCCCTCTCTATCTCTCTCCCCTCATCTCTCTCTTCTCCTCTTTATCCCTTTCTCCACATCTCTGTCTATATCTATTTCCCTCACCATCACTCTCACTCTGTCTCTCTCCTTATCTCTCTTTATCTCCATTTCTCTATCCCTCTCCTCTCCTCTCCCCCCATCCCTCTCCTCTCTCTCCCCATCTCTATCCTTCTCCTCATCTGTCTGTCTCTCTTATCTCTCTCCTGATCTCACTCTTGCTCTGTCTCTCTCCATTTCTCTACTTTCTTTCCCCATCTCTGACTCTCTTCTCCTCTCTGTCTCTCCCCATCTCTCCCTCTCTCTCTGTCTCCCCATATCTATGTCTTGCTATCTCTCCCCTCATCTCTTTCTCTCCCCCCTCCATTCCTTGTTTCTCTCCCCATATCTTCCCTCTGTCCCTTCTTTTCCACTCTTCCCCTCACCCCAAGTCCTCTCCCTGTCCTCACCCCACGTCCTTCACTATGCTCTTATTTCTAAATTCGTCTCTGTGCTCTCTCTCTCTCCATTTCTCTCTCTCTCTGACTCTCTCTTCGCATCTCATCCCACTGTACTCATGACAGCGCTCCCTCTTTATAGTCCCAGAAGAAAGAGGGGAGAAGGAGAGAAAAGAAAATGTAAAAGAGAGAAGTGGCAGGAGGGCGGGAAGATGAAGGACCCATAAGGGAAAGAGCTGAGGGAGAAAGAGAGAGCAGTGGAGGGGGGCAGCTCCCTGAGGCTCTGCCAGGGCTCCCTTCCCCTTGGGCTGCAAACGAGGATCCAGTCCCTCCGCCTCCCCTCCGCCTGCAGTGTTAGTGTAGGGCTCTGACTTCCTGTCACCTCTTGGAAGAACAAGCTTCTCAATTCCTGTCCCACCACCCACCTTCCATCCTGGCCTCTATGCTGGCTCCTTTGAGCACCTAGGTTCACGCACAGGCATGCACAGGTACAGGTGTGCACAGGTACGGGTGTGCATGGGTACAGGTGGGTACAGGTGTGCACACAGGTGAGTACAGGTACAGGTGTGCATGGGTACAGGAATGCACAGGTACAGGTGTGCACTGGTACAGGTGGGTACAGGTGTGCGCATGTGTGTGCAGGTGCACACAGACCCAGGTGCCATCTCCCTCCTATATTCCTGCCGCTAGTACCTGTCCCCTTGTGCTGTCTTCTCTTTTCTTCCCCATCTCACCTTCTTCCCCTCACACCTTCTCTTCTTCCTTCTCCCATCCACTCCTATTGCTCCTTCCGTTCAGCTTCTCACGTCCCCTTCTCTCTCTCCTTCTCCCCAATTTCCTTCTCTCTTCCTCACTCCCTCCTTTCTTCCTTGCGCCATATCACTGTCTCTTACACTCATTCATCCTCTTTTCTACCCTTTCTCTTCCTCTGGTCTCCCACTCCTCAGCCTTTCCTGACAGCCGTCTCTCTTTCCTCTTCCCTCTCCCTCCCTCGCCCTTTCCCCCTCCCCTCGCCCCCTCTTCCTTTCTCCCCTCCCCCTTGCCCCCCCTCACCCCCTCTCTGACTCTCTGGCTCATCCACTCCTCTGACTGGCTCTTGCCTCAAACCCTCCCTCTCTGATCTGTCACCCTTGGGCTTTTCTGTCAGCTCTGCTTCAGTCCTTTCTCTTCCTCCTCCAGTTTCCCTCCAGCTCCCTCTTTCCCTTCCCTCCCTCCTGCCTCCTGGATTTCTGTGGCCTCTCCTTTCTCTCTTCTCTAACTTGCTTTCAGCCCTACTCACCTCTGCATGTCTTTCCTTTTTCTCTCTAACTTGCTTTCAGCCCTACTCACCTCTGCATGTCTTTCCTTTTTCTCTCTAACTTGCTTTCAGCCCTACTCACCTCTGCATGTCTTTCCTTTTTCTCTCTAGCTTCTATCAATCTCCTTTCTATCGATCTCCTATCTCCCTTCTATAGTTTCTTTCTCCTCTTCTTCCCTCTCCCATTTTTTTTCTCCTGCTGTCTCTGCTCCCTCCTCTCTCTGTACCTCTCCGCTGTCCCCTCTTCTCTCTGCCCCCAAATCTGTTCTTGTTTCCTCCTCTCCTCTCACCTCCTTTCTCCTCTCACCCCCTCTCTCCTGTTTCTCTTTCTCACCTTCTTCTCTTCGCTTTCTCTCCTTTATCCTGTCATCTGTCATTTTCTCTTATTTTTTTCTTGGTCTCTCCCTTCTCTCTGCCTTTCCTCTCTGCTTCTCCCCATGTGTCTGTTTCTCTCTCCTGTTTTTAGGCTCTTCTCTGTCTCTCCCTCCCTCACCTCCCCCACTGTGTGTGTGTGTGTGTGTGTGTGTGTGTGTATTTCTCTGGCTTCCCCTCCTCTCCACCTCTCTCCTTCCTGCCTCTCTCCAGCCTCTCTTCTCTGCATCCCCTTCTCTCCTTTCTCCTCAGAATATTTTCAAAGTAGGTGACAGGCAGGCCTCAGAGTTACCACAGGCTCAGTGTCAACTGAGGCAATAAAGCAAGTGCCTCTTGAATAAAATGAGTCACATGGTCGCAATTTCCTGGTGCACAAAAAGGTCATGCTTACATTCTGCTGCGCTCTGGGACAGAAAGCAACAGCGTCATGAAAAAGTCTGAAAATATGATTACAATAATCAAGGAGGGACACAGAGACAGGCAGTGAGGGGGCTACTGAGGAAATGTGTATGTTATCAGGTCTTGCTGCATTGAAGACCCTCAGCTGTAACCTTTAGGGTCTCTTCTCCCAACAAGCTGTAGGATGGGTTCGAACCGCCAAGCTTCCAGTTCACAGCTGAGCGCCTAACCACTGCTCCACTGGCACGTCTTCCTCTCGCCTGGCTCGCTCTCCTCTCCACCTCAGCTCTTCCCTTCTGCTTGCCTCTCTCCTCCCTCTGTTCTCCGTCCTCCTCTGCTGTCCCTCCAGCTTATCTCCTGCAGCCAGCCTCTCTCCTGGTCTCTGTCCATATCCACCCTCTCCTTCCTCTGTTTGCCCTCCTCCAGGCTCAGGGGCAGGGCTGGCCAATGCTACAGAGCCACCAGCCCCTGGGGTGG
This sequence comes from Elephantulus edwardii, assembly GCF_000299155.1. NCBI lineage: Eukaryota > Metazoa > Chordata > Mammalia > Macroscelidea > Macroscelididae > Elephantulus > Elephantulus edwardii. The sequence goes on along the minus strand of NW_006399958.1, from coordinate 1,089,234 downwards.
GAGGACCTTGGTGACACCCGTTCTCTCTCCTTTTTCTGCCCGACACTGGACGCTCCCTGGAGGAATCGGGGCTCCCCGGGCCCAGGAAGGTGGACACAAGGGATGGATGCAGAGCTTGGAAGCAAGCTGCCCAACATGGCACAGCGCGTAAGTGTCATGGCCAGGACCTGAGCCCCCTGGACTCTGCGGGTCCCAGGGCTCCTGCGTGGGCGTGGTGGGCAGGGGCTCTTTTTCCTAGAAACCCCTCATCTGTCCTTTCCCCCAACCCCCCACCGTCTTCTTCAGGTAGCACAGAGCATGCCAACACGGAGAAAGGATCTCACCCGGTTTCCACCCCACGGATGAGGACACGAGACTCCAGGCTTCCTGATGACCAGCATCTGCTAGGAGAGTGGCATCTTGAGACACCCCCCCCCAACTTTTCCCAAAGGCCGCTGCAGGACCCTCGTCTCATGGAGAAGGGCCTCAGGTGTGAATTTAGCCTGGCCACCCCCAGGGGCCACTGAACGGACCTTCTCGTGACTGCCACCTACTGATAAAGCATGGAACTGCAATGTGGCTTTATTAGACATTGATTCCCAGCAAAAAGAACTGGAGGGGTAACGGGAGGAAAAGTGGGGAGAATGCGAATATTCTGTAAAACTGTTACTCCTAGTAGCAATTAAACATCATAACCATATCCTTATGCCGACTCCTAACTGACTTGATAAGCCCGGGAAAGAAACCCTAATGACATTGGTTGGTTTAAAGTGAGGAGTGGGTGGGGTGGGTGGGGTGTGTGGGGTGGGGAGTGATGGCCAGAACGTGGAAGCCAGAGATACAGGAGAGCGTGAGCTGGTGGCCACCGTGGGGTGTGCTGGCCCAGCTAAGAATTACAACGCTGTACCACGGAATTTTTAAAGTATTTCCTCATTTTTCTAAGTGTAAAAAAAAAATTTAAAAGACTAATTATCTACGTAGTACCTTTTGTTTTTATAATTGATTGCTCCACTTACGAATAAGCGTCTTGAAAAATACTGTAACCCTTGGGATTAAATATGGGTTTAAGCAGTTAACTCTTTTTGATTTGTTAGACTGACAAATTAAAATGGATGCATTTAGTCGGTAAATTCGTCTTTGAATTAATTCTTTTTGTGTGTGTCAAGCCACAAATAATGGTAAAAATTAATGGCTCATGTGTTATTTAAGCCTAATTTGGCATGAGAAATGATCGTTTTATTTTATAATCATTTATAACGAAACTATGTTCGTTCCAGCAAGTTTCAAAAGGTATATAGCGCTAATTAATAAAACCTTGGAGGCAAAAAAGTTTACTACTAGCTTGCAAAAGTGTTATGTGTTTTAAAAATAAAATATATTGGGAGGGGGGTGGGAAGAACCTGTAACTGAACTCAAATCTCATTGATCAACTTTCAGTCAAATGATAAACAGGCCTGTCAGGTGATCAGAAACACCGGAGGGAACATCAACCACACACAAAGGGCCGCATCTTCCCTGGGAGAAAGTGCAAAAGGCAGGGATAGGAAAGGACAAGTGGAAATGGGAAACACAGGGAGGAAACGGAAGAGTGCTGTTACAATGTGGGTCTTGGAATCACTGTCACAAAACATACTAGGTGTGAATAATTGAGGGAAAAACCAATTTGCTCTGTGACCTTTCATTCAGATTAAAATGAAAATGTCCTGCTGGAGGAACTGTATCCTGAGCTGCCCCTGTTATGTCCCCTAACAAACCACTAAGTCACTCACTCACTGGCGGGCTGGAACTGACTCAGATCAGAGCTGACCTTCTAGCTGTAAGCATACAGATTTCGACTGCCCGTCTTTCTCCCTCGCAGCAGCTGGTGTATTTGAATCATCCACCTTTGCGTTGGCAGTACGACTCTCTATCAGCTAGGCCTCCGGAGCTCCCAAGGATTTTACCTGAAATGCTCCAGCCCTTAGTCCTATCCAAGCCCTGAGTCGTAAGGGGAGTTTCGCTGGGGCGTGGCCTGCAATAGGGGAATAATGAGAGCTGAGACCTGGGACCTCAGTTCCACGGAGAACCAATCGCTGGGGTGGAGGGCATCCCTCTAACTCAGGAATCTGCATGTAGGAAGATCCTTGGCGGAGTGAGAACCAAGACACGCGATGTCCAAGGAGCACCAGCCCTGCAGAAGCCATCAGGCCCTTCTGCTGGAGCCGGCACCCTGAATATGGACTCCTACTCTCCTTGGCTCTGGTGGCTTAGTTGGAAAGAGTTGTGCTGCCAACCTGAAGGCATGCAGTGTGAATCCACCAGCTGTTTCTTGGAAGAAAAATGGACAATCTCTGTCCATGCAATCCACAGCCTCTGGAGGGCCAGCTGTGCATCTGTTCTCACTTGATGGCACCTAAGATCAACAAGAGTGTCCTCATTTGAGAAAAGACATCAGTGGGTTAAAGCCATTGACTGAGACAAGGGTCCCCAAAGAACACTGGGTGACTCGGTGGCTGTGGACACGGATCAGAAGGGATCAGCTGCAGAGGGAGGTCGGCGCGTCTGAAGGAGGGGGCCCCGCAGCCCCAGCTAGGTGGACCAGCAGGACAGCAGAGATGAACTCCGACAGGGAGGACTGTTGCTGTGCTCTGCTTACCCCAGGACACCCTGAACGTGAGGGGACTTGGGGAAGTGAGCGGCAGCCTAAGTCCAAGTTCACCTAGTGGGACTCTCTCTCTCACTGCCCTAGAACCAAAACCAACACACAGCTGGGTTTTCAGAGGCTGTAAATCACATGGGAGACTGTCCGTCTGTCTCCCACAGAGCAGCTGGTGGATTCGAACCGGCTGCCTTTGGGTTGCCAGCACAACTGCTTACTCACTAGGCCAAATCAACCAATGGAGACCCAGGGCAGTGCTACAGACACATGAGGGGGCGACCAGGACTTGGGGTTGGCACAGTGGCAAACGGCTGGGTCATCCGAGCTGCCCTGACTGCCCTTGGGCACACCACCAGTGACTCCAGCTGGAGGGGATCAGCTGGGAACAGGGCACAGCTGCGCCCAAGAGCTACAACCCCACTCCAGAAGGCACCACGAACCACATCACACACACGTGTGAACGCAGCACTCTACACACTGAGGACTTTGGGGTTTTTGTTTGTTTTTTACACAAACTGAGCGTTTGTGACGAGTCTGCAGGCACCATCTTCCCAACATCCTGTGCCGCTGGCACCTCTGGGAGACACCTCGTGGTCCTCTGTGTTCAAACTTTCTCATCATCCAGATATATTTAACAGAAGACACAGCACAGTACCCGCGCATGTGCGCAGGGAGAACAAGGTCGGCCAGGGCATTTCTTTGCCCCCCGAGGGTCACCTGTGCTTCCACAGCCCCCTCGGCGCACACAGATGCTCTGGGATGGAAATGGAACGTGGGTCAAGGTCAAGGCCAAGGCGACGGGCTTGTGCCACGCGGGGTGAAGGCCGCGTCCCGGGAAGGTGCTCTTTATTTGTAAAACATTTTTTTTAAACCTATTACTGTCATTTCACTTTTAGTCCCGTGTCCCAAGGAAGCTCAGTGGGAGGCCGACCGCCTGGTCACAGTCCTGTCTACAAACACACATGGGCAGCAGGGTCAAGGCCGCACGTTCGGGGACCAAGGCTGCCGGACACTGCAGAGCGTTGTTTCACCGGCCATTACTATGCGTCTGCTTCGGGGTGTTCCGAATCACCCACTAAGAGCGTTCAGGAAGCCCACACGTGGACACGAGCTTGTAATGAAAAAAAGACCCAGCTGCACGGGGCTTGTGGCCTTCCAAAGAGCTGAGTTTCAATAAATTATAGTATGTCCTGTGCTTCAATATACTCTCCAGCCTGTGCCTTTAAATATGTGAAAAGATACAGAGGACTCAAGGACAGAGCCCAGGAGGCCCGAGTCAAGGTCAAAGGGGTCTTCAGTCCTTCGTCATCTGGCCTTGACTCTGACTGCTTCTTCTCTAACTGAAAACATTTCTTCACACTTCCCTGCAGGCCGAGGTCTAAGACTTCCGCTCGGAGCCTCAGGCTGTGGGCACCGGGCAGATCAAAGTGGACACGTCCATCTGATCAGGATCTGCCGCTGCAGGTCCAGCTCTGCGCGGGGATGAACACATGGGGTCCACAGCCCATTCGGTGTCAGGAGTCAGGCACAGCCCTGGGCATCCAGTTGGGACCGCCTGCCCCAGTGCCGCTGGCAAGGATGGCCCTCAGGGGAGAGGCCACAGCAAGGTCTCAGAGTCTGGAGAGGACCTGGTGTGTTCCCCAAACCGCAGTGTCAAGAGTCAGGGGGCAGGAGTCACAGCTGGAGGGCGGAGCCCAGGGAAGCCAAGGAGGTAGAGCAGGGCTTGGGGCGGGCAGCAGATGGCTACGTGCCCCAGGGAAAGGCCCTCAGGGAGTTGCTGGGGCACAGGCTAGAGAAGCAGCCAAGGAGGTGACCTGGTGGCCTCTGCAGTTAACCAGAGCCGACACAGAGGGACGGGGGTAGACGGGGAGGGGTGACTTCTGCTGAGAGAAGTGTCCCCAGGGAAGGGGGATCGCAGGTCTTCATCGCCCACTGCCACCACCCCCACCGCCCCCACCCCCGCCCCCCTGGCCCCCGGCGTCCGGTGCCCCCGACATCATGAGGAACAGCACGACGGGAATGATGTACATCCACTGCAGCAGACAGACAGACGGATGGATGGACGAGGGGGGAGAGAGAGAAGGTGGACCGTCAGTGCCAGCAAGCCCAGCCCAGGCCCCAGGGTGGGAGTGGGGGTGGGAACTGGGGGGAGGCCACGTGAGGGAGGTCCCAGGTCCCCTACGTCACTACAGGGGAGTGGGGTATGGGAGGGGTGTCCTCACTCAGGCCTCCTGCGGTGGCGGCGTGGGCCCCGGGGCAGCCGGACGCAGGGCTGTGAGCAACACGGCCCCCCCCAGGATGAGGTGCCACTGAGGAGGGAGGGGCAGCAGGTCAGGGTGGCCTCAGGGCCCGTGGCCATCGGGTGTGGGCGACCCTTGGGACCCCTGGACAAGGTCACAGCCTCCCTGGGTCCAGGCTCCCGTTGGCGTGGTGGTTTCAGCTGTCTTGGCCCCCGTGACCAGCCGGGCTCAGCCCCTCTCACCTCTCTCAGCACAATGGCCTTGGCCTTCACACTCAACGTCCAGGGCCACACGGAGGACGAACCCCTGCCTACCCTCACTTCCCAGCCCTCTCTGCCTGCTAGGCGCCCTGGGACCCCCAAATGTCCCCCAACAGTCGCTGCCTTCCAATACTGGGCCCTCTCTGCTCTCCAGATGCCCTACCTCCCTCCAATGCCCACCTGCCTGTCTAACTTCTCAGCCTGATGCCTCCAAAACCTTACACCCAGCTCCGGCCTGCTCTGCCCCCAGGCCAGGTCCCACATTTCCTTGGTCTCCGGCTGACCCATGTCGTCTGTGGTCACAGCTCTCAGATGGCCCTTCTCTCGAGAGCGTCGGTGAGCTGAAGGACTAATGGACAGTCTGGGGAGGCCTGTAGACCCCCACCCTCCACACACGTCTACATTAGGGTGGGGTCCCGCAGTCAGAAGCTGGAAGGTGACAGGGAGGCGTGGGGAGGAGGCCCACGTTCCAAGTCTTTCTGTAGGAGGAGGGTGGAGAGGCTGGGGAAGGGGGTTACTCACATATTTAGCGAAGAAGGACTTCTGCTCCTGGGGGTTCTTAGCCTTCTGGGCCTGCTCCATCTCCAGGCGCTCGATAAAGGCGGCTGTCTCCGGGCTGGTGGAGGAAGACCACACGGTGAGCTGGTTAGGGGGCTCCAAGGCAGCAGTGGTGAGGGCAGCTGGGTGGTGTGGGGAGGAGACAGTCTGGGAGGTGGAGAGATGTGGAGGGGAGGGATGCTGGGCAGGAGAGATGGAGGGGGGTCCCAGTGCAAGCAGCCAGTCCTGCTCAGAAGGCTGTGGAGATGAAGGGGTGAGGATGCAGAGGGGCAGGGCTGGGGAGTAGCC
>NW_006399958.1:1065500-1082825 GCF_000299155.1 Elephantulus edwardii | reverse complement strand
GTGGAGCCTCGGGGGGCGGGTCTGTGGGGCAGAGGGGTGGAGCCTCAGAAGGGAAAGGCTCTGGAGAGCATAGGGGTTGGAGTCTCAAAGGGTCTGGTGCTGTAGGCACAGAGGGGTATGGGTGCAGATGGGCAGGACCACAGGCAGGGTAGGGCAGGTGGCAGGAAAACCCTGGGCAGCAACAGGCCCACCGCCTTCAACGAGCTCCGTCCCCAGCTCACCCAGGTGCGGTGGAGGGCGGCTGCAGGTGCACGGTGGTGTTGAACAGCTCCAGGTCCACATCCTCCACCTCGTGGCCACGACAGCCCCCGGGCTGCGTCACTACCGACACGCCCACCACATTGCCCACCACGTCCACGTGCAGGGTCAGCTGGTCCGAGAGGTGTGACTCCACCAGGGAGCACTGCAGGGGGGCGTGGACAGATCAGAGGGCGTCATCAGGACCATAAGGCTGTGGCTTCGGCCATATCTGTTACCCAGGACCCCTCCCAGGTTCACATCACCCTTCAGGACAAGTCCGCGTCCACAGGGCTCCCCAAGGCCTCCACAATGCCCTGTGTGCCCCCTCCACCCACAGTGGGGGACCCCAAGGCTGGGTCGGGCCCTGTGTCTAGTCAGCTCTGGGGGCAGGGATGGAGGTGGTGGGAGGACAGCGGAGGGGCTGGTCACTGACTCACAGCAGGGACAAAGGAGGAGACGTGGCCACCAGCTTCCAGGTCCTCAGCAAGCCCAGGGCGCCTGGGAACTCGGACGCGGTAGAGGCCATTCAGGGCTGCCACATCCTGCAAGAAGGGGGTGCCAATGAGGGGACACAGGCCACCCTAACAGGCCTCGTGGACCACAGTCCCAGTAGGGCCAAGCGAAGTCCTGCTGGCTGCCCATACCTCCACCGTGTGCAGATGACCACAGCCCTGAAAATTCGGCCAGGGGTGAGAGGGGCTCGGGGATAGGTGCTCCGGCAGGGAGAGAGGGTGCAGGGGGGCCACCCAGCCTGGGACCCCGACTCACCCGGAGGCGTCCCCGCTCCTCCTCGCTGAGCTGCCGCTGGGACAGGGACAGGGTGCCATCCTGCTGGTTCCAAAGCAGCGAGCCCCGTTTCCGGAAGTTCACTGCGTCATCTGTGGGGAGCCCAGGCTCAGCAGCCACCCTCCCACAGCACCAGCTACCCCTCTGAAGGGGGAAAGAGGCCCAGATTCGAGCTGCAGCCTCGCCTGTGCCCTCTGAGGGGCTGGAACACACCACCCCGCTCTCCCCTCCTGCCCCAAAGGGCAACAGAATTCTAGACTCCTGAGTCCTGCCTCTGCCGTTGTCAGGGGACCTCAGGAATGGTCATGTGAACTCCCTGAACCTCAGTCTCCCCTGCCGCTGCAGAATTTGAGGTCATGGAGCCCAGAAACCCCAAACGTGTAGCTACTGGAACCCAGGGACCCGTTGCTGACAGGCTTCAAGGTCCAGCTCAGCAGGTCTGGGGGAAGGGCAGGGCCAGGATCCCTTCCACACAGTGTCTGGACAAGTCCTTCCAAACTTATGAAATCCTACAGGAGAGAGGAGAACTGGCCCATGAGATGCCCAAGGCTGTCACAGACATAAGCACGACCAGGCCGCTCCTTAGATGCAAGGATAATGAGGCAGGGGACCCTTTACCAGGAGGGGCTGGTCTCTGGAGAAGGGAGAAATACCTGTCATCTCCTCTCATTCAGTTTCTCTTTATGGAAGCGCATAAAGGTCACATCTTTCTCCTACAGAACAACTAACTGGTGGGTTGGAGGGCTGATCTTTAGGTTAGTAGCCCAGCGTTGAACCATAGCACCACCAAGGGCTCTCCTAAAACCCCAAACCTTAGAGGAGCTCTGGTGGCCTAGTGGCAAGAAACTGCACTGCGATCCCAGAGGTGCACAGTTCAAATCCACCAGATGCTCTGCTGGGAAAAGGAGGGACAATCTCCTCCTGTACCAGTCAGATCTGATTTGACGGTACACACACACACAAAATAATCAAATTTTAAAAAAACAACCCCAAACCTATTACCATCAGGCCCGTTTTGGCTCACAAATGACCCTTTGTCAGGTCTGCAAGGCTTTAATTCTTTATAGGAAGAAACTGCCTCCTGGGATGGGGGAGGAGGGAGGGGGATGAGGGAGAGGCAGGAGAGATTCGCAACTAGATAGCAAGGTCTCCACAGGATGTTACAATTGTAATTAAAATTATAAAACAAATGAATGGATGAAAATGATTTTTTTTCTAAAGGATTAAAAGGAAAACTGCGTTTTTCTCATGGATTCGAACTTGGCCATCAGCAGCCATATACTATATCAACAGGCCATCAGCGTGACATATGCATAACTAGGGCTCCTTGACAAAAGACATTAAGCATAGTGTGTCTCTTCCCACGCTGTCCTCTCCAGGAGGAAGCAGTTTGTAAATGATGGTCACCAAACAGCACCCAGGCCCAAGTCCTGATTCCCAGGGCCACCGGAGGGTGAGACCAGATATGGGCAGACTCACTGAGCTCAAACGAGTGTTCCAGCAGCAGACCCACCGTGCCGCAGCCCTCGCCTTCCCGGCCTTCTGTCCCTGCCTGCAGGAGAAAGGGGCCAGATGAGACCACGCGTCCTGAGCAGGGCAAACCCACTGGTCACTAGGGCAGACAAGAGTCTCACCAACCCACGGCCCTACAGCACCGACCAGAGTTGCGATTCTGGGTTTCCCAGGTTGTAAACTTTCTCCCCTGTTGGATTCAAACCACTGATTTCTCACTGACCTCGCTAGTCAGTTACTAGCTTTACAGGGGTCAAGGGATGACTCTGGCCCAGGGTTCCACTGTAAACTACACAAATGAGTATTTCTAATCTGGATTCTTCCCATCCCCATCCCACCAAAACGGAGCTCCATTATGCAGGTCTTGCCTAACACACATAATCATAATTAAAAGGCACCTTCCGGGTCTGGTTTTCATTGTAACAGCCCGAATACGCGCCTGCCTCAGCCCTGCCCCCTCATTTATATATTAACATTTTACCTGTCCCAATTTTCAAAAATTCTTAAAATTATGTATTTCACGGACCTTGTGCCCACGCAATTTTATTGCCCTATTAAAGTATCTGCCCTATAACATATATTCACGAGGCAACGACATGCCCGGACCTTTATGCATATTCACGAGGCATTCCTCCCTTCGAAAAACTGTCCGCCCTCCTCGCAATGTTATGTGCCGTCGAGTCACTTGCAACTCATAGCAACCCTGTGTACCACAGCCCTAAACTCTGCTCTGTCCTGTGCCAATCGCACTGTCTCTGACACTCCCATCCCGACTACCCCAATCACTGAATGAATCCACCTCATAAAGGGCCTTCCCCTCCTGAGCTGTCCCTCCACCCTCCCAAGCATGATGTCCTTCTCCACGGACCGGTCTCTCTTCACAACATGTCCAAAGTATGTTAGACGGAGCCTCAGAATCCTTGCCTCCAAGGAGCCACCTGGTTTAGCCCTTTCCAGGACAAATCTGTTTGTTTTCCTAGCAGTCCATGGTATTCTCAATACTCTTCTCCAGCACCACAGCTCAAAGGCATCAATTCTCCTTCTATCCTCCTTGGTCATTGTCCAACTCTCTGATGCATAACAAGTGATTGCGAAGACCATGGCCTGTATCAGACGCACCTTAGTCTCCAGAGAGACACCATTGCTCTTCAGTACTTTGGAGAGGTCCCTAACAGCAGACTTTCCCATGGCAATGCGCCTTTTAATTTCCTGGCTGCTGGTGCCAAGACTGTTGACTGTGGAGCCAAGCAAACTAAAGCTGTGTACAATCTCAATCTCTTCACCATCCATCCTGATGCTGCCAATTGGTCCAATGGTGAGAATCTTTGTCTTCTTGACATTGAGCCTCAATCCATATTGTAAGCTGCAGTCCTTGACATTCTGCAGCAGGTGCTTCAGGTCCTCTTCAGTTTCAGCAAGCAGGGTTGTGTCATCTGCATAACGCAGATTGTTGATAAATCGTCCACCAATCTTGACCCAACATTTCTCCTCATAGAGCCCAGCCTCCCTGATAATCTGTTCTGCATATAGGTTGAAAAGGTATGAAGACAGGACACATCCCTGGCGTACGCCTTTCCCAATTTTGAACCATGCAGTGTTCCCTTGCTCTGTTCTGACGACTGCCTCCTGGTCCAAGAATAGGTTTCGCATTAGAACGATCAAGTGTTCTGGTATTCCCATTCTTCTCAGAGTCAGCCACAGTTTGTTACGATCCACACAGTCAAATGCCTTTGCATAATCAATGAAACACAGATAGACATTCCTCTGGTATTCCCTGCTTTCAGCTAAGATCCATCTAACATCAGCTATGCTCCTCGCAATAACTGTCTTTAATCTGATTGGCCAAGATTCCACACAGGGCACACCTCCTCATGCATATTCATGACTGCCGCTCCAACAGCCTATAGCCCGCTCTGGCCACGCCCCCTCATGTCTATCCATGAGCCAACTACTTCCTAACGTTTCTGCTGTTTTTTTTCCCAGTCCGTGCGCGCGCTCTTGTATTGCTTGCAAGGCTGTAGCCTCATTTACCACCTTTCTTTCACCTCATTTTCCCTGGCGGACCTGTACAGCCTCCTTTCTACCTTAATAATAATAAAACTGGCCGCAGACCTGTATTCCGGTCGACCCCGCCTCCTGTACACAGCCAATAAAAGCTTACCCCCCGTGCCGCGGTCCCGGCCCGACAGCCGCTGCCCCGGGCCCGACTGGGCGCAGCTGCCGCCATCAGCAAAAGCAGGAGCAGCCGCGTAGCCCCAGCGCCGGCCGCCGCCATTTCTCCGCGTCCCTACCTGTCACAGGCTCCTTGGGGGCGGAGCGCCGCGGAGCATGCCGGGACACCGCCCACGCGCCTGCGCGACTCCTGGCGCCTGCGCGCTGACGTCACCGCGCAAGGGAGGCGCGGCGTCAGCGAAGCGACCGCCTCCTCATTCCTTTTGGGCTCTGGGCCCTCCCCCCCCGCTCTCGTGACGTCATCACCCCCGCACCTTTCTCGATGACGTAGTCAAGCTGGCATATTGTGACATCATAAAGTCCATGCCCCCCCCCACGTTGTTTGTTGGGGCGCTTCTTGCTACTGTCCGACATGGACGGGAGCATCGAGATGAAGGGGAGCAAGGCAAAGCAGGTCCCTGGAGCAGGTGAGTGGGCGCCAGGTGGAATGGGGCAGGTGGAATGCCAGGTAAGGGGCAGGACAGGAATGAAAGTGAGGGACAGGGGCAGAGTTGTAATCCGATGTGGGACCGGGAAGAAGTCCAAGGGCCTTAGAGGGGACGTCGTCCCCAGGCTCAGCCTCCTGACATGGACCTCGGAACTTCGTCCTTCTAGAACATTCCATGGCCCCAGACTGCCCTGCAGGCTCGCCTGGCCGGCTCCAGCGCCATCTCTGGAGCGGCGAATTTGATCAGCTGCGGGACTTCACTATCTTTGAGAGCAACTTCGTGCAGGTAGTGGGGCCCCGGATCGCCCTCATGCCCTAAAGTCTTGGGATGACCCCCTCACTCAGAATTTAGGGAACCTTTGCTCTCTTTGCTTCTTTCCAATCTCTCATCCATTCCCAGTTCTGCCCCCAAGCTACCCTGCCTCTAACCTCTGACCTCTGGCTCCAGGTGACCCGGTTAGGAGAAGTTGCCAATAAGGTGATCATGGGAGTGGCAGCCTCCAGTCCAGCCCTGGATCTGCCGGATCTCTTGCTGCTCGCAGGCCCTGCCAAGAACCGCGGCAGCCTGCAGCTCTTTGGGTAACTGCACCCACCCATTCTCCCTCCTCAACTATGGGCATCCCCTTCTCCCCAAGCCCCTCCTCTCGCCCAGATGACCCGCAGGGCCTGGGATGTCTGCCACCTTCGTTGGGCTGCCTTCCACCCCCAGGAGATCTAGGACAGAGCCACACGCAGGGCCTGGAAAGCAGATAGGCCTAAGAGGGCAGTGGTAGAACTCCTCCTTTCTGTGTAGAACAAAGAACCCTAGGGGCCCAGTGGTTAAGTGCTCAGCAACTCAAACCCATCAGCTTGACTCTTTGGGAGAAAGATGTACACTCTGCCTCCATGATGGTTTCAGCATCAAAAACTCTGTAAGTCAGTTCTCCTCTGTGTATAGGATCACCGTCAGAACTGACTTGATGGTAGTGGGTTTGGGTTTTCTGGTTTGATGCAGGACACCCAGGTTCGATTCCCTCATGCCAGCATCAGCGGAGACCTGCCTAAAGGCCAGTATGAGCTGGAATTGGCAGTGGGCTGGAGTTGGTGATGGGTGATGCAGACGTACAATATGCAGCTGCTAAGGAATGCACAGATATGTCTTGAAGAAGGTACCAGGATGCTCCTTGAAGGCAAAGAAAGCAAAGCTTCATCTCTCATACTTTGGGCATGTTGCTAGGAGAAGCTATTCCTTGGAGAGGCATATCACATTTGGAAAGGTGGAAGATTAGGGAAAGAGAGGAAGACCCCTAATGATGTGGATTGACGCAGTGACTGGAGCAGTGGGCTCAAGGGTATCAAAGATAATAAAATGGAACAGCTCTCAGGCTTGTTCTTAACAGGGTCACTATGTGTCATACTCAACAGCATATAATAAGAAGCAACAACAACAGCCTTTTGGTAATATGTACTTTCAGCCGTGATCCATCTGACATCAACAATTGTATCCTTGGTGCCACAGCCTCTTCTAAATCCAGCCTGAATCTCTGGCAGTTCTCTCTTAATGTACTGTTCTAGCCATTTTAAAAATAATCTTCAGCAGGACAGAGTTTGGTGGAGCTCCCCGATTAAAACAAGCTTGGAAGCAGGAAGTGGCATCCACTTCCGAAATAGCTCGCCTCCGAGAACCCTATGAACTCTATGAATGTAGAGAAAGGATGAAAGTTATACAAGTGTTTAGGACTTTGGCCATCTATGACTCGATGGCACTTAACAACAACAACAACAATATAGAGGTTGGAAGTTTGAACCCATCCGTATGTTCCTTGGAAGAAAGGCCTGAAGATGTATGAAAAATTGAGAAGCATGTGGAGAGGCTGTTGGGTTCAAATCATTGACCCCAGCCTACAGCGTCACCAAGCGGCCGAGCTAACTCAGTGACAGTGGGTTTATTTGCTGAGCACCTGCTGTGTGTAACGAACAGCTCACAGTCAATGAGGAGGCAGACTAAACACTAAATGGGGTGTTAGGTGGGGGAAGGTCGGGGAGACGTACAAGACAGGGAAGAGCACGTAGGTGCCCTCGAGGAAGACCTGAGGACGAAGAATCCGGGTGCACAGTTGGGCAGAGGGAACAGCCTGTGCAAAGGTCCTGAGGCAGCCTGCTCTGGCGTTTACCAGTGCCTGGTGCTTTAGAGAAACCTTGAATGATGGAGGCAGGAGAATGTGGACAGGAATGCAGGGAGGGAACCATCCATCTCCAGGGCCCCAGGGGCCACCCTGAGGACTAGATTTTTACTCTCTGGAAGGCAGAGCCAGGGAGGGCTCCAAGCCAAGAAGGGAGGCAGCAGATTCATGGTTTTTGCTCGCACCCTCTTGTGTCCATGTAGGGAACAGATTAGTGGGCAAGCAGAGAGGTAGGGGAAAAATAAAAAGAGGAGGTGAGGTCACCCAGCAGGAACAGGGGGGAATGGTCTGAGAGGCACCACTGAGAGGTGTACCTCTCAGAGATGGCTGTTTCTGCAAAAATGCTAATAGCGACCACCTCAATAAGGCTAATATCACAGTAAAGGGAGTCAAGATGCATATTTTAGTCTCCCACTGGAGATAAATTTAAATTTACACTATGAAGGGTCATCTATGAAATTGGCCCAGGTGGCGCTGTGGTTAAAGCATTCAGCTGCTAAACCTGGAGGTCTGTGGGTGCACCCCACCAGCCCCTCTGCAGGAGGAGGTGGTCCCTCCCTACAGCATTGTTTTTGTTATGCTGAGGTGCCTTTGAGTTGAATATGACTCACAGCGGCTCTGTGAACAGCAGATCAGAACCCTGTCTTATCCTCGATGTATGTTGGGGCCCTTCTACTCTATTCCCAAAGAAAGGTGACCCAACAGAGTGTGGAAACTATATCACATGCAAGCAAGATTCTGCTGAAAATTATCCAACATGACCGGAACTGCACATCAGAAGAGGTCATGGTACTAGGGATATAATAGCTAATGGATCTTGGCTGAAAGCAGGGAGTACCAGAGGAATGTCTGTCTGTATTTCATCGACTATGCAAAGGCATTTGACTGTGTGGATCTCAACACACTGTGGCTAACTCTGAAAAGGATGGGAATCCCAGAACACTTGATTGTGTTTATACAAAACCTGTACTTGGAGCAGGAGGCAGTAGTCAGACCAGAGCAAGGAAAACACTGCAAGGTTCAGAATCAGGAAGGGTATGTCCTATCTCCATACCTTTTCAATCTGTATGTGGAATAGATCATCTGGGAGTCTAGGCTGTATGAGGAGGAATGTGGCATCAGGATTGGAGGAAGAATCATCAACAATCTGCATTATCCAGATGATAGAACCTTGCTTGTGGAAACTGAGGACCTAAAGCGCTTGCTACAGGAGCTCAGGGACTGCAGCCTTCAATATGGACTGAAGCTAAAGCTCAAGAAAACAAAGATTCTCACCACTCGGCCAATTGGCAGCACTGTGATAGTGAAGAGATTGAGATTGTTAACAGCTTTAGTTTGCTTGGCTCCATAATCAATACCCTTGGTACCAGCAGCCAGGAAATCAAAAGATGAATTGCACTGGGAAAGTCTGCAGTCAGGGACCTCTCCAGAGCACTGAAGAGCAATGATGTCAGTCTGGAGACTAAGGTGTGCCTGATATGGGCCATGGTCTTTGTAATTACTTGCTGTCCATTGGAGAGCTGGACAATGACTAGGGATGATAGGAGAATTGATGCCTTTAAGCTGTGGTGCTGGAGAAGAATATTGAATGGAGAACAAACAGTGTTGCAGACCTGGAAAGCGTTTAACCAGGCTGCTCCTGGGAGGCAAGGATTCTGACACTCCTTCTGACATTTTGAGCATGTTGTAAAGAGGGACTAGTCCTTGGAAAGGAGCATCGTGTTTGGGAGGGTGGAGGGACAGTGCAAGAAGACCCTCTATGAGATCGATTGACAGAGTGATGGGGGTAATGGGGGTAGGTGTGTCAGAGACAATAAGGTTGTCTCAGGATAGAGTGGGGTTCAAGCTATTGGTCGCTATGAGTTACAAGTGACTCAACAGCACGTAACAACAACTCTGTTCTGTCCTATGGGGTCACTGTGAGTCAGAATCAACTTGACAGGAGTGGTTTTGGGGTCTGTCTTTAAAACTCTGTAGTGAGGGGTTGAGTCGGCAGCTGGCCTGGTTCTACTCTGGAAGGTGCTTTCTCGCGTCTTGATGGGAGGTCACGTAAGGAAAGTTTTGGGTTGTGTTTGATTTGTGACATTGGGTTTTCTTCCTTCCACAAGCGGGTATCAGTTGGCCTTTGGCCCCTTTTGGCCAACAAGGACTCCAGGGCGGAGGCCTGCTGAAGGATGTGTCTTTAAAACTCCATAGATTTTAGAATAAACATTCTCTTAAGTGGCACAGCAGTTTTTTGTCTGTGTGCTGTACTGAATAACCTGGAGTTGCTGTGACGCTGAACACTGTGCCACAGCTGTGTCAAATACCACATTGGTTACCCATCATGGACAGTGTTTGGAGGAGCTTCCAGATTGATTCCTCTTTGGAAGCAGGAGTGGCATCCATTTTCTAAACCAGATGCCTCTGGAAACTCTATTTAATCGTACAGAAATGATGTTAGAGAACAGAATTCAGTTCTTTTGTTCATAGGGTCACCCCGAGTCGTATTCGACTTGAGAACACATAACCACTGTTAAGTGAGACTGTTGTTGTTGTTGTTGTTATGTGCCGTCGAGTCGTTTGCGACTCATAGCGACCCTATGCACAACAGCCCTAAACCCTGCTCTATCCTGCACCAACCACACTGCCTCCGACACACCCATCCCGATTACCCCAGTCACTGAATCAATCCATTTCATAGAGGGTCTTCCCCTCCTGCGCCGTCCTTCCACCCTCCCAAGCATGATGTCCCTCTCCAAGGACCCGTCCCTCCTGGCAACATGTCCAAAGTATGTCAGACGAAGCCCCAGAATCCTTGCCTCCAAGGAGTTGCTTGGTTTAATCCTCTCCAAGATGAATCTGTTTGTTTTCCTGGCAGTCCTTGGTACATTCAGTACTCTTCTCCAGCACCACAGCTCAAAGGCATCAACTAGTGTTGTTATATTTGGAGGAATTTTCTACTTTGTACAGGTAATCTGTGTTTGCTGTGATGCTGAACCTTGTGCCATGGGGATATCAAATACCATAATGGTTTCCCAATGTGGACCGTGTTTGGTGGAGCTTCCAGTTGTAAAACAGGTTGGGAAGCAGGAGTGGCATCCACTTCCTAAACCACATGCTCTGGAAACTATGACCTTGGAGAAACGATAGCTATGGAAAGGCATTAGGTCTTTTGTTCATAGAGTCACTATGAGTTGTACATGATGGCAATCAACAAGAAATCTGTGAAGCCTAGGAAGGGTTATCTTTAAACCCAAGGCCAAAGCCCACTGCCACTGAGTCCCTTCCAACCCAAGGCCACCCCCCATTGTCTCTCTGAGTTTAGGAGGGAGATGGGCCAACGGGACCCCTAGGGGAGAGCAACATTTGTGGGGGGCTGTCGAGTTTATCCCATACAGCAGGGTTTGCCCAGTGTTTCCGGGCCTGCAACCTCCCGGAGCCCACTTCTAGATCTTTCTCTCACAGATCCCTGGGTAGGTTTGAACCCCCAGCCCTTCTGTTTTCGGAACCAGGGTCTGGCTGGAGGGAGGTCTGGAGACATCTCAGTGGTGGATTTAGATCGGTGTGTTTGGAAGTAAAGAGCAGATTGAAATTCAGGAGACAGCAGGCAAGCGACCGTCTGTCTCACAGATAGGGTCCCTGGTGGCGCGGTGAATTACGGGTGGCTGCTAACCGAAAGATTGGCTGTTGGAACCCACCAGCCAGTGCGCTGGGAGAAGCCGCGTCTTTGGAAAGATTTACAGCCTTCGAGGCCTGTGGGGTCCCTGTATTCCGCCCTGCAGGGTCCGCAGGAGGCAGCACTGACCCTCCAGCCCAGCCCAGCCCCCAGGGCGGTGGGGGCCTCTCCCAGGCTGGGGGGTGGGGTGGGCAGGTGGGTCCCTGACTGCGCCCTCCGCCGCCGCCCAGGCTCTTCCCCTTGCAGTCGGTGCAGCTCTTCGTGCACAGCCAGTGTCGCTGTCAGCTCAAGGTCAAGTTCCCCACGGGCCGCACCTTCTACCTGCAGCTGCGGGCCTCGCCCGAGACCCGGGAGCACGAGTTCAGCCGCTGGGTGCGCCTCCTCTACCGCCTGCGCTTCCCCCGGGCTCCGGGCGCAGAGCCCTTTGCACAGGACAGCTCCCTGGAAAAGGAGGCCGCTGTGCGCGGGAAGGGCGAGGAGGTGAAGGGGGGACCGGACGGGGTGAGGAGCCACGGTGGGTGGTTCCTGGTTAGGGGAGGAGAGGGGAGAAAAGGGCTGGGGTCCCTGAGGACCGCGGGATCTGAGGAAGGAGGCTGGTGGGAACCGGGATCCCTGCATCCGAGGATAGAGGGGCCTGGGGGGATCACTTGGGTCTAAAAGAGGCGGCGGCTGAAGGCCCAGGGAGAGAAGGGCTGGGGGCCTGGACTCCCAGACTAATGAGAGGAGTTCGCTGGGGACTTGAATTCTTGGTCTGAAGGAAGAGGGAGGGGCAAGGGGCCTGGGCTCCTGGGCCAGTGAAGAGTGTTGGAGACCCAAATCGCTGGGTCCAAGTAAAAAGAAGGGGGCCTGGACTCCCAGACCAGTGAGAGGAGTGTGCTGAGGACCTGAATTCTAGTCTGAAGGAAGGGGGGTGGGGGTGAGGGAGCCTGGACTCCTGGGCCAGTGGGAGGAGGGGACTGGAGCTCCTGCATCTGAAAAAGGAGGGGTCAGGAAGCCCAGACTCCTGACCAATTGGTCCTGGACCAATGTGAAGCCTGAGTGAGGGTGAAGGCAGGGAGATCTCAGAGCAGAGCAGCCCACCGGGCCACCCCTGATGCTTCTTGCTGAGGTCTGAGGCGGCCGCACCTTCCTTGTTTTGGACCACCCAGGACCCCCAGCCTCTCTCTCTGACCTGCTATCTAGGAAGTGACTGCGTGTGGGGCCTCTTCCTCTCCAGAAACCCCTTCTCTGCCCCAGAACCCCAGGGGCCCCAGGCCTCTCATAGCTCTCTCTCCTCCCCAGACTCTGTCTACAGAAGTTCAGCCGGCTGGACCCACAGATCTCAGAAGTCTGGGGGATTAACTCCCCCACCAACTTTTGAGCTCATTCAAGGACCAGAGATGACCTGTGCCCTCCCTCAGGACCAGACATATCGTTAAATAAAGATGAGTTAATTGAGAAGCAGCCCCCAGCCCTGTGAGCAGTCCTGACCTGGTCTTCAGCAGTTCCACACGGCTGCCGCCTCCAGTCCACCTTCCATAACTCCTCCGTAATCCCCCGCCTGTCTGAAGCCACCCACCTTAATACCTTTCCCAGGCTGGCTGGCTCACAATGGCCCTGAGTCCTTGTACTCATAGCACACCAGGGTTACCTCAGCAGGGTAGAGGTCTCGAGATGACACCCCCACTGTACAGATGCCTCAAGTGTGTGAGTGCCCAGGAAAGTAGCTGTCACCCCACCCCATGGCTAGCTCAGCATGGCTGGCCTCCTGGTTCCCCGATGGTGGCTGCCATTCCGGCAAAGCGGGCCCCATCACCAAACCCAATGTGACCCCTCTCAGGTGTAGATTGAAGGACACGCGCGCGCACACACACACGTGAGAATCCGAGTCAAGACTCAGGGTTTCGTGTTCTGAGTGATAATTCCAGAAAGGGAGGCGCAGGGAGGACTTCACTGTGGCACTGTGGGGGAAAGGAGAAGGGCGGCGGCTAAGAGGCCCTGGTGGCACCAGAGGGCGGGTGCTCAGCCGCTGTCTGAAACGTTGGCACTTCAGCACCACCCAGAGGCCCGGGAAGCCCTAGGGGACGGCCCTGTGGGGGGCTCGATGGGACACTGAGAGCAGCAATGAGGGTGCTTCAGGGATGGGACCCCGGTACACCCTTTGTGTACACCCACTCCCTTGTGGTGCTCACCCCCTTAACTAGAGGGAATGGAGCTGGCCTGAAAGGTCACGGCCTTGAGACCTTACAGAGGCAAACCTGCTCCCACAAGGCTCCCAATTCCTCCTCCTCCTTCACTCCCCTCTTTCTTCAGCTCCCTTGGAAAACCTTCCCGGACACCCTGCCCCTCCCCCCTCCTGCCCAGGCTGGTCAGGCGCTGCCCCATTCCAGCTCTTGTCATACCCTGGGCTGCTTTCATTATTCTGACACGGAACATTCTGTGTCTGAATTCAGCTTCCCAGTTAGAGGGCTGGTGCCGACTCCTCCCTGGATTCTCCTTGTTTGGCTTGTGGCCCCTGGCTCTGTCTGTAAAGGGCCCGAGTGTGTGTGTGTGTGTGTGTGTGACCCCTACATCCTCACCTTTGACGTCCAGCCGGCACTCGGCCAATGCCTCCCCGAGCTCATTGACCGCCCGGCAGGAGTAAGTTCCTGCGTCGAACGGGGAGGGGCGGCGGATGTTGAGGGTCAGGACCCCTTGGTGATTGGTCATCAAGAACTTGGGGTCTTCACGGATCTCCATCTTGTTCTTCATCCAGACCACCTTCGGCTATTGGGGGTGGGCAGGAGAGGAGGCAGAATCAGAGAGGGTCCCTGGGTGATGGCACAGGGAGGTTCTGAAGCAGATGTGGATTCTAGTCTTGACAGAGTCTAGAACCAGCCACTTCACTCTGACCCTCAGTCTCCTCTTGCATAAAAGCAGCTGAAACTTTCTACTTTATTGGGGTAGTATTTAAGGGCTCCCCTTCTGCTCTCCAAACAGGAGACCCTGGCTGTGGAATGGTTAAAGATTCAGCTGTGAACCAAGGGGGCTAGCAGTCTGATTAATGGCACTCTGCCCCCAACATACAGACTTCTAGTCTGGCTCTTCAGCCCCTGGGAAGCCTCTGAAAATACACGTTGAAAGAATAAATTAGGCAAATGCAGTGAGTGAAATGAATGAATGAAGGTGTTGGTAAGTGAATAAATGAGTGTACAACAGCTGTGCTCACCACTGTACCACTCACACGAATGTGTGGAGTTACGATATAACTTGAATGGAAAAGCTAACGGAATGACACGATGTCTTCTGCTAAATGAAGGGGCTGGAGTTGAAAACCTGAAGTCTGGATCAGGGGCTGGCAAACTGCTGCCATAAAAGAGAAATGGTTTTGCTTTGCCGGCCACACAGTCACTGCTGCAACTACTCAACACAGCTCTTAGAGCACAGAGGCAGCGGTGTAGCTGTGTTCCAATAAAACTTTATTTACAAGAGCAGTGGACCCCAGTCCTCAGTCTGCCAACTGTTATATTCTAGCTGAGTCACCAGACCTCAAGGTCGCAGGAGTTCACATTCCCAAACATCATTCTGGAAATGGATGGAACGAGAAGACTCTGGGGAGGCATAAACCGCTAAACCTGCTGATGGTTTCTGTTTCGGAAGGGACTGACGTGTGTCCTTGGATCAAATGAGAGACAGACTGACCACTTCCTCAGCTGCCAAGAGAGGCGGTCACCTGGCAGTCACAGGGCAGAGGAAAGGGCAGGAAGCCAGAGTGATTTCTGAGACCCTGGCTCTGGCCAGTGAAGGCGATAAGCAGGAAGGAGAAGGAAGACGCTCGACAGAAAGGGAGCAGTGTGGTTTTGCTGTCAGAAGTGGGCTAAAATGAGCAGAACCGAAGACACAGAGCTCGGTGGTGGTGAGCACGCATGGAGGGGAGTGGGGCTTCCTCTGACTGAAGATGTCCTTTTCCGGTTCTACACATAACACCCACCCAAGGATCTCAGTCCCTGTTCACCCAAGCCACCCCCCCCAACCCAGCACCTTGGGGTGGCCTCTGACAGCACAGTTGAGAGCAGCAGCATAGCCAGCCACGATCACGCGATCAATCAGGGGTGTCAGGAACTTGGGAGCTGTCCGGAAGTCATGCTCCTGGTACTCAAGTGGCTTGAAGGTAAGTCCTGGGTGAGAGGAGATAGCCGTGTGAGGTGACCAAGACCCCAGAATGTCCCTAAACCCATGAACAAGCCCGACCCTCTCTCCTCTCATCACCAGGTGGTGTCTACTTTGAATCCAGGGGAGAAGGAAAGAGAGGGCTCTAGGGTGGACCCCTGTGAAGGGCGATCGCTATACCTGTCTTAAGGATATGGGCTGTGTTCTTGGAGACGCCAGGTGAGTCGCTGAGTCCACAGATATTTTCACTGTAGACGCGGAAATAATACTCATTGCCCACAATGAGGTCGGACACAGTGCAGGAGGTTTGGCGAGTGTGTTCATAAACGTTGAACCACTCCTAGTTCAGGGACAGGGAGGGTCAGGCAAAAGAGGACAAACACACACACACACACAAGTGGACAAAGACACAAGAAGGACCAAGAAGTGAGAGGAGCAGACTTAGCGTACCAAACTTTAAGAAAACACATCAATTTTGATAAAAGATTTTATAGAAGAATCTTAACCAGAAGAGGGAGAAATGCAGAACAGAATTTTAAATTTTTGTGGAATCCAGACTTTCTGGATCCACAGAGACTGAACTAAGCCCCAAAACTGTTGCCCTAAAACAATCATTAAATCTTATACCCAAATACCCCTTAAAATCAAGCCAAAAATTCCATCTAACAAGTAGTGTGTCAAGTACTATGCTCTTCTGAGATTTATAAGGGAGTAAATTGACAACAAGTCAAAAGATTAAATAGGAGTCTTCAAGGGTGTAGTGAATTTATGTTAAAGGGGAGAAATAACTCAGAAAAGGAGTATGAAAATGGTCGCACAATATAAAGCATGGGTCCATGTTACTAAGTTGTAATTGAAGAAATTGTTGATATTCTGCTGTGTATATATATATATATCCTCAACGACAAAAAGAAAATACTTTTTTAAAAGCCCTCATTATTCTTGGCAGTACACTTTCCCATTGCCAAAGATGGAAACAACCCCAGTGTCGACACATCAGCTGATAAATGGACACAAAATTAGGTTCATCCACACAGCGGAATAATACTCAGCCACACAGCGGAATAATACTCAGCCACACAGTGGAATAATACTCAGCCATAAAGAGAAGGGGGCTCTGGTGGCCTAGTGGGTAAGAGCTATGCACTGCCAGCCCAGAGGCAGGCGGCTTGAATCCAGCAGCTCCTCCTTGGAAGAAATATGGTCTATTTCTGTGAAAACCCACTGGAGGGTCAGCGGAGTGTGTTTCTGACTTGATGGCAATGAGACTGATAAAAGAGAAATGAAGTTATGACCTTTGCTGTGACACAGACGAACCTTGGAAACACTACAGTGAGTTAAAAGAAGGCAGACAAAATAACAACGTGATGACTCCGTTTATATGAAAAGCCCTCTCTCTTTGTCCTCAAGTTAGAACCAGCTCATAGCTGACCCTCCACTGGGTTTCTGAGAGGAGGAGATTGGCCGTCTCTCGCTGTTGGTTTCAAACTACCAGAGCGATGTGGCCTTTGGCTCAGCAATGTGATTCCTTATGGGTTAGGCCACCACCGCTCCCGATGAAAAGTTCAAACGAGACCGATCACAGGCAGGAAGGAGTTACCGGGTCGGTCGATCGCTGTGGGCTTGGCTGGGAGTGAGGGCAGAGCAACAGTCTGCGGTTGCCTTTGAGGGTCATGAAAATGTTTTGAAACTAGATACCAGTTGTCGGTTGCACAACCCTGCATGTGCTAAATGCGCATCCACGTCAAAGTGTCCCCGTTAATCTGTGATGTGAACTTTACCCCAATAAAATGTAAAAGAACCATCACCACCAAAGCTCAGCCACACTGCTTCCCCCACAGTCCCCACCCTTCTCTTAGGCCTCCATGTCCCCAACTGTGAAATGGGAACAGAAGCACCACTCTGTTGACCACATCCCTGCCCTTCGTCCCCACGGCCCACCACCCACCCCCACCTCTCACCATAGTCTTCTTGTCGGCTTTCTGGACAAAGTAGCCAGTGACCTCACTGTTCCCATTGTCTTTGGGGGGCTGCCACTCAAGCAGGGCATTGGTGCCCCACACCTCTTTCACCATCACGTTCTCTGCTGGCCCTGCCTTTTCTGAGGGAGGGGACGGGCGCATGTCAGTCCCCACCCTTCACTGTCCTACTCACCTACTGTCCCCACACCTGCCCTCCCA
>NW_006399958.1:1026637-1064919 GCF_000299155.1 Elephantulus edwardii | reverse complement strand
CTGTCCCCACACCTGCCCTCCCTCACCTCCTTCCACACTCCCTCACCTCCACCCCCACATCTGTCTTTCACTTCCCCCACACCCACCCTTCTCACCTCTCTTCTTCACACCCACCCTCTTCCCACCCTCCTCACTTCCCTTCAGCCAATCTTTCCTCATTTTCTTCTTCTCATCTCCATCTCACCTCACCTCCTCTCCTCATGCTAATATCTTAAGATTTTCCCCCACTCCTATTCCCCCCCCCACATCGCAGCCTCACCCCCTCTTTCTGGGCTCATTGCCTGTTTCCCCGCTGCCCTGTGTCTTCCTTTTCACTGCCTCTGTCCTCATTTCTCCCTCACCTCGCCAGGTTCTCCGGGGTCCTGGTCTCACATCCTCTCCCTGCCTTCCCCCCCCATTTCCTCCACTTTCTCAGCTCGCGGCCCCCTCCCCACCGTCCCGGGGCGCACCCACGACCCGGATGCGGATGGTGGCCGTGTCCTGCATGTTCTCAATCTGCACGCTCAGCTCATACTCCCCGGAGTCAGTGCGCGCGGCCTGGCGCACGAACAGCACCGTGTCCTGGTCGCTGGTGCGCACGTGCACTCGTGATGAGTCCAGCGGGGCGCCACCCTTCGTCCACACCACCTGGGGCCGAGGCTTTCCCTGGGGGGGGCAGAGAGAGAGGGGGTGATCCCAGACCCTGCACGGGCCCCACAGTTCACCTGTCACCTCCAGCCCCCGTACCTGGAAGGGGATGAGGAGGTTGAGCTGCTCCCCCACTTTCCGGATGTAAGTCTGGCGAAGATGGCGAGGGAGGCGGATCTTGGGTTGCTCTGAGGGCACAAAGAGGGAGGGAGCTCAGCCTGAGTTGGGGACATTCTGGAGGTGGTGGGGTTTTCCAGGGGACACCCTAATGATGACCACAGAAAACTCAGTCTCATCGTCCAGCCAGTTCTGACCCATCGCTGATGCTCCATTCCCTTTCCAAGGCTGTAAATCACCCAGGCAGACATTGCCCCTCTCCCACCTGCAGAGCACCTGGTGGACTCGAACCACAAGCCTTTGAGTTAACAGTGCAACTATGGACCACACCACCCGGGCTCCCTAGCCACTGAGGGCCGGCTGAGTGACACCAAACGGCCTCCAGGAGACTAGGGGCTCCCTCACCCACGATCTCCCGGATGGTGACCGGCTGGGCCAGGGTGGCCGGCTCACTGCGACCTGCGATGTTGACCCCGACGACCCGGAAGAGAATTCTTGCTCCAGTGGGGAGATCCTTGACGGTAAAGCCACATCGCTCGACGGGCTGCGTGTTAGCGGGGACCCATTCCTCTGCTACAGAGAGAAGAGGGCTCTGGTCAAGCTCAAGACCTCCCGCCTGACCTTTCCACACAAGCTCAGCCCACTGACCACTGATGACCAAGGCAGCCACGTGGGCCATCACAGAGAAACACCACCAGCAGCAGAAGCAGCACTTACATCTGTCAGCACGCACTGTGACCAGTCCACGCGTATTAGCTCATCGATCCTCACCTCAGCCCTGTTATTCCCGTTTTAGAGATCAGCACATCAAGGCCAGCAGAAGTTAAGGAACTTGCCAAAGTGACACAGCCAGGAAGTGTTGGGCGAGGAAGGAAACACAAGGCTCTCTGATTCTAGAAAGCTCTTAAGTGCTTGGTTAAGCTGCGATGGAGGGAAGAGAAGTGTGGCTATGACTGAGACCGTGAAAGGAGGAGCCTGAGAGAGCAGGGCCCAGTGTGCCTAAGTGCGGAATCCAGGAGTGGTGGTTGGAGGCGGCTCAGGGATTCCCTGCCTACTGCTGTGTCTCTCTATGCGCTGATGCACCGTGGTTGATCAGAACCACCATCAGCAGCAGATTCACCTCTTAACAACCTGGGTTCTGAAACATCGGAGTGGTTGTGGCACAAACAGGGGACGGGGGGTCAGCGTGGGTGGTAGGGATGAGTGCCAGAAAGAGAGAGAGGGGAGAAGCTGAGAAGGGTTCAACCATCCATTCCCGCACATGCGTTACCGAATGCAGTCATCGCTGTACCCTGGCCAGGTGGGCACTGTCCTCGCCATTCTGAGATGAAGAAACTGAGCCTCAGAGACATGCCCAAGGTCGCACAGACAGACAGTGCAGGGGCAGGACTGAGACCCACGTCTGTGAGATTCTGACGCCTGGGAGGCAGTGTCGAGATGATCTGTGTTCAGGTCTGTCTTTCCAGGGAGATGAGCATGTTGGAGAGGAGATACCTTCGTACCCGGGGCTCTGGGCCTGGCATGGAGTTAGTGCTCAGTACATGTTTGCTCAATGGAGGATGGACGGAAAAAAGGAAGGATGGATGAAAAGATGGGGCACATTCAGGTAAAGTTTATAGATATATAGGTGGATAGATGGAAGAATGGTAGGAAGAATGGATGGATGGATGGATGGATGGATGGATGGATGGATGGATGGGGACATACCAAGCTTGTTAATAGATAGTCATATAGGTGGATATATGGATGAATGGTAGAAAGGATGGATGGATGGATGGATGGATGGATGGATGGAGACATACAGAGCTTGTTAATAGATAGTTATATAGGTGGATAGATGGATGAATGGTAGGATGGATGGATGGATAGATGGGGACATAGAGAGCTTGTTAATAGATAGTCATATAGGTGGATAGATGGATGAATGGTAGAATGGATGGATGGAGACATAACAGAGCTTGATAATAGATAGTTGTATAGGTGGATAGATGGATGAATGGTAGAAAGGATGGATGGATGGATGGATGGATGGATGGATGGATGGATGGATGGGGACATACAGAGCTTGTTAATAGATAGTTATATAGGTGGATAGATGGAAGAATAGTAGAAAGGACAGATGGATGGGTAGATGGGGACATACAGAGCTTGTTAATAGATGGTCATATAGGTGCACAGATGGAAGAATGGTAGGAAGGGAAGGATGGTGATGTATACTGAGGGGGAAGAATTATTAAACAGATGAATGATCACAAGATTTTCCAGATGGATACAAGGATGAGTGGATGAATGGATGACTGGACAAATGACTGGGAGGGAAGAAAAGAAGGAAAGATGGATGGATGGATGGATGGATGGATGGATGGATGGATGGATGGGCAAGTGGATAGATGGACAGATGTTCAGGTGGGTGGATGGATAACAGATGAACAGGTGGATGGATGAATGGATGGATGGATGGATGGATCGGCAAGTGGATAGATGGACAGATGTTCAGGTGGGTGGATGGATAACAGATGAACAGGTGGATGGATGAATGGATGGATAGGCAGATGGATAGATGGATGGATGAAGAAAGAAGAAGGAAGGTAGGTACAGACATACCTCCGAGATATTGTGGGTTTGTTCTTAGACCACCACAATAAGTCGATAAAGCAGTTCCCACCAGATTCTTGCCATATACAAGTCGGTATTTCCATTACACGTCTTTACATTTTTAAGTGGTGCAACAGCATTCTTTTAGTTGACTTTTTTTTTTCATTATTTTTTGTGCGTGTGCTGTCAAATCGGATCTGACTGGCACAGGAGGAGATTGTCCCTCCTTCTCCAGCAGAGAATCTGGTGGATTCGAACCACGTACCTCTGGGACTGCAGTGCCACAGCATTCTTAAAAAGCCTGAAGTATTGAGAAAATTACCACAGTGCGACAGAGACATGAAGCAAGCGCGTGTTATCCGCTAAATGGTGCCAAGAGACTTAGGCAGTGCAGGGTTTCCACAGGCCTTCCATGTTTAAAAAAAAGGCAATTATCAGTGCAGCACAATAAAGCAACACCCCATTGAGCAAGGTATGCCCATCGTAGGTAAATAGACTGATAGAAGAGAAGGGATTGCGGAGTGATGAATGAATTCAGGAAAGGGAGAAGGGACACGCTGTCACTGGGGATCCATCCTCACCTTCTCATTATAGTACTTCATGCAAGGATAGACACTGACCGATGGCAGCCCATTACCCCGTTATCTCTCCCTGCATGCCCCCACGTTCAGCACCCTAGATTGAACACTGATAGGACTCCAGGTGAGCCAGTGTCCCCCTGCCCCCAGATCAACGGGTCACTCACATCCCTCCAGGCAGTACTCCACCAGGTACCCGTCGATGCCACCTGCCCCAATCCTGTCTGGAGGCCTCCACTTGAGCGTGGTGGTGGTGTCTGTCACATCCTCTACCGTCAGATGTAAGGGTGCGCTTGTGGGCGCTAGAAAGACCCAGAGACAGGGGGCAGGGGTGTAAATGGGGAGGAGTCAGAGTTGGAGTCACTGGTTAGGAAAAGTATTAAATGTGGAACAAAGGTCAGTGAGCAATGAAGTATATCAAGAGACATCACATCGGCGAGCTCTGATGGCCTAGTGGCAAGAAGCTGCACTGCAATCCCAGAGGTGGGCGGTTTGAATCCACGAGATGCTCGGCTGGAGAAGGAGGAGTAATCTCCTCCTGTACCAGTCAGATCTGATTAGATGGTACACACACAAAAATAATAAAATTTTAAAAAATTTTTAAAGGGACATAATATTAAGGGACAGGTTTCAAGGTCAGGGATCGGTGTTAGTCTGAGAAGTCCAAGGCCAACAGGGACCACAGGTCTCAGCAGAGGCTGGGGTCACAATGGTGAATCTGTTGTGTCAGGAAAGAATCACAAGGGTGAGGGGTCGGGAGAGTGGGAGGCAACATGATGTTGGATGAGAAGTAACAGAAGTGGGCAGAGATGATGGATCCAAGATCAATAGGTTAGAGATGAAGGGCAGGGCAGGATGGGAGTCAGAGGTGGACGCGGGGGTCAGTGAGGGCACCGGAGGGGCCTTACCAATGGGCATAAAAGGCTTGGTGTTCATGCTGGGCTGGGAGACTCCAATGGCATTGACGGCAAAGACCCGCATCTCATAGAGCACGCCCTCAATCATCTTAGTGGACTCGTAGGTCGTCTCCGTAAAGACCTCAAAGTTCAGCTTCATCCAGCGCTGAGAGCCCTTCTTCTTCCTCTCCATGAGATACCCTGGAGGTTCCCCAAGCACAGAGGAGTAAGGTGGTCAGGGAAGAGTAGGAGGGTCACGTTGAAACAGGGAGAGTGACATCAGAGAGGTCACACGTCCTGGGGGGGGGGGGGGATGGATCTCAGGAATCTCAGAGAAGATGAGGGTCACCAGCCGTGGAATTAAGAATCAAGAGAGGTTATGGGGGTCTCTCTCTCTCTCTCTCTCTCTCTCTCTCTCTCACACACACACACACACACACAGGCTGATGGCCAGGGTGAGTATTCTCAGGTCCCTGAGAAAAAAGGTGGATGATCAAAGCCATCAAAGATGAAAAAAACACGTCTTTGGGGAGCTCTGGTGGCCTAGTGGCAAGAAGCTGCATTACAATTCCAGAGGCGCACTGTTCGAATCCACCAGATGCTCTGCCAGGGAAGGAGGGACAATCTCCTCCTATACCAGTCAGGTCTGATTTGATGGTACACACAAATAGTAAAATAAAAATAAAAAAAAATTTTAAATAGTTTCTTTAAAATAAAAATTAAAAAACAAAACAAAACACGTCTTTAAGGGAGGTCCCTGAGAATTTTAAGGGGTCCAGGAAGCAAAGGAGCAGGTGTAAGGTAAAGAGATGAGGCTATGGGGACACTGGCATACGGGCACTCACCAGTGACAGGCTGGCCACCATCGTACTTGGGGGGCTCCCAGACCAGGACAGCCCAATCCTCTCCAACTGAGGTGACCCGCACGGCCTCTGGGGGATCTGGGACATCTAGGGGGAGACGGACGAGTTAAGGATTCCCGCCTGGCCTCTGGGCTCCACCTCCTCGTCCAGACCTTCCCACGTCCTCAGCTCACCCACAACTCGCAGGAAGATGGAGGCCACGTCCTCGCCTGCGGGATTGGTGACTTTGATGGTGTAACGTCCCTCATCCGCTCGCTCAGCGCTTTCAATCACGAAGCTGCTGCAGTCCACCCGCTGCTCAAGGTGGACCCTGCCCTCGGTGCTCGAGAAAACCTAGACACGACCGAGACAGGGCCTGTTCTGAGTTCTGATCTCCTCCCCAGAGCCAACTCTCAATGCAGTGCTTCTGCTCAAAATTCTTCCGTGGTTTCTTCTCACCACACAAGGTACAAGGTCCTGAACTTGACCTTCGAGACTCATTTGAATACAGGCCCAAGTGCATAGAACTGGATGCCTCATTCCTCCCACATGTCCTCCTGGCTCTACAAGCACCAAACTTCATTTAAAAGATAAGGCCATTTTACTCCCAACTTTTACAAGGTTGTCCACTGTACAGCCAACACCCTGTCCCTCTCTCTGCAATACTCTTACTCATAATTTTTTTATATTTTCTTTTTATTATATTTTTCAAATTATCTTGTGTATGTACCATCAAATCTGAACTGACTGGTACAGAAGGAGATTACCCCTCTTTCTCCAGCAGAGCATCTGGTGGATTCGAACCATATATTCCTCTGGGATTGCAGTGCAGCTTCTTGCCACTAGGCCACCAGAGCTCCCTTCTTACTCATAATTTAAGACACATCTAGGAGCCGACCCTTCCAAGAAGCGTTCTTGGATACCCTCCGCTGAAAAGTGAGGGGTTCATAGTGTGGATTTCTCATAGCCTTTCACCTCTACCTCTCTCTCTCTCTCTCTCTCTCTCTCTCTCTCTCTCTCTCTCTCCCCCCTGATCACCCTGAGCTGTGCCTGACTCTCCCCAAGACTGAAGGGTCTTGGCAAGCAAGGGCAGCCCTGACCCATGGTCGTAGCCTCAATGCCTGGCAGAGAGGAAGCTTTAGGAACTGCTAGCCGATCAAATGAGTAAGTGAAGATTAAGGCAGGTCTACCCAGAGGAAACTGAGCCCTACAGAAGAGAAAGGATGGAACTGCCTCAGAGTCTGGAACATGCAGGGTTAAAACAGTGATTAGATTCATGGACAATATGAAATGTTACAACAGATTCCTGGGTAAATGAGTAGATGGACAGAAGAACTAATGAGGGATAGTTTGACAGATGGACAGATTAGGTGAACATAGATCTAGATGAACAGGTGAATTACTAGATGGATAGATGGATGGCTGTATTGATTGACTGATCGATGCATTCATCATGCATAGACGGCTGGTTCAGGATGGATAAGAAGATGAATGGATGGATGTGTAGGTAAGTGGGTGGGTGGATGGATGAAAAAATGAATACGTGGGTAAATGAATGAATTGAAGGCCCGCCAGATGTTAGGCCCTATATGCATGACAGGGAGCTCTGGTGGCCTAGAGGCAAGAAGCTGCACTGCAATGCCAAAGGCACATGGTTTAAATCCACCAGCTGCTTGGGGAGAGGGATAGGCAATCTCCTCCCATGGGAGTAACTGCCTCAGAAAAGTCGCTGGAGGCTCAGCTGTGAGTCAGTTCTGACTTGATGGTACACAACAACAACAACATACTTGGTGATAGCTAACTACAACCTCTAGCCTTCAGCAGTCAGGAAATTAAAAGACTTATTGTGATGGGAAAATCTGCTGTTAGGGACCTCTCCAAAGTACTGAAGAGACATGGTGTCTCTCTGGAGACTAAGGTGCGTCTGATACAGGCCATGGTCTTTGCAATCACTTGTTATGCATCAGAGAGGTGGACAGTGACCAAGGAGGATAGAAGGAGAATTGATGCCTTTGAGCTGTGGTGCTGGAGAAGAGTGTTGAGGGTACCTTGGACTGCTAGGAGAACAAACAAGTTGATCCTAGAGGGGGTTAAACCAGCTGCTCCTTGGAGGAAAGGATTCTGAGGCTTCATCTGATATACTTTGGACATGTTGTAAGGAGGGACTGGTCCTTGGAGAGGGACATCATGCTTGGGAGGGTGGAGGGACAACACAGGAGAAGATGACCCTCTATGAGCTGGATTGATTCAGTGACTGGGGTAATTGGGATGGGTGTATTGGAGACAGTGTGATTGGCACAGGACAGATCAGGGTTTGGGGCCGTTGTATGAGTCACAGGCGATTTGGTGGCACATAACAAGAACATCAACAACCTTCAATCATCATCCTCGTTTTACAGACGAGGAAATTGAGGCTCAGAGGTTGAGAGCAAATTGCCAAAGGGCACCCAGCAGAGCTGCGAGAGAAAAGAACTCAGGGCACAGGGTAGCCCTAGTGTACCTCATCTCCCTTCAGCCAGGTGGCAACGGGAGGGGGCTCCCCGGTGATGGCCACGTCCAGCCTTAGCTTGTTTCCAGCCACAACCACAATAGAATTATCCGAGGTCTTCCCCGAGCAGTCCAGGTGGATCTTTGGTGGCTCTGGTTGGCAGAGAAGAGAAGCTGGGGGCTTGGGAGGTAGACACTGGGCCCTTCCTAATCTCTCATCAGAGGATCCCCGGAATCTGGGTTCTCAAAGAGATCCAGGGATCTGGCACTCCAACTCTTTCATCTCCTGGGACTCAAGAGCTCATCCCCCAGCCTCCTCTTCAAAGGCCCTGGGATCCCAAAACCCAGCCCCTCTTCCCTCAGACCCCGGAATCTGGGACCCCCAGCTCACCAGAACAGCTCTTGGTCCTTACCTTGCTTGGGTACATATTCCACCTTAATTTCTGGAGGAAAAAGAAGAGGTGATGGCTAGATCGCAGTTGAGCAAGTCCACCCAGAGGCAGAGATGGGGGCCAGAAGTCACCCCGGGAACCAGTGTCTGGTGAGGTTCAGGACTGCAGATGTCCCTAACTCCATTTCTCCCCTCATGTGGACACCCCTCGGTGTATACAATGCCCCCTCCCTCAATCTCTTCTCTGCCACTCCATGAAGTGGACAGACTTGCCCTCAACCTTTCTGGACAGGTAGGGAAATGTCATGCTGAAGGGAGGCAGCCAGGGACCCCGCAGCATGGGAGGTTGGATCCTGGGAGACACCCCCACCCCACCGTGGGGAAAGGAAGGGGGTGTTCACCCAGGAAGTTGAGCTTGGCCGAGAGGGACAGGGCATAGCCGTCAGGCACGAATGTGTAGTCGCCCTCATCCTCTGGACGGACATCGTCAATTACCAGCTTGTGGAACCTGAAGTGTTCAAGAGGCAGAGGAGGGATCACATGAGGATCCCCCTGGGGGGCCACCACAGGGCCGCGCTGCTCTCATCCCCACCTTTCAAAGCCTTCTAGAAAAACGCCCACCTCACATCCTAGAAACACGCTCGCCCATCGTTTTTAACTTTTAACTTTGGCTGGACAATTAATGGGGCACTTCTGTGCTGTGACACGGGGCTGCTAGGAGTTGAAATAGACTTGATGGCACCTAACATCAATGTACTGTATATGTCTGTGAGCCCAAAATTTAAAAATAAATAAACACACTGCCAATCAAATAGATTCTGACTCCTGGGGACCTTGTGGAACTGTAAATCTTTTTTTTTAATTTTTGTTTATTTATTTTATGTGTGTACCATCAAATTGGATCTGACTGGTACAGGAGGCGATTGTTCCTCCTTCAGCAGAGCATCTGGTGGATTTGAACCGCGCACCTCTGGGATTGCAGTGCAGTTTCCTGCCACCAGGCCACCAGAGCTTGCCGGAACTGTAAATCTTTATAGAAGCAGCTGACCTTAGCATTCACCCACAGTGGCTGGAGGGTTCGAACCACCCACCTCCCGGTGAGCCAGGGATCCTATATCTACCTGTAGATACACACATACAGCTCCCCCTATTTGTGGGGTTTCTTAAACAGCAGCCCCAGGAAATGATGCCGGCAGCTCCAGCTAGGGGTCCCCCCCCCAGCCCGCCCCAGCCCAGCGCAGCACCTCACCTCCCGATGTGGGAGATGGTGATCCTCTTGCTGGGGCGAACCTCAATCCCATTCTTGTACCACTTGCCCGTCACCTTCTCGTCAGACACCTCGCACTTGAACACGGCCTGTTCGGCGGCCTTCACCGTCAGATCGGCGATGTCCTGCAGCACTTCCAGCTGCTTCTCTGGAAGGAGCCAGGGTGGATGGACTGTGAGGCGGCTCTGAGCTGTGTGTCCACAGCTGCTCTAGGCGCTGGGGGCAAAGCTGGGACCCATGTCTCCTTCTTAACTCCCCTCTGTCCACTCTTCCACACACCCCCTTTCCTCCCACTCTGTTCCTTCTCATCAAGGAGCTCTGGTGATGCACAGACTACACACTGAGCTTCGGAAGGCCAATAGCCTGACCTCGCCAGCCTCACTCAGCTTCCGTGAAGATTATGGCCTTGGGGACCTGGAAGGACAGTTCTCTGTCCTACAGGAGAGCCACTAGGAAGCACATTGTGCAAATTAAATTGCAATTAGTGTCACAAACCAAAACGTGTATGAGTGGCTGAAAGGAAAGCCAATCTGCACACAGTCAACCCTTTGGGTTCAAAAGGGCAACAGCAGTCCAGGAAGAAAGCTGAGAAGGCAGGAAAGGCAGAGTGGGAAAGGATGGATGGAAAGAGGAAACACAGGAAGGAAGTAGGTATGGTGCTGTTACTTCCAAGGTGAGGATGTGATTAATGTCATAACACAATGTGCATGAACGACTGAGTGAAAAACCAATCTGATCTGTAAACTTTCACTCACATCACGTTGTTGTTGTTGTTATGGGACGTCAAATCGCCTGCGACTCAGAGTGACCCTGTGTACAACAACTCTAAACCCTGCTCTATCCTGCGTCAATCTTATTGTCTCTGGCACATCTACCCCCATTACCCCAGTCGTATTAGAAAGAGAAAAAGAAGAATGTCCAAGGTACATGCTTGGGGGGGGGGGTGGAGCCAACAGGACCTGCTGGTGGGTTAAATGCAAGGGGGTCAGGGAACCCTCAGAACCAAGGACAGCACCAAGATCGGAGCCCCATGGAGGTGCCCAGGAAGCACACCTGGCCAAGGTGGGCCCCTCCCCTCACCTTCCACGATGAGCTCAGCCTCACACTGGCCGCCGTTGGTCATGACCTGATAGCGACCCCCGTCTTCCTTGTCAACATCTGAGTAGATGAGGATGTGTCGCTTGCCGTCCTTCTTGAAGCGGTACCGGGCCTTGTAGGAATCCTCTCGGGTCAGCTCCACGCCATCCTTCATCCTGAGCAGGAGATGCAGCAGGAGGGGAGTGAGGAACACACACACACACACACACACACACACACACACACACCGCTTTGGGGCCAGGTATCAAAGCAGTGAGCCCAAAGCAGTGGTTGTTAAATCATGGCTGCTAACTGAAGGTCAGCGAGTCAAACTCAGCATGTGCTCACAGGAGGACAATGTGGCTGTCCACTTCCATAAAGATGACCACAGCCTGGAAACCCTGGGGAGGTCACTCTGTAGGGTCACTCGGAGTTAGAGCGGACTTGACTGGCTGTGAATTTGCTTTCTCTGGAGTTCTTTTTGTTTTGTTTCTTTGGGGTTTTTTTCAGTCAAAGCTAAGGAGTCTTTGTCCAGAGATTCAGGAGACAGAAGAATATCTGATGCCTTTGAATGGTATCATTGATAGAGAATGTTGTTGTTGTTGTTATGTGCTATGGGGTCGCCTGTGACTCATAGCAACCCTGTGTACATTAGGTCTGAAAGCTGCCTTATCCTGCGCCAATCTCATCATCTCTGACAGACCTAATTCCTGCTCTGGTCACTGAATCAATCCATCCCATCTGGGGTCATCCTCTTCTGCACTGTCCCTCCACCCTTCCAATAATGTCCCTCTCCAAGGACTGATCCCTCCAGGCCACATGCCCAAAGTATGTGAGACAGAACCTCAAAATCATTGCCTTTACAGAGCAAATTGGTTTCATCCTCTCCAGGGCAGACGTCTCTGTTTTCCTGGCAGTCCACAGTATGTTCAACACTCTTCTCCAGTGACGCAACTCAAAGACATCCATCCTTCTTCTATCAGCCTTATTGTCCAGCTCTCTGATACACAGTAAGTAATTGCAAAGACCATGGCCTGGATTAGGCACTCCTTAGTCTCCAGACTGATATCATTGTTCTTCAGTACACTAGAGAGGTCCCTGACAGCAGATTTTCCCAATGCCATTTGCCTTTTGATTTCTTGACTCCTGGTGCCAAGAGTGTTGATTGTGAAACCATATAAGCTGAAGTTATCAACAATCTCAATCTCTTCTCCATCCATCATGAAGCAGCCAATAGGCCTAATGGTGAGAATCTTTGTTTTCTTGATGTTGATAGTACTGACCAAATTTTAGAATGCCAAAAGAACAAACAAGTCTGTCTTAGTGGAAGTACAACCAGGGCGCACCTTATAGGAAAGGTGGTGAAAATTCCTCTCACATACTTGGGGCATGTTGTCAGAAGAGGTCTTGGAAAAACAAAACATCATTCTTGGAAAAGTAAGAAAGTCCATTGCAGAATGTTGGGGAGGAAGGGAAGGCGTCTGGCCAGGACCGATTGTCTAAGCTCCAGGTAAGTGCAAGCCTCCCAACGGCCTTTAATACGAGGTAGAGAAAGCTCCCCTGTGTTTGGCTGTACTGGCTTGAGAAAGCTCGCCACCTGGGAAGACAGCTGCTGCGTCTGTTGAACTGGAAATGCTCACCATGAGTCTGAGGTTCTCCTAACCGATCCGTATGTCCACCTGTGTAAGCCCACCCTATCCTGCCTTCCTGGGCATATAAGTGCACTGCTTAGCCCAATAAAATTGAGCTGGATTGACTCTCTGATCCTCTCCCAGAGTGGTGTATCTCTGTCG
This sequence comes from Elephantulus edwardii, assembly GCF_000299155.1. NCBI lineage: Eukaryota > Metazoa > Chordata > Mammalia > Macroscelidea > Macroscelididae > Elephantulus > Elephantulus edwardii. The sequence goes on along the minus strand of NW_006399958.1, from coordinate 1,052,249 downwards.
TGCTTACTCCCATCAGGGTGTCACTGTTAAGTTGACAGCAAACTGACAGCGACAGAAGTCCATGAAAAAAAGGAAAATCCTCAAGATAGATTGACACAATGACCATAATAATGGGCTTGAGGACGGCAGAGATTGTGAGGATGGCATAGGCTTCAGTCTGCTATCCATACATCATTATGAGTCACAGCTGATTCAATGACAAAAAACAAGAAGGTGTTGACTCCCACAAATAGTTAATGTGCTTGGTTGCTAATGAGAAGGTGGGAAGTTTTCGTATACTCAGAGGTGCCTCAAAAAGGGCTGGGAATCTAATTTTTTAAACAAGCCATTAAAATGTTCTGGAGAACAGCTCTATTTTAACACACCTGGGCTGTCCTGAGTGGGAATGGACTTGATAGAACACCTGGATGACTGGATAGAAGGGGTGATGAATAAATAGCTGGATGGATGGGTGGGTGGGTGGATTGATGGATAAGAAGATGATCATTGATTGGCTGCCTGAATGAATGAGTGGGCAAGTGGATGGATGCATCAATGGTGTTATAGATTAAATTGTGTTCCATAAAAATAAATGTCAACGTGGTTAATCTGTGAGTCTCACTATTATGTAATTATCTTCTTGTTTGTGGGAATTTATGTACTTGTCTTGTGTTGTAAATTCTAAACTGTATGATGTTAATGAGCCAAGGTTAGTCACAGTTATGTGAATGAGGCAGGATACAATTAGTAGGTTGTATTTCAAATCAATCATTTTTTAAAATTTGTTTGGCTTTTTAAAAATTTTGTTGTTGTTTTGAATCAATCTCTTGAGAAATAAAAGAGATTAGACAAATGAATAAGGATATAATGACCTCAGAACCATGAGTAAGACACAAGAATGGAGAGCACCATTTGGACTGAGGGTTCCTGTCTGTGAACCTCCTAGACTTGCGGGAAGACTGATGACAAGACATTGGAGATCACCAAGTGATACTAGCCCAGAGATGATGAAAGGAGACCAATATACTCCCTCAAGAAAAACAGAGATAAGACTCTAAATTCAGAGCTCCAAGCCTCCTAAATTGTGAGAGATTAAATTTCAGTTAAAGTCATCCACTTGTGGAATTTCTGTTATAGCTGCACTGAATAATTACCATTAATGGATACATGGATAGAGTGATAAATAATGGGGTGGTACATGAGTAAAAATGGATGGATGAATGGAAATATGGGAAGATAAATGAATGGGATGATGAATAAATGGAAGAATTCATAAGTAGATAGATGAGTAGACATATGGCTACATGGGCCAAACAAGGATGATTGATTGTGTGAAGGGATAAATAAATGAATGGTAGATGGATTAATGGTTTAATGAATAATTGAAACAGTAGAAATCAGGAAAAGGACTTCAAAGAGGAGTCACAATGTTATGTCACTGTGGGATGGATAGTGATGGGGTTAGGTAGACACCAGAAGTTCTATAAGGAGTTCTTGGGTGCAAGTGAGGACTTATTGAGAAAGGCTGAGGTCTCATGGTAACCGGCAAGAAGAAGTCAGAAACCTCTAGGGCAGGTCACAGTGTCCCGAAAAAGTCAAAGCAGGCTCAAAAAAAAGTGCTTGTGTTGATGTCAGAGATCAAGGGTCACTCATCACATGACTTGAGGGTCACTCACCACATGACTTGAGCACCCTCTTCTGATACCTCCACCGACATTTCCACACGGTCACCAACAAACACTTGCTGGTCCTCCAAGGGTGTGACGATCAGGACTGGAGGTTCTACAAGGTAGGATGGATGGAAGGTCAGGAGTTTTAGGACCCCTCCAGAATTCCGTTCCCCAAGTTCAGACTTGAAGTCTGGCCTCACCTTTCACAAAGAGCTCAGTAAAGCACTTTTCATCTTTGACAACCGCCTCATAAGCAGCATCATCTGCCAGCGTGCACTTGTTGATGGTGAGAATTCGCTTCTTGCCAACATTCTCAAACACGTACCTGATGTAAAAGAGTCACTTCAGCCTAAGCTACGGGACATCAGCATAGCCCTGGGGCAGGACTGTCCACTAGAGCCAAGTTACCCAGTAAGTGTTACATGGTACAGTTTAGGCTTCTTCTCAGTTAAATTATTGTTCTTTCTTGCCTCTGTCTACTTTGTAGTGGGGTGTATTTGTAACTATATGTTTGAATCCACCAGCTGCTTCACAAGAACAAGATGGGACAGTCTCCTTCCATAGAGATTTACAGCCTTGGAAACCTAATGGAGGGTCACTAAGAGTTGGAATTGATGTGATAGCAGTGGGCTTTGGATTTCGGAGTTAAAAGTGGTCAGCCTTCCTTTAAAAATTAAACATAGAGTTACAATATTTTAAAAAGTCAAAGAGTTTCTCTTTAGTCGATTCTGACTCATAACAATCCCATGTAGTTTAGAGGACAAGTGATATTTTGGAAGTAATTTTCTCAAGGTACCTCTGAGTGGATCCAAACTGCTAACCTTTGGTTAGTAGGTCATTGATTAGATATTTGTGCCACCCAAAATTTCTTAGCACGACTACATGACTTTGACATTCCACTGCTAGGTAAATACCTAAAAGAATCAAAAGCAAGAACTCTAGCAGTTATATTGTTGTTCCCATCAGTGTTCTCATAATAGGCACAGGGAGGACACAGTGCAAGTATCCATCAACAGATGAACAGATAAACACAATCCACTCCATCTATTCAATGAAATATCACTTGGACATAAAGACAAAGTGCTAGATGCTACAACATGAGTGAAAGAAGAAAGATATAGAAGGACAAATATCATATGATTCTACTTATATAAAATAGCTAGAAAAGGCAAACTCACAGGGAGAAGAGCAGATTCATTGTTACCAGGGGGTGGGAAGAGGGGGAGTGGACAGTTAGCGTTTCAAAAAGAAAAGAATAATAACCCAATTACTGTGATGTCTCTCTGGGTCTAGAATTTTCCCCACCCCGGGACTGTTCTAGACATACTTGCTGCTTGGTTTGATTTCCTGGCCATTCTTGTACCACTTAAGAGGAAGGTCTGGGTCACTGATCTCCACCACCAACTTGATCTTGTTGCCCCTGTCCACTTGGTAGGCTGGATCCAGCTTCTTAGTGAAGGCTGGAGATGGAAAGATGCAGAGAGGCTGGAGGTAAGTCCTCTGTGCCGTCTCATACCCAGAGATCCCAAATCTCCCTCTCCACACTATGGATTGGATTCTCCAACGTCAAAGTTAGAAAGCCTCCTCTGAACCTGCAGGTCCCTGAGAAAAGAGTCCCACTATTCCTCAGACTAAACTTCCAAAAGACAAGCCCAGGACCCAAACATCAGTTACCCATGATACAGGGTTCATCTCCCTGAGACTGAAGCTGACCTGCACTCTTCTTGACCTCAACCTTGGCCTTCTTGAGCCGCTTCAGCATGCCGCGAAGGTCAGTGATGCCATACTGGAAGGCAATCTTCTCATACTCGCTCTTCTTTGTGGCCCCTTTCAGGAGCTCCCAAATCTCAGGTGGGATACCAAGGTCATCATCATCTTTCTTCTTTTTCTTCTTCTCCTCCTCTTCAACCACCTCCCTGGGGGTGGAAAGGACAGGCCGAGGCCACCAGCAGTGAGAAGATGTTAGCCTTTCTCTAATTACCACATTTGCTTTCTGTATCAGCTCACCTAGTCACTTTCTCTTTCTGGACCATTTCTTCCTTATTCTATCCCTCCTAAACTATCCTCTCAGCCTTCCCTTTCACTTCTTGGCTTTTCGTCACTGCTCCTCCAATTTGTTCTCCAAGTGGCCCCAGATGGATGTTTCTGACTCCCACAACTGATGCCATTCTTTCTACATTCCAAACTTGCCCTTGGGTCTTCATTGCCCTCAGCCTAGCATTCCTGCTTTCACAACCTTCCAGACTCTTCTTCCCTCACCATCCCCACAACCATCCAAACCAAACCACGTGAGCTCTTTCCCTGAACGTGCTAGTATCTTCCCTGCCCCCAAGTCTTTGCATAAAAATGTTTCCCTGCCTGAATGACCCTTCTCTGCCTTCTCTACCTGATAAACTCCTCTTCATCCTGCAAAACCCATCCTCTAGGGTCTTATCTCCTCTCAGGAGGTAAGTTACTCTCACTCTAAGTCTCACAGGTTTATTGTGGGTCCCTTTTCCTAACCATTCTATGAATGTGTCTCTTGGGCCAGACACCTCTACCCACAACAGCAAGGACCAAGCTGAACTTCTCTCTGTCAGGAGAGCTCCTGATTGTCAGGATCTGCCACAAGATGTGTGATCAATAATAGAATGAATTAACAGACCTTTGGGATGAAGAAGGGAAGGGAAAGGAAGGGAGGTGTGAGTGAACGAGTCAGTGTGTGAATGACAAGGAGCTGTGTGGGTCGAATATTGGTTGAGTCAGGGAGTGGATGGGCAGAGAAAGGGCTGAGTAGTAGGCATTGAATTTAGGGATGACAGAATGGAAAAAATAGAAGCCCTACCTCACCCATACCCATGTCTTCTAGCCCCCCACCTCCAGCCCCTGTTTCCTCCTCCCTATACCAGGTGGGCTGGCTCACCTCTTCTTCAACAGGCCACTGAAATCCAGCTCACCTGCATCTTCTGACTTCTCTTCCCCCCTGTTGGTCAGTGAGTTGGGTGTGAATCCCTCTGAGGTCCTGCCTCCTCCACACTCACCCCAGAGGCCCCAAGCCCTTGCCTCCCCCAATCCTCTCCCATAACTCCTCCTCCCAAGAGAGACTCTCCCGCAGTCCTTGGCCTCTGGAGGTGGAATTCCTCTTCCCAGGGGCCCTGGGGTCACTTACGAACGTTTGAAGTTTTCTAGACTCTGTCCAGAGGCATCCTGACGTGGAGCTGGGAGAGGCAATGGGAGCGGGGGAGGGAAGGATGGTGAGCTGCAGGGAAACGCAGCTCCCAGGTCAGGGCACCTGCCCCTCCAGGTCTGCACGACCTTGCCAACACCCCTCTGACCCTCTAGCAGTAGTCACCCTCACTCTTCAAATGCTGCCTGATATGTCCTCAAGCTGGTGCCCCACAACACTGGAATTCACATCACCTTCGCATGCGCACCCCAAAACCTTGAACACCCTAACCCTAAAATCTACAATTCCTCACTCCTAACTCTCAAGGCATATTCTCACACTCTAAACCTATAAATGATCTCTCTTAATTTTTATTTTTTAAGCAAAGAAGTTTTACTGGGGGCTATCAGGCGAGGTTCACTGTCCCAGGTCGGAGAGGGGCTGGAAGGATCAGAGAAGTCGCCAATCTCGCTTAATTTTTTTAAATTCTCTGACCAAAGTCCTTCTAGTTAAACTTCCACTCAAAGCCTGCACCCCACACCCCACTTCCGTGTGCTCTCGCTATTCATGGCCAGCACCTCCGTCCCCCACCCGAAGCCCACAGCCCTTGTCCCCCAGCCCCGCCAGCGCACCCTCCACATCGATGTTGAAGCCACAGCTGTCGCAGGCGTCCTTGGCTTTGACCTCCAGCCGGTAATCCCCACGGTCCCCCAGAACCACCTTCCCAATGTGCAGCTCCACGGTGTATACCTGGGGGCCAGGGCCAGGGGTGTGGGTGCACGTGACCACTCCCCTGAGCCCACTTCACCGCTTTCACCCTGAGCCTCCTCACCTCCATCCACAGTGGGGCTGACAGAGCCCAAGAATGGCAAGCGTGGCACCTAGGGCTACTTGAGTTTACTCAAACCTGGACAGTGCTGTCCCACGGAGCTCTGGGCCTGTGACTTCCTGGGACGTACACAGTCACGACCAAGGGCACCCCGCTCTAACCTCAACATGCTGCCCTCCTAGTCAGTACCAGCTCTCGCAAGAACACCAGAGTCTCCACCTTGAAGGCTGCAGGCCCCAGGGCTGCTCAGGAGATGGGGTCCCCTCGCACAAGCCTCAGCCCCATACCCACACCCGCTCCTGCACCCCCTGGTCCTCACATTGCTGGCCGAGTCGTGAGATTCCTTGAAGGAGAATCGGGCGCCGCTCTTGCTGTCCAGCTCCTGCCACTTCCCCTTGAACCACTTGATGGTCGGTTTGCCCGGGAGCTCCTTCCCATTCACCTTGGCCACGACCACCGCATCCTTTCCTGGACAGGGGGGTGAGGCAGGGACCCTAAGACTCCCCAGGACAGGCTAAGGAGTCCAGTTTCCCAGTTCTCACCTTCTTCAGACCTGTGAGTCAGGGTCCCAGACTCTCCCCTCAAGACCCCAGGGTCCTGTCCCCAGACCTTGACCTCTAAGATTAGGTGTCAAAGGTCCCAGTCTCTCCTCCCTCCAACCTACAGCCTGGGCCTCTAGCTGCCTCCTCCCTCAGACACAGGAGTCCTGAGTCCCAGGCCCTCCTCCCTCAGACCCCTAGGTCCTCCTCCCTCAGACCTGGAGTCCTGACCCCCAGGCCTTCCTCCCTCAGGCCTCCAGCCCCTCCTCCCTCAGGCCCCTAGGTCTTCCTCCCTCAGACCTGGAATCCTGACCCTCAGGCCATCATCCCTCAGACCATAAGGCCCTCCTCTCTCAGACCTGGAGTTCTGACTCCCAGGTCCTCCTCCCTCAGACCTGAAGCCCTAAGCTCAAACCCAGGGATTTTCTCCCCACTCCCAGCCCTCTCACCGGCCTCCACAGACACATAGTCCGGCTTCTTCAGGAACACCCCAGTGGGTTCTTCCACTGTGGGGGACTGGTCCTCAGGTGGAGTTTCTGCTCAGGAGACAGGACACAGGGTCAGAGACAAGCTGGGTGGGGTGGGTAGCAGGCCATAGTGGGCAAGGGGCTTACAGCCGGTGAACCCCTCTGGTCAGAAGTCAAAAATCAGGACGGAGAAGTGGCTTCCCTGACCTGGGAAAGCTCAGGAGTCACTGGGGTGGCTGTGTGACCATCATCAGGTTGCCTGTTCCCTCTGTATGTGTAGGTTTAGAGTCACCCCATCTGTTTAGTGGGGACCTGCAGGTGCCCCATCCACATACTGAAGGTTTGTGGGTAATCCCTCGCCCCACTTCCGGTCAGGGGCATTCAGAGCTGGACGCCCTTGATCGGCCAGCCTGGTGATGAAGTTGAGAGGCCGGGCTGATCTTGGGGAAATGAGTCCTGGTGGCGCAGTGATTCAAGCCTTCAACTGCCAATGGAAAAGTCAGTGGCTGGAACTCACCATAAGCTCCACAGGAGAATGATGGAGTCAGGGTCAGGGTCAGGGTCAGGGTCAGGGTTAGGAGTCAGCTTCTGCAGCCCCCGGCACCTTTGGAAATTCTAAGAGGCAGTTCTGCTCTGTCTTATAGGGTCACTGTGAGTCAAGCTGATACCATGGTCTTGGGTTTGGTTGGGGTCTCAGGGTACTGGGGAGCCCTGAGAGGGTTAGGAGAAAGGGAGAGGCAAGGGACAGCTCTGGAGTGTCCCAGGGACTGGGCTGGGGGCCAGGGAGGAGACTAGACTGAAGGTGGACATGAGTGAGGGGAACAGAGATGAGACGCTGAGTTTGGCTCGGCCCAAGGGAACACCCATCTATCTCACCTTTGGGGGGCTCTGCAGGAGCATCCTTTGGGGGAGCTTCTTTGGGGGCTTCTTTCCCTTTGGGGGCTTTTTTGGCTGCTGTGAGGTAGAAGAAAGAGCTATTCAGTTACTTATGTCCTCCCACCGTCTTCTTTCATGAACTTGGAATCCAGGACCCCCAACCCCTCAGGCCCAGGGGTCCTGAGTCCCAGCCCCTCCTCCCTCAGACCCAGGGGCCCTGACCCGCAGCACCTCTTCCCTCAGATGCAGGGACTTTGACCCCAGCCCCTCCTGCCTCAGATCCAGGGTTCCTGACTCTGGGGTCCCTCCCACCTCAGACACAGGAGTCAGAATCCCCAGCTCCCAGCCCTGCTCCCCTTAGACCCTGGAACCCTAAACTCCAGCACCTCCTCCCTCAACCCAGGAGTCCTGACCCCCAGCCCCTTCTCCCTCAGACCCAGGAATCCTGAGCCCCCGTGCCTCCTCCATCAGACTCAGGTGTCAGAATCCCCAGCCCCCAGCCTCTCCCCCAGGAGTCCTAAACCCCAACCTCTCCTCCCTCTGACCTTAGGGTCCTGACCCCCAGCGCCTCCTCCCTCAGATCCAGGGATCCTGACTCTCGGCCCCTCCTCCAGCCCCTGTTGGCCCCCATTTAAGGCATGAGTTTAGCCCCACTCCTGAGTGTACAAGATCAGCTTTCCCAAGCAAGCCCCACCCTCCCCACCCAGGCCACTAGACCCTGACCTTTTGGGACCTGGCGGTATAATTAGCTCTTCCCCTGGGCCGGAAACTGGACACCCGGTGCTGACCACAGCGCCTTTCACCTGCCTTGTGCTGGCTCCTGGCCTACCAGGGGGGCTGGACCCCCACCCACAGCCTGCTTGGCCTGGGGCCAGGGATGAGGACACCCCAGGAGAAAGACCAGATCTCCTACAGAACAATGCCCCCTATGGCCCATTCATATAGGAACCCAATATGGAAAACAGCAAAGAAACCCACTGCCCCAAATCCACCCCATTTCATTGCACCCTTCATGTTGGGTGTCCCAGACTGAAGTCTTCGTGAGAGGAGACCACCCAGCTTTCTCCACCACAGTGGTTGGTGGATTCGAATCACCAACCTGTTGGCAGCCCCATATGTCACACATGCCACCACCAGGGTCCAAAGACCCCCTAATTCCTACACAAGGAAGCCTTGGTCCCCTTATAAACCGGGACCCCATCCATTCACATGCTTCACCATTAAATGAGGTATCTCCCATCTTCATATATCTGAGGGTGTCAACTGTCCTCTGAGAAAGACTCCCTCATCTTCACTCAAAGAGTCTTCACCCCACATAGAGGTCTTACAAGAAAGACTCCCTGATCTACACACACAGGCTCCCGGTTTCCAATGGAAAGAAAGGGTTCCCCCCATTCACAGAGTCTCTACCTTCATACAGAGGTGGCTCCTCAAACCCCCACCTTCCTCCATGCTCTGAAGGGGCCCGACCTCCCCAAGCACAGAAAGGATACTCTTACAGAGATAGGGTCACCCTTAAACTCTACACACACGGAGTTCCCCCATTCCTAAACACACAGAAAGCTCTTCCTCAATCCCCATACACAAATATACGGGCTCCTTCATCCCCACACAAGAAGAACCCTTCTCCACAGAGAGGACACCCCATTCTCCCAACCCCATAATGGGAGGATACCCCCAGTTCCCATTCTGAAGAGAGGTCCTGGTCCCCATGAGGGATCAGGTCGCAGTAGCCACCTGGCTTTGGCTCAGGCATGGCGGCAGCAGGGGACCGTCTCCTCCTCCGAGGGCAGCTAAGTGTGGGCCCCCAGGGGGAGCCCTTTAAAGAGACCTGAGACTCCCAGGAGTCTCCGGGAGGCATGGGGGACAGCCCTCTCCGCCCTCTGCTGCCCACATTCCACACGCATGCTCTGAAGGGCGACAAGTGACAGCTGGGCTTAGAGGGGTGCCAGCTCCTCGGAAAGTGGGGCTCAGGACTGGACACCTGGGCCTGAGGGAGGAGGAGGCTGGAGGTCAGGGCTCCTCCTGGGTCTGGGGGGAGCGCATTGGGGGGACAGGACTTCTAAGTCTGATGGAGGAGGAGGCCTGGAAGACAAGATTCCTGGGTCTGATAGAGGAGGGGCTGAGGTTCTTGGGTCCGAGATGGGGGACTTTGCAGAGGGGACCCCTGGGTCTACGGGAGAAGGCGAGACTTTCAGGTCTGAGGCAGGAGGGGACTAGGGTCTTGGGCTCCAGACCCTGAGGGAGACGGTGTGTGTAGAACTTCTGAATCTGGGGGAGAAGAAGGGGGGTGGGGGGACTCCAGGATCCAAAAATCTGTGGGAGGAGGGGCTTGGGGTTGAGGACTCCAAGGTCAAGGTCTGAGAGAGGAGCGAGGACCTGGAATCTTGGATATGCAGGGAAGGGCGTCCGGGGGTCCCAGACTGATGGGGAGCGATGGGAGGAGCTAGGGTCTCGAGCGGGTAAGGGTTGGCGCCCTCCACGAATGGGTCTGGAAAGCCATTCTTAGCATCTGCAAGTCAGGAGTTTTCGGGAAACCGAAGCCGGGAGGAGGGTCAGTTTCCCAGCGTAGGCAGGACGCGGGGAGGGGGAGCCTGCATCCCGGGGACGCCTGGGCGCAGAGAGGCCCCGCCCCGGACGGGGCAGACCGCAGGCCTGGGGTTGGGGACACCTGCGCCCGGCCTGGCCTGTGCGCCCCTTGCCCCTCCTCTGCGGACTGTTCCTGGGGCGGGCACCAAAGAGGGGGGCTGAGGTGGGGGTCCCCAGCGGGGCTGGGGGAACCGGGAAGGCCCTGGAGGGCTGCCCAGAGGCTGGCGCCCTTCCTGGCTGGCGACCTGTGGCTTTCTGAATGGGGCGGGGAGGGGGGGGTGGCTGGATGCCAGACTGGGGTGGGAAGGGGGAAGGATCCTGGGGGAAGGAAGGGGCTGGGGGCGCCCAGGTGCTCTGGGGTGGGCTAGGGGACGAAAGGGCATTAAAGGGAAAGGCAGGGTCTGGAAATTTGGGCTTAGGTTTTTAGGGACACTAAGGATGGGTGAGAAATGCCAAGTGTGACCGAAGACCAGCCGCTCCTCCCTTTCTTCTAGCCCCACTCCCCCCTCCCGCCTTTTCCAAAAGCCCCTAAGAGCCGGAAAGTTCCCCGCCCCCAGGGCAAGCCCAGCCAACCGGGCGGTGGCCTGTGAGTGATGTCACAGGTTGCCAGGCAGACTGACGCATCGCCCCACAGAGGGCAGCCAAGTCAGGTGGGTATTGTGACTGGTGGACCTGCCACCTGGAGTCCTCCCCAGCCAGAGAGTAAGGATAGAGACCCAGAAAAAGAAACCTCAGACGGGGAGAGAGAGAAAGAGAGAGAGAGAGAGAGACAGGCTTAGAGAAAGGATGGGAGGGACCCAGAGAGAAAGGGAGAGACAGGGAGACAGAGACCCAGGGAGATAGGAAGACAAATCTAGAAGAAGGGGAAGGGAGACCCAGACAGAGATAAGGAGACAGAGATTCAGAGACAGGGGGACAGAGATCCAGAGAAAGACAGGGATGGAGCCAGAAGAAAGGGAGACAGAGACTCAAGATAAGGGGGCAGAGATCCAGAGTGTAGAACAGAAAAAACCCGGGGGAGAGCCACCAAGAAAAAGGTGATATAGTTAGAAACCCAGAGGGGAGGCCCAGAAAGGTGAGAGAGATTAAAGACCCAGTGAGGAGGTCGAGAAAGGATGAGGGGGAAGTTAGAGATTCAGAGAAGAGACAGGCAGGAATGACAAACCTCATATTGACAGGTAGAAAGAGACACAAACATTAAACAGAACATCCCATGGCCTCCTCTCAACTCCCTTGTCCCGGCTCCTAAGTGCCTCCAGCCGGCCTCTCTGATCCCTCCTCACATCCTTCCATAGATATCCAGTGTCTCTTAGAGGCACGGGCCCCACTGGGGGCTAGAGGACAGGACTGCAGCTTCAGGTTCCAGGAAGCCTGGTTTTTATATTTTATTTCACATTTGGATGGGGTTCCCCCCCACCGAAGTGTACATCATTTGCAGGAGGAAAACTTTCAGGGGCTGAACGCCCCTCCTAGCCACTCATGGGCCCAGCCTGGGCTCTGTCCACCAGCTGCTGTGTGCCCCTGGGGTGGACACTGTCTTATCTTTATCTTCCTCTTCATCCTCGCTGGTGGGGAGCGGGGTGCATTTTGGGAGACATATCGAAAGCTTTGGAGCCAGGCAGCAAAGTGGTTAAGTGGTGGGCTGCCACCATCCACTCCCGCAAAGATGAATGAAAACGTGGAGACCCTGATGGCCAGTCCTCCCCTCCCACAGTGTCACCATGGGAGGGAACTGATTTACTGGTTGAGTAGACTGCAAGAAATCTTGCTCCTTTTCTCCCTGTTCTACAGACAGGGTAAACTGAGGCCTCGAAGCAGTAAGTCACTCATTCTCTTTCAGTCTCCCTGTCACCCAGGCCTTAAGGACCCCTGATCCCTCCCGGTGGTCTCCATCCACGCTCCCCTCATTCGCCCTCAGTTCCAGCCGGACGTAGTGCACCAGGAGTGAACACGCTGATGGTGCGGGCTGAGCAGGCAGCTGAATGAAGTCGCTGCTGTCAGGAAGCCAGGAGTGGGGGCGGGGAGGGGAACTGGACAGCTGCCCAGACTGCACCCCATTAATGAAGCGGGCTGGACCATCCGTCCAGCGATGATTCTGCAAACTGGGATTCTGTCATTTCACCGTTTTTAAAACACTGGCCAATTAAGGTGTGTTTTTTTTTTCTTTTTCTTCCCAAAAGCCCAATGCAGTGAACAAAAGAAAACAGCACCAGGGGCTTAGTTTGCCTGGGGCGGGGAGGGGTGAAAGAAGGGTGTCTGTCGGCTTGAAACATCCGGTTAGAAATGAAATAGCAGAATATCGAGGTCACCCCGAAAGCAGGCAATCAGACAGAATGATCCCCAGTGTGGCCATAAGGTAGAGACCCCAAAAAGAGTGAAGGTTCCCATAAGAAACTCAGAGTTGCTGGTGAGGTCCCTCAAATGGGCATTATACGTGGGGGATCTAATGGTGGGGGGCTCGGATGTTGACTGGAGGTTCTCAGATCTCAGAAAGTTCCCTGAGGTTCCCCCACCCCCAACCATGAGAAGGATGACAATGGGATTTGGGAGCACATAGGACAAGGGGGTCCCAGAGGGGTCCCAAACGTGACACAGAGATCTGAGCCATGGAAGGAGTTTCCAGGCATAACTGAAAGATCTCAGATCTGACAAGATCCAGACATGACAAGGGGATCCCAGAGGTTTTGTTAGATTTGTCAGTACTGAGACTTCTTCAGATGTAGGGTGTCTGTGGGCTCCTCTTCAGATGAAATTGTGGGGTTACAGACACATGAACTCTCAAGAGAGGTTCCAGGTCTGTTTGGGGGTTCTCAGATATCTCAAGGTGACCCCAGAGAAGCATAGAGGACGCTGGGAGTTTTGAAAGCACCTCTCCAAACTCCAGTGGTCTATGGGTCCGGGGGCCCTTAGACATACAACCTTGGGTGTGAAAAAGGGACTCCCAAAGGGGCCCCCAGATGTGGGTGGGGGATCCCAAAAGGGCTCAGAGCAATGCTTAACGATTATGGAAATCCCCTCCCCCCCCAGTGTAGGGTCCATGGGCCCTAGGACCCATTATGTGGGGATGCCCATGTGCCACATGACACAGAGGGGCCCTGTCTGAGGCGTGAGGTCCCCCAAACAGCTCCACAGCTGGTGCGGGGCTCCTGGGGCTCCCTAGGCAGGGCGCGGAGCCCCCAAGGGTCCCCTCCCAAGTGGGGGCTCAGGCCCTGCGGGTGGCGGACAGCAGCGCACTGTCGAACTGATAGGTGAGCTTGCGCTTGACCTTGCGGATCTCGCCGGTCTTGGCGTAGTTGCGCAGGGCGCGCGCCAGCTTCTGGTAGGTCATGCGCTTGCGGTTGCCCTTCTGCTGGCCCCAGCGGCGCGCCAGCAGCTCCTTGTGCTTCGAAGAGAACTGGAAGACCCCCGCGCCCGGCTCCACCCACCACACGCACTCGCGCATGTCTCCGCGGGTCAGCAGCCCCAGCAGGAACTGGTACAGGCGCAGCTTCTTGCGCGCTCCTGGGTGGGGCGGGAGGGGCATGTCGGGGGCGTGTCCTGTAGACCCCGCCCACTTCCCCCCACTCCCCCTCCCACCTGCCTCCACTCCTTTGGGCCCTTGCCAAGTCTCAGCTTCCCCATCTGGAAAACGGGAGAGTGAAACTCGTGACTAGTGAAACTGGTGTCCCCACCACCAGCCAGTGGCTCTCCTGTCCGAACCTGGTACCTTCCAGAAGCCTCATTTCCTGCTTCCCATTTGCAGTGGGACCCTGGGAAAGGTCCAGGGAGCTGACTGATTTCTACAATCGTAGAAGCAGCACATTGCGCAGCTAACTAAAAGCCTGCCGGTTCGAATCCACCAGCTGCTTCGTGGGAAAAAGATGGGCAATCATCTGCCATGTGGTTGACAGCTTCCAAAAACATGCTAGAGGATCAGCTATGAATCAATTCCAAATCAATAGTAATGAATTGTCTTGGTCTTTTTTTCGGAGAAGGAACAACTAGCTTATAGAGCCATGCAGCTCGCTGGATGCAAGAACCTTCCCTCTATCATTTTCCCGCTGTGTGAGCTTGGGGGAGGAACTTAACCTCTCCAAATATTTTATGTCTTCAATTATAAAATGGAGCATGCGTGTGTGTGTGTGTGTGTGTGTGTGTGTGTGTGTGTGTGTGTCTGTGTTGGGGGTGGAGGGTAGATGGGTGTCCCTAGATGTGTAAGCAGTTAATAAGCTCAGCTGTTAACAGAATGGTTAGTGAGTGGTTCAAGTCAGCGCAGAGGGACCGTGGAAGAAAGGCCTCCTTGGGCCTTCCTCCTGAGTAACGCCCATCTCCACTGCACAGCTAGGCAAATAAGGCCCAGAGGGACAGAGGAACTTGCCCAAGATCACACCGCCAGCAAGTGGCAGATGCAAAACCAAACCACAAGGTCTTAGGTTCTATTCTGCTCCCCGCCCCGGGATTCCGAGGTCATTAATCTTCAGGGAAGCTGACCCTCAGTCACATCCTTTCTCTCAAGGAGCAAACGACAGGCTCAAACCACCAACCTTGAGTGTAGCAGGCAAGCATTTTAATCACTGTACCACGACTCTGTGGTAAACCATGTGGCCTAATTCGGCCTCATGAACACCCTACATCATATTTCTGAGCCTGTAAATTGTGACGGGAAGACATTGCTTCCTTTATCTTTCTCCCACCGAGCAGCTTGGTGGATTCAAACCAGGGACCTTCATCCTCAAAGTCCTACGCTGGAGCCCCCTTACCCCCCACCCTAGGCTCCCACGTACCTGCATCAGCGCCCCTCCCCTCGGCCCCCGTGAAGAGGGCCTCCTCCGAGTCGCTGTCCGAAACCTCCAGCGTGGGGCTGTTCAGCACAAAGTCCTCCTCCTCAGACAGCCCAGGGCTGGGGTACGGGATGTAGGCAGCGGGGGCGCCCAGGGACTGTGGAAGATCAAGAAGTGGGTCACCCACTTATCCCAGGGACACTTTGCACCCTCCCTCACCTTCGCCCTAAAACTCTCCCAGCTTGATTATATCCTCAGGGGGGTGGCAATGGGGGTGCCCTTCTTTGCTCTGTCTGCGCCTAAGCGGGCACGTGGTGCAATGGGATAGTCCTGTCACTCGCCTGGGACTCTGGTCCCGCTCACCGGCGACCCCCAGCGTGAGCAGAGGAAAACTGCATTCCAACGGTTTCCTTGGCTGAGACCATTTGGAAGCAGATCGCCAGGCCTTTCTTCCGAGGCGGCTCAGAAAAAGTTCAAATGCCAACCTTTTGGCTGGTAGTCGAGTGTTTGACTATTTGCGCCACGCAGGGACCCCAGGGGGTAATAACCCAAGCCCAGCCCAGCCCAATCCACCAGAGTCTAGTCTGTTCCCATTCACAGGAACCCTCCAATGGGTTTGCAAGGCTGTCAATCTTCCCGGATCCTTCTCTCAAGGATCAGCTAGTAGATTCGAATCACTGACCTTGAGGTTGGCAGTACAACATTTAACAAACTTCACTACCACAGCGCCTTAAACTGAGAGGGTTGTCAATTGAACAAGAACAACAACAAAGACATTGTGGCCACCTCGGCAAAGCAAAGCACAGAGCAGTAAGGCCCCACTGGGAGGCCAATAATATTTCTGGAATGAGGCTGCCATATCTTTTATCCACAGAGTGGCTGGAGGGCTTGAACTGCTGGCCTTTCTGTTAGCATCCAAGCACTTAACCAGCGCACCACCTTGACTCCTGACTAGTGAGTTTAGCTTTATTAGTAATAATATTATTTTGTTGTGTACCAGCCAGTCAGAAGGGCCCCACAGTTGACCCTCCAGCGAGTTTTCAGAGGCAGAGAAGACTGCCCATCCTTCTCCCCTGATAATAATATTAAGAGGGTAAAAGAAATAAGAAAGATCCAGTGGGGACCTGAAAAGACAGGGTAATGATGCTGGGAATAGTCCAATGGTGATTAATTTTATAAAACATAATGTACAATTTGAGCTCTGGTGGCCTAGTGGCAAGAAGCTGCACTACAATCCCAGAGGTGCACGGTTCCAATCCACCAGATGCTCTGCTGGAGAAGAAGGGACAATCTCCGGCTGCACCAGTCAGATATGATTTGATGGTATACACACACACACACACACACACACACAAATAATTAAATTTAAAAAAGCACATAATGTATGAGAATGATTGTATGAAATCCAACTTCAATGAAGAACAGTGTGAAACACAATGTATATAAATTTTGAAAGCAAACCAATACAAAATGAAAATTAGTAACAATAAGGAGCTCCAGTAGCCTAGGGGAGAAGAAGCCAACTCAAAGGGTTCGAATCTACCAAAGAAGCCAACTCAAAGGGTTCGAATCTACCAGCTGCTCCCCGGGAGAAAGATGGACAATCTCCGCTTGGATGATTTACATCCTCTGAAAACTTATTGGAGGGTCAACTGTGAGTCAGTTCTGATTGGATGGCAATAAGCTGGGTTGTTTATTATTATTATTATTATTATTATTATTATTATTATTATTATTATTAAATTATTTTTTATGTGTGTACCATCAAGTCGGATCTGACTGGTACAGGAGGAGATTGCCCCTCCTTCTCCAGCAGAGCATCTGGTGGATTTGAACCGCTCACCTCTGGGATTGCAGTACAGCTTCTTGCCACTAGGCCACCAGAGCTCCCTTGCAATGAGCTGTATTGTTTTTAATAATAATAATAATAATGTCTACCCTGACCTATACTAATTTTTTTAATGGGTGATGGGGCCTTCTGGAAAACCCAGAAGACCTTCTAGACAAATTCAGAAAGAGTTGTAACACTCCAATACACTCTTTTAAGATCTATATGAGATCAAATTGACAAGAGCAATTAAAATTATTATTATTTTTTTTAGAGGGCAAATGAGGAGACACAACTCAGAAAAGGGAGGGTGAGGATGGTGACACGGCTTCAAAGATGCACTGTGAGATGTTTATGTGGAAACTGGGGAATTGATGTCTGTTCTGCTGTGCGTCCTTTCAAACAGCAAAATTAATTCCATCAAAACACCAAACACAGATGCTCTGCTGGAGAAGGAGGGGCAAATCTCCTCCTGTACCAGTCAGATCCAATTTGACAGTACACACAAAAAAAATAATAACATTAAAAAAAACCGCAAACAAACAAAATAGTCATCAATCGCTGCCAAGTCGTTTCTGACTGAGATGCATCGGGACATCATGTCAGAGTAGAACAGTTCTGGGGTTTCCTATGGCTGCGACCCCCAGGAAGTGGGCCACCGGGGGAACTTCCTTCTGAGAAGCCTCTGGGTGGATTGGAACCGTCAACCCTTTAGTTAGTACCCCAGCAGCCTTGAATTCTTTGAGTCACCCAAGGACTCTGTTAAAAGGCTAAAGAGATTCACACATTGAACACGTTTTAATGATGCATTTGGCACTTGAGGAGTACAGATGGTGTGGCACGTACCCAGAAGTAGGTGGTTCAAATCCACCAGCAGCACCATGCGAGCAAAGACGAAGTCTGCTTCCATAAAGAAGCCGTTTGGGGCAGTTGAAGCCCTGTCTTGGGGGTTCTCTGTGAGTCAGAATGGACTGAAGGCAGGGGGTGTGTTTTTGATGTGTTGGGGGGGGTTGTTTGTTTTGTGGGTTTTTTTTTAGTAAAGAAGATTAAGTGACAGATGTTTTCAGGGTCTCCAAGCCCCTCACCTGGCTGGGAAAGTCCTCCGTGGGGTACGCTGGGAGGCCAGGGCCTAGGGCTTCCAAGCTGGGTGTCAGGTCAAGGCCCCCGACAGGGCTGTAGGTGGAGGGTCCGTAGCAGAGAGGAACGCTTTGGGGGTGTGCAAAAGCAGCTGATGCAGGGTCAAAGGTCTCGTAGAGGGCAGCTGGGGCAGGCGGGGCCTCGGTCCAGCCCCACAGGGAATCTGGGGTGGGGGTAGCATGGAGGATGAAGAGTCAGACACCAGGACGCCTGGCCATGCCTGCTCCAACACACAGAGGGACCATTGTGGACTGTGCAAATCTCTGACCCCAAGATTTGCATGGGAGTGGGGTCCTGGGGGAGGAAGAGGGGAGGAAAGGAGGCCCAAAGGCATGCGGTCCCCTTATCTGGCCAAGAGCCAGGTGGTGGCCTCCCTTGGGCCTCAGCTTCCCCATCTGTGAATTGGGCCTGGGGAGGGAGAGAATGGGGGTGGGGTCACTCACCAGGAGCCCCTTCTGCATCGGGGTACCCGGAGTGCTTGCAGCTGTCTAAGTCGTAGAAGATGCCGTCTGAGTACTGAGGAGGGAGGGGGTGGCAGGGGTCATCCCAGACACGGGGTGACCCCCCACCCCACCCAGGACAAACAGGCAGACTAACACGGACAGGTGGACGGAGAGAGGGCCCACCCCACCCAGGACAAACAGGCAGACTAACACGGACAGGTGGACGGAGAGAGGGCCACAGAGACAGAGGGGGACAGAGGGATGCAGGGAGACAGTGACAACGAGATGCCTGGGGAAGAGGCAGAGACAGTGCAGGAAAGACAGTGATGGAGAAAGACATCCAGACACGCAGCGAGCTCAGGGACCCTGCAGGCCAGCCGTGTCGCTCCTGTGTCCCCAGGGCCACCCGCACACAGCCAGCACTCCAGAGCCTGGGGACTGGTGTGGAAGAGTTCACCCCAATCTTGCCTGCTACCGTGGTGGACAGGTTAGAGGCCGAGAGGACAGAGTGTCTCATGACTCTTTGGGTGACCTTAAATGTTGCTTCAATCCATCCCCCAAAATCACAAGTGCCTTTAGGCCTGAAGCCCACCGCCAAGTTGGGTCTGACTCCCAGCGACCCTGTAGGACAGAGTGGAAGTGGCCCGTGGGTGTTCTGAGGCTGTCAATCTTCAGGGAGGCGCCTGAGTCAGCATCTGCTCGTGGAACGGATGCGGGACTCGAACCACAGGCCTTTCTCTTAGCAGGTGAACCCTTTAACCACAGTGCCACTGATGCTGCTTGCTTTAGTCCTTAATATCTAGCAATTAGCAAGGAAGGAGCGCTGGTAGACATGTTATACTAACGAAAGGTTGCTGGTTCGAATCCACCAGATGATCTGAAGAAGAGAGCAGTGTTCTGCCTCCACACCCTCTAGAGGGTGGCCATGAATTGGGACCCATTTGAAGGCAGTGGGCTTTGGGGGGGGGCGTTGCTGGGTTTTTTGTTTTGTTTTTCTAAACCCAAGAAGGGCCTCCATTCAAAATGTATAGGAATTACTGAATGGAAAAATGACCTGTCAACTTTCACCCAATTAGTAATATAATGTTAAAAGGGGAGGGGTAGAAAGATGCTCTGGTGTCACAGTCATTAAATGCTTGACTGTTAATCCAAAGGTAGGTAGTTCAATGGCACCCACCACCCAGGAGAAAGGCTTGGCAGTTAAGAGGTGGCGACACTTCTTTCATGACCCTCCACGTTCATTCACTTCTTCCCCCTAACTTGGTAATCAATCTGCAGCTTGGAAAATCCTACTGAGGCGTTCAGCTCTGCCCTTTAGGGCTGCTGCTGTGAGTTGGGATCAATTTGATGGCAACAACAGCATATTTACAGGCTGGAGTACTATACAGCAAGGTAAAAGGTCAAAGGGGGGGGGGGACGACACACATTCCATGTCGTGCTATGGGAGCCAGTTACAAAAAAGGGACCCACTGCAAAATCCATGTCACAGAAAGTTCAAAACCAGACCGGAGCAACCCTGGAGGGAGGGGCGTGGGGGGGAGGGGTCTGTCCGGGGAGCAACACGAGGGACTCTGCTGGGGTCCCACAGGGATGAGGCAGCACCATCTAGGTCGTAATCTGGCCGGCTTGTGTGCAAAGACTCATCGATGTGAGTGGTGCTTTGTTACTTTGATGACGGCAAAGCACACCTTAATTTTAAAAAAGCCAAAACCTTGCAAAGATAGAGAAGGCCCAGATGTGATGGGCAGCGGAAGACCCCAAACTTCTTGCCATCATTCGATTCCAACTCACAGAGCCCATGCAGGACGCAGAGAGCTGCCCCATGGGGGCATCCACAGCGTAAACTTTTAGGAAACAGATCGCTTGCTGCTCTGTCAGTGGCTGGTGGACCTGAACAGCTAACTTTTCAATGCATAACACACTGCACTACCAGACTTCCTTACACGTCTCAGCGAGGTTTTATTTCTCAGACTGGGTGGTGGGAACCTGGCGGTTGGGTATGTTGTTGTTGTTGTTATTATGGGCTGTTGAGTCGCCTGCGATTCATAGCGACCCTATGTACAACAGCCCTAAACTCTGCTCTGTCCTGTGCCAATCTCACTGTCTCTGACACACCCATCCCGATTACCCCAGTCACTGAATCAATCCACCTCATGGAGGGTCTTTCTCCTGTGAGAGTTGGATATAAATATCTGAAATATTATAGAATTCGGTTTGGGTTTGTTTTTTTTTTAAATGCAAATAAGAAAAGGAATAAATATATTTGTTTAATATGGAATGCAAACACAAAAGCCAGAGAAACAAAGACACAAAGCACACACGTCCTATCACAGATCCAACATGTCCACAACACACACACCATCACACACCACACAGAGAACCCACACAACACACACCACATACATGCCATGCACACACAGCACACCACAACCCCATCAAACACTGCACACACCCCAGTAAACATACAGCCATCGCACATACGCAGCCCTTATAAACACGGCATGCCCAGCACATGCACCCGTGCACACAGTAACACATGACACACGCATCCAGGTACACTACATATTCCTAACACACCACATGTAGACACAGCATATGTGCCACAAACCTGGAAAACACCAGACATCGCGCATAATCCAATACACATACACAGCACAAACACACACCCTACAACACAGCTCATCATGTGTGCACCACACAGGTAATACTCAGAGCATATACTCCATAACCACAGCGCCCCATACACAACGCAACACACATATCACACTCAGTACTCAGGACACGTATTACATACCCACAACACACTGCATGTGTCAATACACAACATGTGCCGCATTTTCCCAATACGCCGTGCACCTACGCACCCTCCAAGCAGCCCCAATGCACACACATCACGCTGCACACCCACCATATTCATGGGACACACAGTAGGTACACAAACACACACACAGAGCCCTTCATGCGAAGTAACAGTAGAAACATGGAAAGACAGGGCAGACAGGGGGCATATGTGAAGAAGTGACATCCAGGGAGAGATTCAGAAAGTGACAGGAAGGGGAAACTGAGGCACAGAGTCCGCAAGCCGAGTGAGGTCTTGGGCTGTGTGGGTCCCGGCTGCCCCATCCCCGGCTCCTGGGGACCCCTGACTCACCAGACAGCTCAGGTGGGGCCCGTCGAGCCTGGTGGGGGAGAGACACAGGGACATGTCAGGGGGCCACCACCACCTGGGCCCGTGCGCGGTCGGGAAGCTGCTGTGGGACAGAGGTGGCAGCAGCTGTGGCCACCACAGCTCGTCTGCTTTGTGGGACCGGCCCCACCACTTTCTCCGCACTCCCTATCGGGACAGGAAGTAGGAGGTGGGGGACAGGCAAATGCCCCCCCCTTAAGGATTTGCATAAACACTGGCTCAGGGAGGGGGGGAGCAGGAAAAGTGAGGGAGAGAAAGTCCCCAGAGAGATGTGGGTGCCATGGGCAGGTGGCGTGGGGAGAGGCCTGGCCAAGAGGGGCCCAGCAAGGCCTTGGTCATTCAGTGTGTTAAATGATGACAGTGGGGTGCTGGGGCAGGTGGAGAGATAGAGGGGTGAGAGAGAGAGGTGGACAGAGACTCAGAAAAGGGCAGAGACAGAGGAAAGCAGAGAGGAAGGTGCGGAAACCCAGAGGAAGGATAAAGTGAGGGAGACAGCAGGAGAGACAAGCGGATGAACTGAGGGACAGGAGTGGAAAGACAGAACAGGAGAGAGCCAGAGACACAGAATGGGGGGGGGGGCGGAGAGAAAAACAGATGAGCAGGAAGGACAGACAGGACCAAGGAGAAGGGAAATTAGAGGCAGAAGACTGAACAGAGGTAGAAATGAAGAGACGGAGGCGGAGGAGACAGACAGATGCTCAGGGCTGGAAGGACAGAGACAGATAAGAGACAGCAGCAGGCAGACAGACACAAGGTAAGAAAAGACCAGATGTCCTGGCGTAGGATGGACTCTGAGATAAGACACTCAGTGGGGGACTGGGGCAGAGATGGGGACCCAACCTGGGTGAGAGGAGAAAGCAAGTGCACTGGAGACCGGGGAAGATCGGGCAGCAGGAGTCAGAGGTGGGCAAGGGCCAGAGAGGCAGTGGCCCTCCTCCCCTGGGTCGGGGTCCCCACTTACTGTGCAGCCTCCAGGGCGAGCATGGTGACACGGGACCAGGCTGGCCACGGGCTGCAGATACCACCCCTTTTATACTGAGGCCCAGCCCCGGGGGAGGGGGGGCTCGCAGCTCAGCCCTTCTCAGAAATCCCCTCAGGAAGGGGGTGGGGGGGACATGACTGGGTTGCACAACCCCTTGGTCACGTGGTGGGGAGAATGGGTCTGGATTTGGGGATCCCCTAGGACAGGGGTGGGGCAGGGATGGGGGCTTGGCCCTGAGATGAGGGTGGAGCTGGGTTTGGGATCCAGGAAGAGTTAGCGAAGGACTGAGGAAGAAGGGAATCTCTGGGGTGACTAAGAAATAAAGGTAGGGGTGCTGGACTCAGGAGCCAGACTTCAGGGCCTAGACAGCAGGACACAGGGGCGCCCGTGGCTGTGTCCTGCTTGATGGAGAAGCTGCCACTCCCGGGCTGTCACCAATGCCATCAAGTTAACTCAGCAGATCCAGCAGTGACCACTGGATTCTGAGGCTGCCTCTGGGCAAGTGGTGGATTCGAACCAGTGGCCTTTTGGTTAGCAAGCCAATACATTACACACTCTGCTGACAGGGCTCCTTGTTTCAGCTCCACAAACGCCCAAAACCCCCTCTCTGTCAACAGGTGCCCTGGGAGGAGGGGACCCCCATAGAGTTTCCGAGGTCTCCTCCCAGTCGGTGGGCTTTAAAGGTGGACTGCTATAGCCCAGTGCTTAAAGCATGGTGACACCAGCGCCAATCTGCCTGAGAGGAGGGGGCTTTGAGATGATACAAATGTGGGGACCACAAGGGATTCCTAGGAGGGGACAAAATGAGGACCCAGACCCCAGGTGGAAACATCCGTGGGTGTGTGATATGGGGGGGGGGTCCCCTTGGTCAGGTCAGAGCGGAAACCTGCCCTGCGGGGCTGCCCCAGGGCCATGGAAACAGGGCAGCAGCTGGTGGGCGGGGCAGCTGCCGGGCACCCTAGGGGCCACACGTGGGGAGGGGGTGCTGGCCCCCAAGGAGGGCAAGCGCTGGCCCCTGACACCTGGGTGCACTCAGCACATCAGAAGAGCTGGGTTAGATGTTCTCTAGGGGAATCGTCGGAGAGGGAAACTGAGGCGGAGGCTGGGAACCCGGGGTGGGCACTTCGTTTTTCAGAGGGTGGGGGTCGACACTGAGCGGATGGCTTGAACTGCCAACTGGGGAAGGGCCTGTCCCCAGGGACCACAGAGACCGAGTAACAAAAGATGAACTTTATTAATGTCAAGCTGCTGGGGAAGTGCGGGGTCACCAGGCCTCGGGGCCTGGGGGGCCGAAGCGCCGCAGCAGCTGCTCCTGGTCCTCCAGGTCCTTCCGCACCTTCTTGCGCATGTAGAAGATGGGGCAGTCGCGGCTGGGGGCGGGCGCGGGTCAGGGCCAGGGGCGCGGCCAGCACCAGGCCCGGGTGTGGGGGGCTGTTCCCAGGACTTTGGCCGGGTCTCCAGCCCCTTCCCCTGGCCCAACGCCTTGGCCCCCCTCCTCCTCCTGCGACCTGATGTTTGCCCGCCCCCACCCCCTGTTTGCTCAGCGGGCAGGGGAGTGATAACAGTGCGTGCCCGCTGCGGCACCGGCCACCAGCCGTATATCATCTGTCACCTGGCGTGGGAACCTGCCCCGCCCACCTGTTCCCTGGGGAAAGCGGCCTGCCCGGGGTGGGGGCATATCCAGTAGATCCTGGGGGCCCGTCCTGACTCCCTGGACACCCACACCCCCGGGAGGGCCAAGTGGGTCCACCCCAGGGGGACGCTAAAGGGGTCCAGGCTGCGGAGGGCTGCAGGGGCGGGTACCTGGTGCAGATGACGTCCTCGTGCAGGCTGCCTTGACAGCGCTGGCACTGTGTCCACAGGCGCGCGAAGCGCTCCTCCAGGGCGTTCAGGTGGGACACCTGGGTGCGCAGGTGGGGGTGCTGAGCAGGGCGGACCCCACCCTCGCCGCCTCCCCATCCCCACTGCTCCCCACGCTCACCTCCTTCTGATAGAGCTCGGACTCCCGCGGCCGGCAGAACTTGCACACAGCTCCTGGGGGCACACACGGGGGTCAGCCCTGGGTCAGGCCGCCACCCCTGCCCCTGCCCCTTCCCCACCCGCCGGATGGACGCCCATGTGGCTCTTGAAAGTCCCCGGAGGCTCAAGAACAAGGGAGCGAGTGTGTGTGTGGGGAAAACTCCCCTGGGGAAGTCCCGGGGTGGGGAGCGCGGACCCTCCCGGGAGTGGACATGCGGGTCCCTGGGCGTGTGGACCGGACGGGGCTCACCCTGGTGGCTGAGGGCCGTGCGGCAGCCAATGCAGCAGCTGCGGCGTTGTGCGAAGGCCAGCAGGCCGCCCACCTTGCCCGTCAGCACCGTCTTACAGCGGGTGTGATCTCCACCTGCAGGGCCAGGGGGTCGGTCTCCGCACCCCATGGCCAGTGCCCAGCAACGTCCCCCCTCATGCCCTCCAATCCTACCCCCCCACAAGCTGTTCTTCCTGCCTCCTGGTGGCTCCCGACACACCCTCCCCGTGACATCCCTCCTGTCTCCTGGTGCTGCCCCAGAGCCCACTCCTCATGCTGTTCCCGGTCTCCTGGGGTCCCCCTAACTGCCTCTCTCCGTGCTGTTCCTGTCTCCTGACACCCCTCCCTGTGACATACCTCCTGGTGACCCCCTACCACCCTCTTCATGCTGTTCCGTCTCCTGGTGTCCTCCTAGCCCCCCTCTCTCCGTGGTGTTCCACCTAACCCCTTCTGTCCATGCTCCCACAATCCCCAGCACCCCTCTTCTCCATGCTGTTCTCTGTCTCCTGGTGAGCCCCTAAAGCACTCTCTCCTGGTGTCCCCCTAACCTCCTCTCCATGCTGTGCCCTGTCTCCTGGTGTCCTCCTAACCCCCCTCTCACACTCCGCAGCGCCCCTTCTCTCCATGCTGTTCCCTGTCTCCTGGTGTCCCCATAACCCCCCCTCTCTCTCACACTCCGCAGCGCCCCTTCTCTCCATGCTGTCCCGTCTCCTGGTGTCCCCATAACCCCCCTCTCTCACACTCCGCAGCGCCCCTCCTCTCCATGCTGTCCCGTCTCCTGGTGCCCCCATAACCCCCTCTCTCTCTCACACTCCGCAGCGCCCCTTCTCTCCATGCTGCTCCCTGTCTCCTGGTGTCCCCGTAACCCCCTCTCTCTCACACTCCGCAGCGCCC
>NW_006399958.1:1024541-1026297 GCF_000299155.1 Elephantulus edwardii | reverse complement strand
TCTCACACTCCGCAGCGCCCCTCCTCTCCATGCTGGCCCGTCTCCTGGTGCCCCCACCCCCGGCACTCACGCAGCAGCACCGCCTCGGCCCGGCCCTCGCCCAGGATGGGCTCGAAGATGCGCAGGAGCGGCTTGGCCAGCTGCTGCTCCAGGTAGTACTGGGTGTCGATGGGCAGGCTGTGCTCGAGCACGAACAGGGGGTCCTGGGGGTCAGAGGGGATGTGGTCACCCACAGGGAGACTGGCTGGTCACCGATGGGAGGGGCTGTGTGGGTCCCAGTGGGTAAGGAGGTGAGCTGCCCAGGCAAAGAAGGCAAGCGGTTCCAATCCACCAGCTGCTCTTTGAAAGAAAGATCTCCCTCCGGTCCGATTTACAGCCTCTGAAAGCCCACCGGAGGGTCAGCTGACTTGGCTCTGACTCGCCAGTCATAACCACAGGTACACTGAGTGTGGATGAAGGGATGCGGGCAGTCACACAGGGAGCACGGGCAGTGGGGGTACACAACATCCCACACGTGGGGAGGGGTCCCCCAGTCAGATCCCGGGGAGGGGGGCTCTGCCTCTGGGTCTGGAGTGAGTTGAGGTGAGGATTCTGAAGGAGGGTCCCGGGGGTCAGAGGTCACAGCCTGGAAATCCAGGGGCAGGGCGATGATGAATCCATGGGAATTAGACAGAGGTGGTGACAGACGGACAGAGGGCTTGGCGAGCAGGGGGAGGGCCTTGGGCCCCCTGCAGAGAGGGGCTAGGACTGAGACAAGACAGAGGATGCTGGGAGCCCAGAAGCAGTGCCATGGGGCACCCCAGACTGCTGGGGACCCCGGGTGTGTCTGGGGCAGTTCCCAGGATCCCACGGGGCCCTGGAGGGAGCCGCTCTGCCCAACCCCCCTCCCGCTGGAAAGCAGAAGTGAGAGTGGGGGTGCTGGGAGGGGCCGGCCAGGTGGGGCAACCTCAGACTTCATGTACGCAGCCACGCCCTTGGCAGCCCCAATGATCACGTAGGGGACACGGTCGCCCAAGCTGGGTGCACTCCCGGGGTCCCGCTTCCTCATCCTGTGGGGGCACAAGGCGGAGGGTGAGGGCAGGTGGGGCGGTGGGGCTCACGGGAAGTGGCTGCCCAGCTGGCACCGGGGAGCTATTTCGGGGGCCCCGGCCCGGGCCCGCGGACCTCTCCGCCAGCTCCACGTGCGCCTGCTTGCCCGTGTAGTCGGCCGCCGCGCGCGTCAGCTCCTTGGTGATGACCAGCTGCGAGATGTCAATGCGGTTACACAGCAGGTCCGAGATGACCTCCTGCGCGTGGGCCACTGCGCTGGCTGGGTCCCTGTGGAGGGCAGAGCCAGGAGTCACCGGTGTCACACAGGACGCCCGACACCTCAACATGCATGCCCCAGCTTGGGGGGGTCAAGTGGACACATAACAGAGGCGCAGGGCAGGGAAGGGAGGGGTGTGGGGCAGAACTGCAAGGTGGGGGTGACACAGCTGCCCAGACTATGCGCCCCACGGATTCCACTATGTTGGAAAGCAGATGTCCACGGCCCCGGGAGGAGTCTAGGCAGAGCTCTGGAGCCTGGGGACCAGGATGCCTGGTCTGGGAGGACTGTGGGCCTAGACTGCCGAGAAAGGGGACCAAGAACCAGGACAGACGGGGAAGAAGGGACTGTGGGAAGAGGGCAGGGCTCCCAGGTGCACTCCTGGGTCTGCAGGAGGAGGGTCTGAGGGAGGAGGGTCTGCAGGAGGAGGGTCTGAGGGAGGAGGGTCTG
>NW_006399958.1:1018405-1022774 GCF_000299155.1 Elephantulus edwardii | reverse complement strand
GGGTCTGAGGGAGGAGGATGCAGCCCCCTCACCGGTCGATGAGCAGGCGACGCAGCGAGGCAGTGACGAGGTTGGCCACCAGGGGACAGTTGTCCCTGCGCACGGCCTCCAGGCCCTTGCAGTCCATGCGGTCGTGGGTGTCTGGGCTCGAGGAGAAGAGCAGGCCGGCGTAGCGCTTCTTGCTGATGAGCAGGTAGGGGAAGTAGACCTGAGGGCGCCCCCCAAACCCATGACTCAGACAGTGGGGGGGCGGCTGTCAGGCCCTGTGCGCCACAGAGCCAGCCCTGTCCACTCCCGGGCCGGTCTCAGTACTGCTGCACGTTTGGGCCTGTTGCTTTCCACACTCGGCCAGCCCATGCTGTGAGGGTCTGCCTTGCTCACCGACCCCGCGCTTTACCAGGCGCGATGTCCTTCTCCAGGGACCAGTCCTCCTGATAACACGACCCCCCCCACCCACCCAGGGCGAGACCTTGCCTGGCCTTCCTGGCACCTGAGGAGCCCTGCACTCGGGCTGCCCTTTCTCAGAACATGTTTTTGCTCACTTGAGAAGACAGATCTAAGGCTGAGTTTCTAGGCCCCGTGAAGGAGATGCACCGAGACTGGAAAGGATGCCAGAACACAGCCCAGGAGCACAGGGGCAGGGGTACAATCCCCACGCACCAACACCAGACCTGATGGCCAGTCAGCCGACTCCCAGCCACCCTGTGGGACAGAACTACTGCCCAAGGTCCCTGGGCTCCCTGAAAAGACAGGTAAATCAGTGCTCCCTGCAGCAACAGCACAAATGTGTGCAGAACGAAAGTGTTCGTCCACGGATGAAACGGAGCAATCTAAATGTGGTCACAGAACGAGAGACGGCTCGGTTGTAATGAGAAAGGCGGGCCCGACACCTCGACGTGGGTGAACTCAGGGCACTGTGCCGAGAGCGGTAACTTGAATGCCGAGGACAAACGCCGAGGCGTCACTCAGAGTACAAGCAGCCGCACAGAAACCACCAGCAAGGATTCTACGGAAGGGTGGTGCTTTCCCTGCACGTGCTCTGGACGTTATCAGGAGGGGTCAGTCCCTGGAGAAGGGCATCGCCCCTGGAGATGGGGAGGGTCAAGGAGGAGGAGGAAGACCCTCAGTGAGGTGGACAGGCACAGGGACGGCCCCCCTGGGCTTTGGCAAGGCAGTGACCACGAGGACGGCGCACGGCAGGATAGGGTTCTACTCTGCAGAGGACACGGGGTCCTTGAGCCAAAGCTGACCACGTGGTGCCTTTATAAACACAGCCGCGCACGCGCACACGGGTGGGAGCAGAGGGAGAAAGCTGGACACCACCGTGCAGACAGGAGAGAGAAGCATCTGTAAGAGCAAAGGACGCCCAGGGGGACCAGTGGCCAGCAGAACTCAGGAGAGGGGCCGAGGGGCTCACAGACAGGGAACTGGACTTTTTAGCTTCCAGATCTGTGAGAAATTCAATTCCTGGTCTCCGAAGCCTCCTCCCACCGTGTCTTTCCTGTTGCTGCGGTCCTAGGTAACTAAGGCAAACTGAAGCTCAATAGATCTAGGTCGCTGGACACTTCAGAACTGGGGCTACTGAATCTACAGCATACCCTCGTTAGGGAACCCCCGAGTGAGAAGACCCCCAGATTGTGATGTTTAAGACAATCCCCAAACTCATACAGCTTCTAAGCTCTGAAAGGGTCTTGAAAATCAGAGGCCCCCGCCACCTGCAGTCTATACAAGACCCGCTCTGTGCCCCAGGCTGGGTGTCTCCACTGACCTTCTCAAACTCCAGCCGGATGGGCGGTGGGAAGTGGCCGGACACCCAGTCTGCAGCTTCCCGCCCCAGGACCATGGCCTCGGCCACCGAGGAGACGCCGAATCGGCACATGACGGAGTCAGTGTCGCCATACACCACCTAGGAGACGGGGTACAAGGAGGGCGAGTGGGCACGGTGGGACGGGGCTTGGGGCAGAGCAGGCAGGCGTGGCGGCCGGGCGGGCCCCTGACCTTGGCATTGGCACTGTAGCCGTTCTCCACCGTGTACTTGGACTCCACCAGCTGCTTCGTTTTCTCAATCATCTGACGCCCGAAGCCGGTGACGCTCTGCGGGGTGGAAATGACACACGTGAAGGGCCACAGCTCTCTGCAGCGGGTCCGGGCTCGAGTCCCCACAGCGGTTCCAAGTGTGCAAGTGGGGGAGGGGCTACTGGGCCTGGTGGTGCGACGGTTAAAGCGCCAGGCTGTTAACTGAAAGGGGGGAGGCTGGCACACTCCAGGCGCTCTGCGGGAGAAAGACGTGCCCGTCTGTCTCCACAGATTCGCAGCCTGGAAACCGGCTGGGGCCACAGGGTCACCAGGAGTTGAACTGACTCAAGAGCAGTGGGTTTGGTGCGCGTTTTAATCTACAAGCTTGACCTAAGACGAGGGCAAGCGAGAAGAGACATGACGGGCCTGGGAGAGGCGGCCCCTGGGAGGACTCTCAAAGAAAGCCAGCCCGAGGGGGTGTGCCCATGCCATGTCCTGTGGGGTAGGGTGGGGTGGGGTGGTGTCAGGGTTAAGAGCGGCCCCCAGGAGAGGACAGTGGTGCCTCCTTGCTCACCTGGGAGATCTCAAGGCAGGGCAGCTTGCCCACCTGGGCACCCGTGAAGCCATACACAGAGTTGGCGCTCACTTTCAGCGCCAGCTGCCGCCCATCCAGGACCTGGCGGCGCAGGGGGTCGGTCTCCTTGGCTAGCTCGGCCTTGGCCCTGGGGTCGGGGGTGGGGGACATGGAGGCAAAGGTCACTCAGAAACCCCAGAAGAGAGGAGGGCTGGGCAAGGGCCAGGAAGCCTCTGGAAAGGGTGCCACATGTAGAGCCCAAGGGGTCTGGCCGCCTAGAAGGGGTCATGCAAAGACACAGCCAGGTGGCCCTGGGGGAACCCGGAGGGGTGTGGGACAGGGGCTTAGGGACGACCTTTTCCGGGCGCTGAGCAGATTCTCCAGGATCTGGGGGAGCAGGCCCTTGCGCACTGACGTCTTCACAAACTCGTCCCCCGTGGGCGTCTTGATGAACTGCTCTGAGGTCAGGCTGGGTCGGAGGGCAGGGAGTGACTGGGTGGCCCCCACTCTACCTCTAGCCCCGCCCATCTCTGCCCCACTTTTCATGCCCCCCACTCCCCGACTCCATGCCCACCACCCCCAGGAGCTCTGAGGGCCAGGTTCTACAGGGACGTGTGTGGGGTGAGGCGTCTGTACCCCAGCTTCTGGGCGGCCCCGGGCCGCAGGAGGGTGGTGTAGCACAGGTTGTGGGCCATCATGATGGACGGGTACAGCGAGGAGAAGTCCAGGGTGGCGATGGGCACGTCGTAGTACCTGGGGCGGGGTGGGGAGTGGTCAGGCTGGGCCCCCATCCCTGCCTGCCCGCCGTGGGGTCCGGGACTCACCCTTTGAGCGGCTCAATGACAGTGGCCCCCGTGTAGTCCTCGCCTCCCTCTGTCTTCACCACGGGCATCACCAGGCCCTGGCACATGGCCTGGTGGGAAGATGGGACGGGCAGTGGAGGAAGGAGAAGGGACGGGGGTGCAGGGGAGCCCGGCGGGCCTGGAGGGGCCCACTGACCTGGCGGAGCAGCTGGGACACGACCTTGACCTGCTGGCCGCGGGTGAGCAGGTAGCCGAGCGGCACGCCGGTGACCCGGGCCATCTCCACGGCATTGACCAGCACCATGAGACGCTCCAGCAGGCGCAGCGGCAGGTAGGCATCCTTCAGGCAGTACACGGCCAGGCGGCGGCGCGTCTGCTCATTCCCGTTCTGGGGGTGGGCGGGCTGGGTCAGGGGACAAGGTCTGGGGGACGAAGTCAGGGAAGGGAGGAGGGCGAAGGGGAGCCAGAGGTCACAGGAGTGGGCCAGGAGTCTGAGGTCAGAGACAGAGGGGAGGCCGTGAGGACAGGGGAGCAGTGAAGTACAGTCTGGATGGTGGGTAGGAAGCGAGGCCACAGGTCACAGGAGGATGAGGTCGGAGGCCGAGACATGAGGTCCAGAGAGCAATCAGAGATCAGAGAACAGAGGTGCGGACAATAGGGCAAGGTTAGGGGTCAGGAGGGTAAGGTGAGAGGCTGGGAGAACAGGTGAGGAGCTACGGTCAAAGACCAGGGAGGTGAATGCATCAAGAGGTCAGAGGTCAGCTGGAGGACTTAGAAGCCAAAATCAGGGCAGGTGAGGGGCCGAGGTTGGGGAAAGGTGGGAAGTCAGGGGCGAAAGTCAGGAGAGGTGAGAGGTGGGAGACTGAGGTCAGGAGAGGTGGGAGGTAGGGGATGAGGAGGTGAGAGGCCAAGGTGAGGATAGGTGAAGTGAAAGGCTGTGGTCAGAGAGTTGAGAGGCGGGAGGTGGGGGGCAGAG
>NW_006399958.1:1009912-1017919 GCF_000299155.1 Elephantulus edwardii | reverse complement strand
AGGGGAGGTGGGGGCCGAGGCAGCACCTGCAGGTCCGTGATGATGCTGTGCTGCACGTCCTCCTTCTGCTCGCCCAGGAAGTGGAAGCTGACGGCGTTGAGAGTGTAGGAACGCAGCTTGTACTCCCGAAGCAGCACCTGGGGCAGGGGGCGGGGGGCACGGTGGGTGCAGGCCAGGACCGAGCGCCGGGGCTCAGGCTATGCTGCCCACCCACTCACCCACCGTACCTGCAGCATGTCCATCTGCACGCGGCCCACCATGCTGACCACCTTGCTGTCCCGCCGGCCCGTCTGCTTTGACTGGAAGGACGAGTCTCGGATGGTAGAGCGGAGCCCGGAAACTCGGCCCAAGAAGGGAAACGCCTGCACCTGGGGGGACAGTGCAGTGCGGACACAGTGTCAGCCACTGGACAGAGGAACAGAAACGAAATATGACTGCCCACTGCCAGAGAGAGCCCCAGAAGGGGCTGCAACCATAGAGCTATGTGGGGAGAGATAGAAGCCAGGGAGGAGACCGGGGTAGAGTCTGGGGGTGAGGGGAAAGTGGAAGCCAGGAGGCACCAGCTGCGGGGTGCTCTTACTCATCAAATTATATGCCCCCCAACTTGGCTGGGACACGGTTCTCTCAGTATTCCAGTTATCCCTCATTTGTGATAAGATGTAATCATGCTTCATACTGTAAATCTTTACCACTGTTTTTAGTGAGGCAGGATTAGTGAGTGATATGTTAATAAAGCAAGATGGAATATATAGGATTACACTATGTATCTTTTACTGGTTTTATTAAGTCTTGAGTCAACCTCTCTCGAGATATATACATACGCATGTATCTATAAATGTATTTAAAAGAGCCAGCAGAGAGAGCTCAGTACCAAAAATAGCAGCGGGAGCAATGTGCAGCCCTCAGCCCTGGGCTCTGTGCTGAGAACCTCCTAGACCCGGGTGAGGCCGATGCCCAGATACATGAGACCCTCAAGGCACACCAGGCCCACAGATGCTGGTTAGAGATAAGGCCCTTCCCCCAAAGCCAGAAAGCTATCCTCTAGAGCTAGCCCTGAGCTCAGACTTCTCACCTACTCAACTGAGAAACAGTTAAGACAAAATAGCTAAGATGGGCACCATGGCCCAGTGGCCGCCACTAGAAAGTGGATAGGCAGGGTGGATTCCACCCCAGGGTCTCAGAAGGAGCCAAGGCAGCCAGCACCCTGGTCTTGGACCCCAGCCCTTGGGACTGGGAGGCGAGACCTTTCTATCATTTGAAGCCACTCAGCTGGTGGTGACTTGGTGACCCTGGGAGACTCCTAGAGGCCCTGGTTGGGCAGCAGTTAAGTGCTCAGCAGCTGAATGAAAGCTGGTGGTTCAAAGCCATGCTTGGAAGAGTGATCTAGCAATCTGTTCCCCTAAAGATTACGGCCTAGAAAACCCCACAGCACAGTTCTACTGCAAATATCCGGGGTCGCTTTGAGTCAGCATCAACGTGAAGGCACACAACAGCAGAAAATTATCACAGGGATCTCCAGAGGGGTCTTTTTCATTATGAAATTGGCCAAACGAAAAGCAGGGAAAGAGCACATCCCCTTGACGCCCACCCACACCCTGCTTCCACAGGTATCAAGACACGGCCACGTGTTCTGGGAAATGAAAAATGCACTGACACGGAGTTGATTCCAAATCACCACAAGCCTGCAGGACAGGGCAGGGCTGTCCCACAGGCTTCCAGGGCTGTACTCTTCCTCCCATGGGACAGCTGGTGGATTCGAACCACCAACTTTCTGGTTAACAGCCTGACACTTGGCCCAAAGTGGCATCAAGGCTCCACCAGACTCTACAGAAGCTTTTCTTTCCCTTAGTCTGTGTATGTTTTTCAAAGTGAAAACTAAGACCACAGTCCCTGCACCCCAAAGCACTTCAGTCTACACCCCGAACACACAACTGGGGCTTTTTTTCAACCATCCCACATGACTGTGGATAAAAGTAGCAGACTGTCCATGCACTGGGGGAGATGGACGTGATTGGTATGCGATCAGGAGGGAGCAAGCGGGCCTTGGAGCAGGACATCATGCTTGGTAAAAGTCAAGGGTCAGTGAAAGAGAGGAAGACCTTCAAGGAGGTAGACTGACACAGAGACGGACAGTGACAGCCGAGAGAATGAGCTGAGATCAGGTAGGCTCCGATTTGTGGCAGACGGATGGGGTCGTTGAGAGCTGGAAGTGACTACACAGCAACAGAGGGACAACTCTGTGGCCTTTAGGGAGAGTGAGGGCAGGAGCAGGGCTGGGTCCTCAAGGGTGTTTCCAGTCA
Source organism: Elephantulus edwardii (assembly GCF_000299155.1). Classification (NCBI taxonomy): domain Eukaryota; kingdom Metazoa; phylum Chordata; class Mammalia; order Macroscelidea; family Macroscelididae; genus Elephantulus; species Elephantulus edwardii. Next base: position 1,015,619 of record NW_006399958.1, on the reverse strand, counting down.
CTGGACAGAGGAATGCTGGGCCTCGCGCTGGACAGAGCCCTGAGATGCCCCCTCCCCAGCACTCTTCCTTACCTTGAGGGTCTGAGCCCTGGAGATGAGGTACGGAAGGTCAAAGTTCTGGATGTTGTAGCCTGTGATTACATCTGGGTCCATGGCCCGGATGAAGTTAGACCAGGCCTGGGGGACGGGAGCACACAGGGGTTACCCAGGGTAGGCTCTGGCTGGGGAGACCTCCATCAAACATTACGTAGAATGTTCTGGAGGCCACCGTCAAGCACAGCCCTGGTGCCCTCCTGCCCATGGTGGAAAGATGGGCCCAGCATTTCAAAAAGGCTGATACAGAGCCAAAGGGAAACGTCTGTCCCTCGACACACCGAAGGAAGCCAGGTCCACCCCTCGGGGTCACGTCCACGGGCTCTGCGGGGCTGACAGGGGCAGTCACCTGCAGCAGGTCCTCCTCGGTCTCGTAGCTCTGCACCTTGGCGCCCAGGATCGGGGCACAGCTCTTCAGCGTGAGCGCCAGGCGCAGGAAGGGCTCCGGCTCGCCCCAGCGCAGGCCCAGCGAGCAGATCTGGATGACGGGGTCCCGCTCCGGCTCGGGGAAGATACCTGGAGGGGCGGGATGTGTGTGTGTGCGCGCGCGCTGTCCAGGTGCTGACTCCTTCCTCACCACAGACACCCCAAAACCTGACTGCTCACGGGAGCTCCTGCTTATCTCACCCTGCCCCCCTGTTGTTCTCCAGCCTCACCCAGAAGACTGATGGCTGCAATCATGAACTCCCCACAAGGACAGGAACTCCCCAGTCCTGAACAATTCACTCCTTTTCCTCTGTGCCCTCAACTCCTGCCTTCTCGCCTTCACTCACCCTGTTCCAGGCCACTCAGGTCCCCCAAGAGTCCTCACACCCCCAGGATGGTTTGCCTCAGGGCCTCTGCACTTGCCATTCCTTCCACTGGGACCGCTCGCCCTGCCTTCTCTCCTCCGTCTCTTCTTTGGCCTGTCTCCTCTCCTCCGTCAGGACACCCCTGCCCTTCTACCCTGCCCACTGGCCTGGTGGGCATTTCTAGTCTCGGGACGAATCAGGGGCTCGTAGCTAAGGTGGCTTCGGGCCCCTCCTCCCCCGCACAGGCTCAAGAAGCCAAGGATTGAAGCCCGGCACAGACTGTCCGTAAGCGGCGGCCGAGGGAAGGGTGGGGAGCCGGGGCCAGGACAGACCTTTGCGGCCCGCGCACTCGATGTCAAAGCTCAGCACGCGCAGGGGTGCGATCCGCTGCCACTGCCCCTCTGGGGGGTGACTGATCACGCTGGACCAGAGGACGTCCACCTCCAGCTGGCACAGCGTCGTCTGGGGAAGCCGAAGCCCGAGTGTCAGCAGCGTGTTCTGGGCTATCGGCCCCACCCGCTGGCCACCCAGTGTCCACTACACCTTCTCCTGGGGCCTCAGGACATATTTCCCGGGTGGGAGTTCCAGCCAGTTGCAGCCCACGATGCCTGTATCCACCATGAACCTGCAAAGAAGGACTGAGAGTGAGAGGGCAGAGGCTGAAGGGAGGGGAGCAGGGCAAGAGGGAGGCGAAGACAGAGGGGGCTGTACCGGATCTCAAAGTCCACGTTGGCCTCATAGGGTGCGAAGCTGGGGGTGCCCAGGCCGGGAACACGGACACCTTGCTCCAGGAGGCGGCGGGCGGGGGCCACGAGACGGGGCAAGGCCAGAATGATACGCAGGAACGAGGAGGGCCCGTGCCCGTGGTAGCCATACATGCCTGCAGGCAAGTGAGGCTGGGACCCACCTGCAGCCCTGCCATCCCACTCCACAGCCCTGCCCGTCCTCCCTCCCTCCTCGGGCACCCGCCCACCCGTCCTCCCTTCCTCCTCCATCCAGGGCCCTCCACCCGCACTCACTCTCACGAGTGCAGAGCTCCACGGCCAGCACGGCGGGCCCCGAGAGCTCCTTCCCTCCACGCTGGTCCCGGCTGATGGCCGCATTCAGCTCCTGCTTCAGCTCGGCCAGGTGCTGGGCCCCGAAACCTGGGAACGGGAGGGAGGGCCTGAGGTTGAGGGGCCTCAAAGATGGGCAGGGTGAGGCCTGGGTACTGCGGGGCTCGTGGGATACTCACCAGGGGGTGCTGGAGTGTAGAAGTAGGGTGCAAAGCCATGGATGTGGCAGCAGACAGAGTTGCCGGCGTCGGTGACCCCAAAGGCCCGGAGCACAGGGACGGAGGCCTGGGATGCTGGGGGCGCCCCAGGTAGTGGGAGGGACCGGGCCGGGCCTGCGGGTACAAGGTTAAGATTGGCATCTTAGTAGGTTCACTCTGACATGTTGCCTTCTTTAATTTTTTCAATATGCCAAGTTTTTATTTTTGTTTCATTTCTTGTGTTTTAAACACTCTTCAATGACACCCTTGGGCTGGGATTCTTTGCCACAGTCCTTAACAACCACACAAGGGCAGACAACTCTACTTTGAGGGGCTTTGCCTGTCAGTTTTGCAGAGGCCTCCCCACTCACCCGATCTCTTATTGTCAACAACCTGAACATGGTGTTCAGCACAAAAGGCCTATACTAACTCGACACACACAGGCCCACTGCAGCAAGCACACACGGATGGGCTTGGTGCTTGTCCGAGGCTCTGGCAGTCTCGCGGATTCCACCTGCTAGGCCATCGCTGGTGAGGGCAGTCTTTAGCACCTCTTGTAAACATCCATTAACGTCCCTTACACCTCCCTCCAGCAGCAACGCCTGCCCCGGCCACGGCGGTGGGGTATGGATGTAGCATGATCTGGAATGCACCCAGGTCTCTGCCTCCCTCTACACAACTCAGCAGTGACTGGGGGTGTGGTGGGGAGAAAGTCCACATGTCACTTCTTGAGTCTAGCGTTTTTCCTTTACGAGGACGCCTGCTGGAGACTGAACAGACTTGCTAACTGTCAATGCACTGCCGTCCGGTGTGGACTGATTCACAGCTGACCCTCCAGTGGGCTTCGAGAGGTTGTAAATCGTGTGGGAGAAGACTGCCCGTCATTCTTCCTCTGTGGAGCAGCTCGTGGGTTTGAACCACTAGAGGGGCTGCTTTTGTGTTTAACAGCGTGACTCCGGGTAGGCAAAGCCGGAGCTCCCCGCCTGCCAAGGAACGAGGCGAGTCCCAATTCGGGGTGATGGCGGGGTCAATGGGATGAGATACTGCCTGGTCCTGAGGGAGCCCCCGTGACCGAAAGTAGGTACGATGAAGGCAGGATTTCACACTGGGGAAGATCTCCAAGGGCTTACTTTTGGGATTTCAGTGCAGCTTCTTGTCACCAATGGCTTACTTTTGGAAGGAGACTGCCAGACCTTTCTTCCTAGTCTTACCCTAGAAGCTCCGCCGAGATCTGCCCAGCATTACGGTAGCTGGCGGATGGATGGTGGGTGTATGTGCGGTCGGCCAGTGAGAACGGAGCCCAGGTCTCCTGGGGGAGGTGAGAACCCTACCAGTGGACCCTCACTCCTCTGTGGACTGGGTGGTGTCCCTCAAAAATGCGCTGATGCCTGCCCCAAAACCTTTGACTGTGTATGGAAATAGAGTTTGGGGGATCTATCAACTAAGTTCAGGAGGTCACGCTGGAGAAGACTGGAGCGTAATCCCATGAGAACGGTGTCCTCATAACAGAGGACAGTAGAGCGAGAGAGACGGGAAGACCCTCACATGAAGCGGGAGGGACGCAGCTATGAAACAGAACCCCTGCTATTGGGCTGACCTGACCCAGAGTCCCAAGCAGGTCAGAGGAGACCCCGCCCCCTCAGCTCCCAAGGCTGCGCTCTTTCCCAGGCCCCTCTCCAACAAAGCAGACGTCACAAGGCTCCAGGTCATTGAGACCTTCTGCTCTCCAGTGGTGTGAAAGTTACATTGCGCCTGACCACCTCCGATAAAGCGTGCAGCAGCTCATTGGAAAAGCGTGAAACGCTGAGAGAATGAGCAAGACATGACACGAAACGAGCAGGAGCGTTGGGGGAAATGGTGCCAGTAAGACTTGTTCCACGTAAGGCGGCCCTAAGGCTTCGGTCTGTGAAAAGACACGGTATCTGCAAAGCACAAACGAGCCCAGGCTTCTTCCTCCGGCAGCTTCACGGGTTCGAGCTTCAGCCTGCTGTGAGCAGCTGAATGCTTTATCCACTCTACCACCAGGGGCCCTTAACAGACCCTGTCATAGTCCTTGTTGTGTATCGCTGCCCGGGAAACAGCCCGTGGCTGAGCCTCCGGCAGGTTTTCAGAGACAGTGTAATTGCACAGGAGGACACTGCCCATCTTTCTCCCACAGAGAAGCTGATGGATTTGAACCACCTGCTTTGGGGATGGCAGCGTAGTGCCTGACCACCTGTGGGGTTAATATTTACAGCATTTCTATTGGAGGGACACAATTCCATCTGTCACTCCACCTAAGAAAGGACATGGCCCAGCTCTTCTCCCTGGAGCACCCCAGACTCACCCACATAATGGTCAATCTCCAACTGCTGAAAGATGAGAGGCTCCGTCTGGGGGTTCAGAGGAGGTGGGGAGGGCCGGACCCAGCGGGGGTCTAGCGCTGATGGGGAGAAGTGTCCTGGAGGGATAGAAAAGTGGGGATACACGGAGTCACAGTTCGCCCTTAGAAAACAGGTCACCCTCCCCCATCCAATTGTAAGCCCTCAGAAGCATCCAGTTTGAAAAGTCAGGCAGAACTGGTCTGGAGCGGACAGGGCAACCCAGGGGACGGTGGGGTCAGGAGTCACAACAACCCAGGAGATAGTGGGGTCAGGGGTCAGGGCAACCCAGGGGACCGTGGGGTCAGGGCAACCCGGGAGATGGTGGAGTCAGTGGTCAAGGGAGCCCAGAGACCATGGGGTCAGGGGTCACAGCAACCCAGGAGATGGTGGGGTCAGGACAACCCAGGGGACCATGGGCTCAGGGCAACCCAGGAGACAGTGGGGTCAGGGGTCAGGGCAACCCAGGAGATGGTGGGTCAGGGGTCAGAGCAATCAGGATACCATTGGAGTCAGGGATTAGGGCAAACCAGGAGATTGTGGGGTGGTGGGGTCAAGGCAACCCAGGGGACTGCAAGGTGAGGGGTCAGGGGTCAGAGAAGCTGCAGGTAAGATGTCAAATAATGTCACCAAGTCAAAAGGCAGCATCTCTTGGATTTAAAGGGGAGCTGAGGTGCAGGATCAGAGCGCGCGCGCGTGCATATGTGCGTGCGTGCGTGTGTCCCAGCCTCACCGACCACAGCCCCCTCGGCGGCTGACTGCAGCCCCTCCTCCTCCTGCTCCTGCAGCCGGCGCTCGGCCTCCATCTCTTCCATCAGCGCCAGTTCCTCCTCGAACTGGGACGGCCGCTGTGTGACATCCTCGTCCCACATGCCTGGACGCGCCCGCTTCGGGGGCACCCCGGAGCCCGGTGCCGGCCGCCGCTTGCCCTCCATCCTATAGGGTGAGATGGGGCTACGTTGAGGGTTGGGCAGAGATCACCCCACTATTCCCACCCTCTTCAATGTCCTCATGCACCCACGTCCGCGAGCCTTTTAATCATCCAAAGTGGGTGAAGACGAGGACCTGTCAGCACGCTCACTGGGCGCCTGGTGAGTCCCAGGCACTCAGTAACCACTGTTGTTGTTGTTGTTGTTATGTGCCGTCGAGTCATTTCCGACTCATAGCGACCCTATGCACAACAGCCCTAAACCCTGCTCTATCCTGCGCCA
>NW_006399958.1:1000316-1008107 GCF_000299155.1 Elephantulus edwardii | reverse complement strand
GCTCATTAGTGTTCAAGGCCTCAAACCTGTTCCTGAGATGATTCTGAAATTCAGGTGGTATGAAATCAAAGTCATATTTTGGCTCCTGTGGATTTGATTATGTGCCCTTCTGGCCCCCAGCATCCCTCCCCTTGCTGGCCCCCTCCTCATCTCCCCTACACACTCTATCTATCCTCTCACCATCTTGAACTTCACCACTGCGTGCTGTCAAGTATAGCCTCACTTACAACGACCTCATGTGACAGAGAGCAGAGCTGTCTCCAAGGTTTCCTGGACTGTCACTTTTACAGGAAGGAGCCCTGGTTGTATAAAGTTTTAAGTGCTCAGTTGCAAACTGAAAGGCTGGCGGTTCGAGCCCATTAACAACTCTTGTTAGCAAACTCTTAGCAAGGGGCCTGGCGATCGGCTCCCAGGGAGATGCACAGCCTGGGAAACCCTCAGAAGCGTCTCCCCTGCGCGTGCAATCACACAGCACATTACAGTCTTCTTCCCGGGCGTGGCCCGCCAGGCCTGGATGGTCACGCTGTTAGCAGCCAAGGGGTGACCCCTCTGCACACGGAGTCTCCCCATCACACGCTTGTCCTGAGCAAAGCTAAGCACTACATTTCCCATAAGCCTCTGCTCTAGGCGCCCACCCAGCGCTCCATGCATCAGGCAAGCGCGCCCCCTGCTGGCTAGGCACCGTCACTGTTCATTCAATCCTTTCCCACAGACTGAACTTCACCAGGTCCCTTCACCCAGTTTTTCCAGGGCCAATGCTGCCACAATTGCTTCATAGCTCCTTCCTTCCTTCTTTCTCTCCTTCTCTTTTATTTTCTTTTCTTTCTTTCCTTCCTCCCTCCCTCCCTCTCTCTCTCTGTGTGTGTGTGTGTGTGTGTGTTTGTGTACCTCCTGGCGGTGATGGTGCGAGTGGATCTGCCCATATTTCCTGGGCTTTACTGTTTATGGACAATGAATAAGAGTGACGTCTTTGAGCTGTGGTGATGAGAGAGGAATGTGGGTTGACACAGGCACCCTAACAATGGGCTGGGGCAAGGCAGAGGTTATGAGGATGGCGCTAGTTAGGGCAAGGTTCAGAGCTGCTGTTCCCGGGGCCGCTGGTCAACCCCATGGCATCTAACAAGGTTTATGAAAGAACGTGGCTCTGCAAGGAGCCCAGGGGGTGGAGGGTAGGGGGGTTCCAAGCCATCATCTTTTGGTTGGTAAATCGGCACCAAATTTAATCTCTGCACGCCCAGGGCTCGCCTCTGTGTGTGTGAGAGTGACAAACATACGCGATATTATGGATCTACCAGAAACTCATAGCCACTCTCCCTCCATGTCTCTTCGGTTGTAAGTCGTGTGTGTGTGTGTGTGTGTGTGTGTGTGTGTGTGTGTGAGATATACATTTGTGTTATTATGGATCTACCAAAAACCGTTACCTCCCCCACACCTCTGAGGCTGTAAGTCGTGTGTATGTGTGTGAGAATGAATGTGTGAGTGTGTGTACTGTCAAATCAGATCCAAATGGCACAGGAGGAGATTGTCCCTCCTTCTCCACTGAGCATCTGGTGGATTCGAACCGCACGCCTTTGGGATTGCAGTGCAGCTTCTTGCCACTAGGCCACCAGAGCTCCCTATGTAAGTCTTAATGGGAGGAGACTTCCTGTCTTTCTCCTGACGAGTGGATGGTAGGTTTAAACAACTAACCTTTCTGTTAGGGGCGCTCGCACGGCATACGTGGTAAGGAGTCATGCTCCCAACCAAAGGCACATCATTGGTGGTGGTGGTGGTGGTGTTGCTGCTGCTGGTTCTGCTCCGCACTGTCGAGTCAGAGCTTACCCTCCAGCAGGTTTTCAGAGGCAGTAACTCGCACAGGAGGAGACTGCCCATCCCTGTCCTTCAGAACAGCTGGGATTCAAACCCTGTGCCTTTGGGATTGCCGCACAGCTTCTTACCTAGGCCATCAGAGGCCCCTACCTTTCTGTTAGCAGGATGATGTCTTCCGCTCTACAACGACAGAGTGCCACACGCCCACAATATCACTCATTTTCCCGAAGCAGCTCAGAGTCAGGGGCTAACATCACAACCCCCAAGCCCTCTGGCACACATCTCTTAAAAAGCAAGGGTGTTCTCTCTAATACAGTACAATCAGCAGTTTCCAGAAGCCCAGCAAGGCAGTGATTAGGTACGGGGTTGCTAACCGAACAGTCAGCGGTTCAAAGGCAGCAGGCATTCCAAGAGAGGAAGACGAAGCCATCTGCTCCTGTGAAGACTCACACCTTACGGGCGGCTCTTTCCAGCGCTACAGGGCGACCACTGTCGGTCAGCAACAGGTCCATGGATAGCAATCAACTCCGGGACATTGACTATTGATTCCGTATTATAAGTAGTCTCTGACTTATCCAGCTGTCTTCAGAGTTTTGTGTATTTTCCCACTGGTGATAGCTTGCAGTGTGTTAATTTGCTGATGTTACCATTCTGTAGCCAACTCTCAAAAGAGTCACAACAAAATGCAACAAAGTAATAGCATTCAGAGGAGGAAAAAAAAGAGCTAGTTGACTATATATTTGGGGTTTGGTTTTTTAAATTTACATATATATATATATATATATATATATTTTTTATGTGTACCATCAAATCAGATCTGACTGGTATAGGAGGAGATTGCCCCCTCCTTCTCCAGCAGAGAATCTGGTGGATTTGAACTGCGTACCTCTGGGATTGCAGTGCAGCATTTTGCCACTAGGCCACCAGAGCTCATTCTGGGTTTTGTTTTTTGTTTTTTTAAGTATAGTTGGCTTCCACTGTTGTCAATCGGAGCCCACCCACAGCTGACCCTCCCTCTGGTTTCCTTTTCTCAGGATGTAAATTTTCACGGGAAGCCTCTCCCACTGAGCGGCTGGTGGACGTGAACCACCAACCTTTTAGTCAGCAGAGCAGTAGGTGACAGGTGTGCCTCACCTCCAGGGCTGTCTAGAGAAGTCAGGTGTGGAGCTTTGTGACCTACTGTACATTGTCCAGTTGAAAATGTTCCTTTCATGGTCACTTGTCTGCTCTCCAGAAAGAGCCCTGGTGGTGGTGCGGTAGTTAGGGTGCTCACCTGTGAACCACAAGTTCGGCAGTTCAGGCCCATCAAACACGGCCGGGTGGATAAATGAGGCCACTGGCCTCCTTACAGACACCCTGTGGAGCAGCTCCTCTCTGTCCTGCTAGGTTGCTGGGCGTTAGAACTCATTCTATCAGCAACATAGGTACTTTTGGGGCTTATTTACTCTCCAAAAAAAAAAAATTCCATTTACATAAATTCAAGAATATGCAAAACTGATCTCTGAGAAAAGCAAACAGGCTATTTCCGGGCAGTGGGGAAAAGTGGGAGGGGATTCTCTGTTGCAGTGATGTAATGTCCTATGACATCTATCTGTCCATTCAGACCTGGGCAAGTGACTGAGAAGGTACAGGAATTACACCACTGAGAGAAAATCGCCCTTTACTGTCCATAACCACACATCTCGGGAACGTGTGCCAAAGGCATATCACTGTGTGTGGAAAATGTGCCTTTACAAGGTAATTTCCCGCACCATTGTTTGAAATGACAAAAGACTGGAAACCACCTAAATGTCCTCCCCTCAGGTGGCTGCTTGAACAACTTCCAACTGCCCCCTTCAATGGAGTACTACACAGCCAGGTAGAGGAACGAGGTCGCTCACGCCCCGCAGGCAGTGCTGAGATAGAGAAGATTCTCAGAGGCCAAGGAGGACGCAGAGAAAGAAAGCACCAAGCTGAAAGCTCGGATTAAAAGGGTGTTTACAGCGACAGATTCCATCTTGGAGGGATGAGGAGTGAGGGAAAAGGGAGTGAAAATTAAATAATATTAATTAAGAGATCAGAGGGGTGCAAGTCCAGAATGAAGGTTGCATAGTGGAGTGTACTCGGGCCGGTGGGAGGGGTGCGGGGGGATTGTATACCAAAGAGGGAATTTTTTTCTTTTGCTTTTCAAAGAGAGGAGCGAACTGCCGGGGGAGGGCTGGGCAGGGAGAAAAGTGCAACAATGAATGAATAGAAATACAAAATCTCTGTAAATGTTCACTGAAATTAATAATTTTTTTAAAGCAAATATGAAAAAGGAGGTGATCAGACACTATAATTAGTTAATGACATTCATCAACTGTAATGAACATTATAAAGCAAAATGTCTATGACTGGCTGGATAAAATCCACTTTGATGTGAGCATTTTCACTCAAATTTTTAAAAATGAATTTAAAAACATTTAAAAAAAGCTAGAGAGAGGAATGTGAAATGGTCTAATTGCTATGGAAAGCAGTTTGAAAGTTAAGAATAAAAATACCATTTGACCTAGTAATTCCATGACTGTGTATAAATCACAAAGAAACAGGATGTGTCAAACTGCTGTGAAGTGCACTCCTGTCCTGGCAGCGGTATTTACAACAGAGGAGAGAGGGAAACAACCCAAGTGTCCATCAACGGACGGGTAGGTAAACAAGCCATGGTCCATTCACACAATGGACTATTATGTCTCACTAAAAACCCCCAAGAATTCATGAAATACAGTGTAACATGGGCGAATCCAGAACAAATGATGCTGAGTGACAGAAGTCAGCCACTGAAGGGCGATTATGGTCTAACACCACGACTGACTGTAAAAAGCTAAGCGAAGGTTTACGCACAGATGCGGGCGGGTGGTGGTGTAATTCTTGGAAGGTTACCAGCGTTGAGGAGGGAGGGAGGAGAGTAAAAAGAGGCAGATCAATTGAGTGAAAGGAAAGGCGGGTGCAATAGGGCTAATCACATCCTGCCATCAATCACGTTCAAACGTAAACTCTGGTAATAAGCAGGACTTGGGCCATAGCTGACCCTCCAGGGGGTTTTCAGAGGCTGTAAATGACAGAGGGAGACAGCCAGGCTTTCTCCCACTGAGTCGCGGGTGGATTTGAACCTCCAGTTTCAATTGTTGTTACGTGCCGTCAAGTTACCTGCTATGTACAATAGCCCTAAACTGTGCTCTATCCTGTGCCAATCTCACTGTCCCTGACACCCCTACCTCCATTACCCCAGTTGCTGCATCAATCCATCTCATCGAGGGTCCTCCTCTCCTGTGCTGTCCCTCCACCCTCCCAAGCATGACATCTCTTTCCAAGGACTAGTCTCTCCTTGCAACACATCCAGAGTATGTCAGACAAAGCCTCAGAAACCTTGCCTCCAAGGAGCAGCCTGGCTTCACCCTCTCTAGGATGAACCTGTTTGTTTTCCTAGCAGTCCCTGGTATACTCAATACTCTTCTTCAACACCACAGCTCAAAGGCATCAATTCTCCTCCTATCATCCCTAGTCATTGTCCAGCTCTCTGATGCATAGCAAAGTAACCGCAAAGACCATGGCCTGAATCAGGTGCACCTAAGTTTCCAGACTGACACTGTTGCTCTTCAGTACTTTGGAGAAGTCTCTAACAGCAGACTTTCCCAATGCAATTTATCTTTTGATTTCCTGGCTTCTGGTACCAAGAGTGCTGACTGTGGAACCAAGTAAGCTATAGTTGTCCACAATCTCAATCTCTTCACCATCTATCATGATCCTGCCAGTCTGCCCAGTGGTGAGAATCTTTGTTCTTTCTTTTTTTAAAAAAAAAAATGTGGAACACTTCACAAATTTGTGTGTCATCCTTGCGCTCTTTGTTCTCTTTTAATCACAGACATCAACTGTAATTAACACTATAAAACAAAATGTGAGGGAGCTCTGGTGGCCTAGTGGCAAGACGCTGCACTGCAATCCCAGAGGTACACAGTTCAAATCCACCAGATGCTCTGCTGGAGAAGGAGGGGCAATCTCCTCCTGTACCAGTCAGATCTGATTTGACGGTACACGTAAATATAATACAATAAAAAAAATGTGGATGAATGATTGAATAAAAAACTAGTATGATTTATTTTCACTCAAATACGAAGAAAGAATAAAATAACTATACAAACACAATGACCAGGCCTACTAGTCTGGCAGAGACTGGCTCTTGGATTGTTTCTAGCCTGCCATCACTCCACTGAGGCTCAGTTTTCATCCAAACAATAAACAGGTCTATCAAGGAATCAGTACCAACAGGCAAGAATACATGCCTTAGAACAAACCATGTACAGGGTGAAGAGGGGCAGCATTTTTCAGGGGTGAAGCTCAGAGGGCCCAGGCAGGAAAGAAGGCTGAGTGGAAATGAAAGACCCAGGGAGGGAGTGGGGAAAGTTCTACTACACTTCAGGGCTCGCCATCAGGAAGGCAGAAGGTATGTGAACTGTTGAACGGGAGAGCCAATTGGGTCTGTAAACTATTCCCCAAATCACCACAAAAGGTTAAAACAGATCAAATGACAAATAAATGCAGTGGTGAGAATATTCACCCTGACTCAAGCTATTAGGAAACAACTGAATAAATCGGAACTGAAGACCAGTCTCTGTAACATGGTTGATCTTACAAAACAAAGGCTCAGAAGAAATGATCAAAGGGACTAATGTGCAGAGGGAGCCAACCTCCCTCACCGCTAAATGCTCAGTGAAAGGCTAAAATTTAAGTAAAAGGCTGGTGGTTCGAACCCCACCACTGCTACCTCTGCTCTGCAGAAAACTCACATTTTTACCACAGTCTGCCCAAGATGGACAGCCCTGGAAATCCCAGCGGAGCTACTCTGCCCTGCAGCTCACAGGGAACCTGAACTGTCTCCACCACAATGTGTTTTGTTTTCTTTTTGCGGAGGACATGAGGAACCCTGGTGGTGTAATGGTTATGCTCTGAGCTTCTGTGTGTGTGTGTGTGTGTGTGTGTGTGTGTGTGTACCGTCAAATCAGATCTGACTGCTAGAGGAGGAGATTGTCCCTCCTTCCCCGGCAGAGCATATGGTGGATTCGAACCGTACACCTCTGGGATTGTAGTTGCAGCTCCTTGCCACTAGGCTACCAGAGCTCACCTATGCTCTGAGCTTCTAACTCTAAGTTTGGCAGTTTGAATCCATCCTCAGCTCAGTGAGAAAAAACACCTGGCAATCTGCTTCTTGAAGTTACAGCCGAGGAAAAACCACTTTAAACAGCCCCTGGTTCCCTCAGCAAAAGTGCTGCACCCTCCCTTGGTTCTAGCCCTCTGAGCACAGCCCTCTCTCACATTCACTCAGTTGCATGAATGCTGGCCTCACTGTTCCTTAAACACGGCAGCCTGGGTCCCACCATATGATTTTTAGAATGCCATGGAGGTACAGTGGGACTTGTAGGGCCAGCCACATGAGGAGGGAGAGGGTGCCATCAAATGACCTCAGCATAAGTTCTCCAGGTGGCGCCGAGGGTGTGAGCCTGGCTCCTCACCATAAGGTCAGAGCTGGAACCTGTCCAGAGGTACCGCAGATAACCAGGCCTGGCGGTCGGGTTCATGAATTCCAGCCACCCCTGCCCTGTAGCCAACAGGGTCTGTCCAAATGAACACTCACACTGAACAAACAAATCTCATTGCCGTGGAGTCGGAATCAATTCATAGCTGACCCGCCAGTGGGTTTCTGGAGGCTGTAAACCATATGAGAGGATACTGTCTATTTTTCAGCTGGTGAATTTGAACCATGTGCCTTTGGGTTGGCAGCACAACTCCTTACCCATTAGGCCATGAGAGCTTCCTAAGTAAACAAAGAACAAATAATAACCACTGCCACCACCATCAAGACCTCAGGCCCTCAGGTGGGGGATGAACACACCAAGAGAAAGATGGCCAAAGTCCTCTCATGTGATTTTCAGACTCCAAGGCCCCATGGAGGGTCAGCTAGCAGTGGTT
>NW_006399958.1:983117-1000216 GCF_000299155.1 Elephantulus edwardii | reverse complement strand
CCCGCCTCTCCCACCAGGGAAGGCCCGGCCTACAGGCCACAGCGCACACCACTGGCACTGACCAAAGGGTAGCCCTGGCCAACAGGAGGCCTTGTTGACTGGCAGATGGCACTGCAGTTATTCACAACTGGCCCCACCCACGGGGCAGATGAGGCCAGCTTCAGTGACACCACTGCCTGCACGGGCTATTCTGTGTCTCTGAATATTCTTCCCCTCCAAGCCTCCAGACCTCCCTCTCTCCCTTCCACCAGGCCCATCAGAGGGTCACACAATCTTATGGGTGGACAGAGGGGTGGGTAAAGGAAAGGGGAAAGATCTGGTGTGAAAAACAACATATATAAACCCTGTATGTAAATCAGTATATAAAAAAAAGTTTCTTAAAGCCAGTGAGATACACACCCATGTTTATTACGGCTTTGTTTGCAACAGCAAAGAGATGCAAACAACCCAAGTGCCCATCAACAAACAAATGGATAGAGAAGCTCTGGTATATTCACACAATGGAATACTATGCAGCATTGAAAAACAAGGAACTCATGCAGTATTGTGCAAAATGATGACCCTGGAGGACATTATGCTGAGTGAAATATCTCAGTCACAAAAGGACACAGTGGCATAGGGCCACTGTTGTAAAACGGGACTGACACCAGGGTGGAGGGAAGACAGAAAAGGAGGGGAGGAATGATGTATATTCCCTTGAAACAGATGAGGGAGAGAACTGTTTAAAAGGGACATATGAATGGGTATTCTTGTCATTACTGAAGTCCAGAGTGAAGGCTGCACAGTGGAGTGGACTTGGAGGGGGGATTACAAAGCAATGAAAGAGTTTTTCTTTCTTTTCAAGGAGAAGAGTGAATTGGGGGTTAGGGGGTGGATAGGAAGAAAAGTGCAACAATGAACGACTGGAAACCCTAAGTCTCTGTAAACTTTTATTAAAATTTAAAAAAACAAAAAGCCAGTGAGGCTTCTCAGTGAGGTTTTCCCTGACCACTGTTTAAAAGTATAGCCCTTTGCTCCACATCTCCATCTCCACATTCTCCAACGCCTTTCCCTGCTTCATTTTTCTTGCAAGCCCTCATCACCTGATGAACTGCACTCAAACCTAGAAAACAAACCCACTGCCATCTCGCCGATTCTGACACATTCTGTCCCTCTATCCGCTTTACTGATGAGGCTGTAAAGCTTTCTAGGCAGCCACTATTCATAGTCTCCCAGGAAGGAGCTAGTGGATTCGAACTGCCAAACATTCTGGTTAGCAGCCTGACACAAGGCACCACAGCTACAGTGCTGTTCTCAAAGTGAGAGCCTGGGAAACTGGCTTTGGGGTCTAGCAATCTGTGTCTTACTTAACAAGCCCTCCAAGTGATCCGGCCTCTGTCCACACTCTGGTCAAAGAAACGTCAGTGGTTTGACTCCACTATCCATTCCGTGGGAGAATGATGACGCAGTCTGCTACCGAAACAATTGCCGCCTTGGAAACCGTACATGGCAGTTTCACGCTGATTTGGTGACACCAAACAATATTTAGTGTCAAAGAGAGCTCTGGCGGCCTAGTGTCAAGAAGCTGCGTTGCAATCTCCAAGGCACACAGTTTGAGGCCAACAGGTGCTCTGAGGGAGAAGGATGGGCAATCTCCTCCCGAGGGACAGCTAGGGGTCGGTTCCAACTCCATGGTAGACAACAACAGAAGAATGCCTGGGACACAGGGAGTCACTCATTCATTGCCATCAAGCCAGGCCCAACACAAAGCCAACTAAACTGTGTTTGAGGACATACATCTGAAAGCAGGATGCTGCCCATTATTCTCCCACGGAGCTGCTGGGGGATTCGAACCACCTGAGGGGTGTGGCATTTAGGTTACAGATGAGGTCACCAGAGCTCCCTAGGACAAAGGAGGGAATCCATAAACTTCTGCTTGAATGACAAAGGCAGGGACTCACAGGCTTCCCTCGCCAAACGCATTAGACAGGTACTGTTATCACTCCCTTTTACGACAGCTGGAGCCCAGGTCCAGAGAGGGAAAGCAACCAGCCCAAGCACACACAGCCAGTCTGACGGGCCAGAGTCGGGGTCAATCTCAGGCTGCTTGGCTTCAGAGCCCTGGGGGTTATCAGATACCACGTCATTCTACTCCCAGCCCTGTGTGTTGGGGGAAGAGAGAGAATAGGGAGGGAGAGCAAGAATTGTCCTGTCAGATCTCAGCCCTGTGGGGCAGGCAGGCTCTGAAGATGAGGGTTTACCTGTTCGTTCTCTGCTGTAAATCCGGACCACACACATCTGCTAAGTGCATAAGCCTCCATTCTTGCCCCCTAGAAAACTCCATGCCCTCCACACATCAGCCTCGTCCCTTCCCTACCCTGGCAGTAGTCTGGGATTATCTGGGCCTCTAGTGGCCTCTCCCACCAGCCCAGAAGTCTCTCCAGTATAGGCCTCACTCCTCTCTGGTTACCTACCATTATCCAACACAAGGCTGGCTCCAGGAAGCCTGGAGAAGTGTTTGCAGGATCAAATCTTCCTCTCCCTTGATCATCTAACTCCTGAGCACCCTTGGAAACAAACCCAGTTCCACGTGTCCAGGGTGGTCAACAGGTACCTCTCGGGGTTTCCACACCTATTTCCCTGATGACACATGCACACCTTGGCTGAGGTCCCAAGTCAGGATCCTCAGGGTGCCTGGAACAAAAGCCACTTCAAGTCACATGACTTCCCAAAGTCATATGACTTCTTGTTGATTTTTGACTCACAGGGACCCTATAGGACGGAGCAGAACCACCCCTCAAGATTTTCAAAGCTATAAATCTTTATTTCTAAATCTTTTTTTTTTTTTTATTTTTTTGTGTGTGTACCGTCAAATCAGATCTGACTGGTAGAGGAGGAGATTGTCCCTCCTTCTTCAGCAGAGCACCTGGTGGATTTGAACCACGCACCTCTGGGATTGCAGTGCAGCTTCTTGCCACTAGGCCACCAGAGCTCCCTTTATTTCTAAATCTTTATGCACGCAAGCAGGCTGCCACATCTTTCTCCCACCAGCACCTGGTGAGTTGGAACTGCCAACCTTCTGGTTAGCAGCTGCAGTCTTGAATCGCTGCACCACCAGGGATCCTTCAAGTCATGAGTTTCCCAAAAGAAAACTCTGCCATCAATCCGATTCCAACTCACACCGACCCTATAGAACAAGGTAAAAGCGTCCCATAAGGCTTCTTCTAAAGCTGTCCAAAAGCATCTTCTGCGGAGCAGCTGGTAGGTCCGAACTGCCAGTCTTTTAGCTGGCAGCCAGATGTTTATCTACTACGACGACACTAAGGGCTCACTTGCGTTCAGTGCTGTCAAGTGTCGCTGGATCCCCTAACTAAACTAAATTAACTTCCTAGCAGTTTATCAGAAGGGTTGGAGGGGTGATTCCATCCACAGGCACCTCGGAAGACCTGGCTAGTACTGCTGGAAAAGCAGCATTAAAAACTTTACAAGGAGCTCAAGTGTCTTTAAGGGGTTGTGCTGACAACCCAAAGGCAGGCGGTTCGAATCCACCAGCTGCTATGCCTAAGAAAAATTAGCAAAATCTAATCCTGTGCAATTTTACAGCCTCTGAAAAGCTGCTGGAGGGTCAGCAGTGAAGTCAGCTTCTGATTTGATGGCAAATAACCACCAAAACTCTACAAGAGCACAAGTTTACACACATGACGTTAAGAGTCCAAATTAACTGGCAACTAGTTTCAAGTGTCAGCAGTTCTAGCAAGAACGACAGAAGGGAGAAAAGAAATCTTTAGCTTCTAAATGAAGGTAACAGAATGTCAACACGCCCCGCGCGCACATCTTCAAACAACTCGCGATCCAGGCGAGCCAAAGACCCCTCTAACTGGTCCCCCGAGGTCTAGAGCGCAGAGAATCGTGCGCATGCGCGCCGGCACCCAGCGGGAACCCCCGCTGACATCTCCCCGCGGCCCCCCGCGCACGCGCTAGGGCATCCCGGGCCCTTATTCCGCGCGCGTCCCCCTGAGCAGTCTCCCTCCTGCCGCCGGGTCCCACACGACCCTCCACAAGCCCTTCTCAGACCTAAATGCCCAGCTCTTGGAGCTGACTCCCATATAAGGCAGAAGCCCCCCAACTCTACTCGGTCCTACAACTCACCCGCTTCAAACAGCCTTTCCCGCCACAGCGGACGCCGCCGTAACCTCTGACACCAGCGTGCGCAGGCGCACAGTGACGTGAGCCGGGCTCAGCCACGCCCCCTTCACTCTATAAACAGGCAAGGCCACGCCCAGTTATCAAATTGCCCCGCCCCTCCTCTCTCCATTCTTTCATTTGGAAACAGGCCACGCTCATGCAAATAGAGTGGGAGGGTCTCTCCCCTTGCCAGCCAATCCTCCTCAAATTCCGCCCCTTCCTGGTTGAGGTATATCAAAGCCACGCCCACTTTGTGGAGCTTGAAGGTGGGCCACGCCCAACCGCGAGTTTGTCTGTTCGCTCATTGGCTCTAACTTTTCTGCGATCCCTCTTCCCAGCCGCCCCGCCCGCGGATGCTGCGCGCGCATCCCCTGAGTGCTGCATACGTCCACGTGGGGCCGCGCACTGGGCGCTCTGGGCGCTCTGCCACTGTCCACCTACGCTGTCCAGTGCGGACCCTGGCCGACCGGAACTTTGGTCCTGAACTACCCTTATCTGTCTCTTGACCTCGTTTCTTCCTCTGCACACTAGACCAGAGCAGGACGGGGACACTTGTCCGGAACAGGGTGATCACAGATAACTAGATAAACATCCTCCTCTTTGGTACGTGGTCTGTCCTTGCCAACAGACACACACCACTGCTACTCGCCCCCACCCACTCTCATTTCTGAGACTGTCTGTCCTGCCAACTTTGTGTCTAACGAGTTGGCTCAGAGGGAGAAGGAATTGTAGGAACTCAGTGGCCTGTCTTTACTTTAAATCAACTCAACACAAATGCAACAGATCCTCTGCTGGAGAAGGAAGGGCAATCTCCTCCTGTACCAGTCAGATCCGATTTGACCGCATACACAAAATAAAATAAATTTTTTTAAAAATATCAACAATTAATTCTGGGGTGGTTCAATTTGATGAATGGGAGGCATAAGGGAAGTGGAAACAATTTATTCTTGAAAACAATGTATTCGAATTTTGTAAATAAACTAGTAGGAAAAAAAATTAACAAGTTTCTTCTCCAGCTGCCCGAACATTTTACATCTCAGCAAAGCCTTAGCTCGCCTCCCAGACACCACTGTTGCTTTGCCACAGGCCGCTACTATTTAAAAGTCCCTATTTCCTGATGGCCGGTGGGTTAGGAGTTGTGTTGCCAACCCAAAGGTAAGAGGTTTGAATCCACCAGTTGTTCTGCTGGTCAATGTCCTGTTCTATTTACAACAATTGGAAATTCTCTGGAGAGTCAGCCACTCGATGACAATGAGAGATTCCCAAATAAACAAGCCCTGGTGGGCAAAGTGGCTGTAAGAGCGGCAACTAACAAACAGAAAAAGCTGGTGGTTAGCGGTTCAATCCCACCAGATGGTCTAGGAAGAGATAGGTTCCAGTACTGGAGATTCACTCACTCACTCTTTGCCTTTGCCTTATAGCTCATCCTCTAGCAAATTTTCCGAAGCTGTAAATTGCACAGGATAGTGTCCATCTTTCTCCAAGGACCAGCTGGTGGTTTCGAACCATCCGCTTTTGTGTTTAGAGTACAACTCCTTACCCACTAGGACACCAGAGCTGTCTCTCTGTAGATTATTGTGAACCAACTCAAAGCTGACCCTCCAGTGAGTTTTTTAGAGGCAGTAAATTGCACAGGAAGAGACTGCCCCTCATTCTCATCTAGCGGATTTGAACCCTGTATCTTTGGGCTAACAGTACAACTCCTTACCACAGAGCCCAACCACAGGGAGGATGCCCATTATTGCCCACATCCATATCCCGCTGGCTTGCACTAACTGGTTGCAAATGTCTTCTCTGTACCTGTGAGCAGCGGAGATTGTGAGGACTACACAGGACAGGAGGAGGTTTCAATCTTTTGTTCACAGAGTCACTAAGAGTCGTAGTTGACCAACCAGCACCTAATGTAAAGTGAGCAACTGGAAAGTCGGGGCAGGACTGGCATTTTGTTCTGTAAATGCAGGAACGCTGAGCTGGCGCCTAGCACGCACCTCCTCTGTGTGACATACTTAGCAGTAATTTAAGTTCCCTGGGCTGGCATTGTTTTCTGGGACTCCCAAATAGAGTATTTTAAGTTTTCCTTCTCCGGCAGATTTCCTGCCTTAAGTGGATTCCAGCTCTTGCAAGTTTAACAGTTTAACTGTTTAAAAAAAAAAACAACAACCCAAAACCAACCCACTGGGATTGAGTGGATTCCAACTCACATCTATAGGACAGATTAGAACTGCCCACGTTTTCCAAGGCTGGGGTGTGTGTGTGTGTTAACATTTTGTGTTAAAATGTTCACCTCCAAGGGTGGAAGGGTGTGTGTGAACATTTTGTTATAATATTCACCTCCAAGGCTGAGGGTGTGTGTGTGTGTGTGTGTGTTTCAAACATTTTGTGTTGTAATGTTACCTCCTTATTGTGTATTGCATTTCCCAAGGATACAATCTTTGGGGCTGCAGAGCCGCCTCCTGCCACAAGGCCACCAGAGTGCCCTCCAAGGATATAATCTTCACAGAAACAGACGCCCAGCTGAGGTAGACAGCTTGATACACAATCCACTACGCCACCAGGTTTTACTGAGGGAAGCATTCAAAATTGGTTGATTGGTTATCATCTGGGACCCAGAGCGCCCAGCCAGGCCTGGATCCCGCAAGCTGATCGTACTGGAGTTGAACCTAGAGCACAACTAGCCCACCAGGGTAAGAACATAACCGAGCTCCACAGGCTCTCAATGGCTGCGTCCTCAGCAGCTGGTTGCCAGGCCTTTCTTCTGAGGCACTTTTCAGTGGATCTGCACCTTAAGCCTTCCAGATTATAGCCTGTCTGCACCCCAGGTGTGTGTGTGTGTGTGTGTGTGTGTGTCTGTCTGTCTGTCTATGCCCACAGGTAGTGGTGGCTGGTTGCTGTGGGCCTCAGCAGTTTGAGTAAAGGCCTTGTGCCCTCCTCCACGTGAGTCCCTGCGATGCGGTCTAACCCAACTTCCACAGGCAGGTGGCCCCGTGTTCCACTTTCCAGGTGGGGCTGGTGACCGAGGCTGCCCACCTCCTCTACCACTTGCCTTGCACTCCAGCTCACAGGAAGTCTCTATTTATATTTTATTTTTCTGGTAGTTTTTTTTGTTGGTTTTTTGTTTGTTTGTTTTATTAAATAAAAGGAGCAGAGTGAGAGGGGCCCGGTGCTCTCCAGGGTGGCAGGAGAGCTGTGGACGCCCCTCCCTCTGTTCAAGGTGCAGTGCGCAGTGGGCTGGAGGTGTAAGCTGGGCGGGGAGGGCCACTGGGAGTGCAGCCAGAGGTCAGAGGGTGGGACCAGCGACCCCTCTGTCCTCCCAGGAAGACTTGCTGGGCAGGGAGGGGGCCGGCCTGGAGGCAGTCCGCCCAACACACAGGCGGAGGAGGGCTGGCCGACCCCACGCCCCCTTCCCGCCCCAAGAAGCAGAGGGGCAGCAGTGTCTGTCGGGGCAGCACGGCGGCCCCTCACTTCACTCGTGTACGTCCCAGATCTCGGACAGCAGGGGTGGCAGCTTCTTGTCCTGGAGCCGCAGGGCGAAGACCTGCTCGGAGTGCACGGAGCTCAGCGTGCGCAGACTCACCAGCTTCATCAGCATGCGGGGGAAGCGCAGCTGGTCCTGTGGGCAGGGCCGAGGGTGAGGGGGCGGCGCTGGCCGGACTCAGGCCTCCCTCACACAGCAAGCACCGGTGGCAGCCGGGCACTGCTTCCTAACTGGCCCAGCCTACCCGACACTGTCACATGTGCAATGAAGCCAGAGCCTCTGAACGCTACAGGGTATCTCTACTCTGTCCTGGAAGCCCACTGACCGTGAAGGGACCCCGATGACCCTGCGTTTGCTTTTGGTGGGAGCTCCCTGGGTCATGAGATTTTTCAGTGTTAAAACAGGGCTCCAGGGAAAAGAACTGGCCTGTTCAGGACCCCCACAGGAGGCTATCTCCTTGACGGGGCATCAGGGGCCTGAGCTCAGGGAGCCACTGCAGGACCAACCGGGCCCAGACCTGCAGGAGGAGGCAGGCCCACAGGAGGGAGCAGGCAGGCCCAAGGGAGGAGGCAGGCCCTCCGGGAAGGAGGAGGCAGGCCCCCCAGGAGGAAGCAGGGACTAAGGGCCCGGGGCCAGGGCCTCACCTGCGGCCTCTTGATGCGTGTGTAGGACAGCAGTGCCTCCACGTAGGGCTGCTGCAGCTCCTCCACGCGCTGGGGCTCCTGCACGTTGGGCCGGTCGGCGGAGAAGATGTTGATGGCGATGAGGAGGGCGTACTCGGCGTCATCCAGGCCCAGCTGCCGCATGGCCCGCGAGAACTCGAAGATGGGGTTGATGAACTCCACCTGCAGGCCTGCGGAGGGGTCCGGGGGAGGGTTTGGGTCAGGGAAGCCCGCGGGGCAGTTCTCTGGCCCAGGAGATGACTCTCAGGGATTTTTTAAATAAAGAGCTCCCCTGTACATAGCACGCTGGTTAAGCACTCCAACTGGTAATGGCAAAGTCAGAGGTTCCAACCCACTAGCCGCTCTATGGGATAAAAGTGAGGCAGTCTTTTTCCACAGAGCCATCGGCAGCCTTGGACACCTGACGGGGCAGCCTGCCTGCCTTACAGAACTGATGCCTCTGACCTGCGGTGTTGGCAGTGAACACTGAACACACCAAGGAACCACGGATGGGGAAAAGGACAGACAGATCTGGGAAGAAGTGCAAACAGAGTGCTCCCGAGAAGTGAGGACGGTGACACGTCATCTCACATGCTCTGGGCAATGTTATCAGGAGGGACCAGTCCCCAGAGAAGGGAGAAAACCTAAGAGTCAGAAAAGAGGAAGACCCTCGATGAGATGGACTGACCCCCGTGCGTACAGCTCAGTGCACAGCAGGCACTGAGGCTGAGAAAGGATCAGAAAGGATCAGGCCTGCTGTACATGGAGTCACTGTCAGTCAGAACCAGGGCAACAGGAGCTGGTAACTTAGAATCGCTCTGCGTTAGAGCCCCTTTGGAGGCTCGTTTTCTGCGGGAGCGCTCTAGGGCTTCTGAACTGAGCTGAGCTGGCCTGGATGAGCGCAAGCCCTGAGGTAGGAGCACTGGGTGGGCTCCAATCAGGGACACAGAGATCCCCATGGCAAGGGCTGAGAGAGTGACAGGCAGGGTGGGAGATAGCACTGGGCCTATGCGTGTGCAGCAAGCACTAGGCTTTCTCTTCAGGAGCCAGGACCCAGCAGGGGGAGGTGGTGGGCAGAGGGGCCTTTGGGGAAGCAGCGCACCCCCTGTGGTGGGCCATGCACTGTTCCTGGGAGGCCTTAACCAGGTGAGAAGGGGCCGGATGCAGGGCCTCCTCCACAGGCTAAAAGCTACATTCAGGCTGCTGCAGGATTCCTGGTGGTGCAGTGGGTTAACCACTGGGCTCCTAACAGTCACGTGGCCAGAGAAAGATGAGGCAGTTTGCAACGCCTCGGCAGCTGGGCTCCATCCTTCAGGGCCACAATGAGTCAGAACTTACTCACTGCCTGGTCGGTTTGTTTGCGGTTCTTCATTGGCAGCTGATGGGTCTCTTTTGATGCAAAGCAACCCCCAGAAACAGAGGAGAGCAGCGCCCCAGGGTTTTCTAAGGTGGTTTAGTTGAAAGGGTAAAAGGTCAGCAGTTCTAACCCAGCAGATGTGGCAGTCTGTTTCCATGAAGGTAACAAGCCACGGACATCCACGGAGCAGATCTGCAGCCCCGAGGACCACCAACCAGACAGCAACTTTGGGGTGTGGTCCTCGGTTCATCCTGCTGTGAGCATCACATTCGCTGGGATGTTCTCCCAAGGAGCCGCTGGGTGAGTCCGAACCACCAACCTTCCAGTGTGTAGCGCGGCACTTCATCTTTCTGCCATTCCAGGCCCGGCCCCCGGCGGTGACCTGGTCCAGCAGCCCTGCGTGCGGCGCCCCCACCTACCTGCTCGGTGGAAGTCGTCCTTGCTGTAGGTAAAGTCCTTCAGGAAAGTGATGCATTCGGTCTCGTGGTTGTAGCGCCGGGCGGTCTCCAACAGCATGATCTGAGGGCAGAGGGGGCGGGGGAGGGTGAGGCCCTGGACGGCACCCCTTCCCATGGGGACTGGGGGCTCAGCCCGTGGGCTCTGGTCAGCTTGAGGGACTCTGCAGGCTCTCCCCCACCCTGTGCTCACCATACACCCTCCCCGACCAGGCACAGGTGAGAGGGCCTTGCCCGCGAACACCTCTCCGGTTCTCGGCTGAACCTTCAGCACCCAGAACCCAACCTGGCACCCACTGCACTGCTGCTGTTGCCGTGGGATGCTGTCAAGGTGACTGACTGACAGTGACCCCACGTGACAGCAGAACTACCCCACGGTGTTTCCTGCCGGCACCTTTGCAGGAGAAAAGGCATCCCTGGGTGGGTTTGAACTGCTAGACTTCCAGTTAGCAACTAAACGCTTAGCCAGTGTGCCATCTGGGTCCTTCCTCATGTCCTGGTTACCTTTCCTTCATCCTTGAGTGTCTGACTTCTTTCACCTAAGGGAGCCCTGGTGGTGTATTGGGCAGTGTGCCAGGCAGCTGGCCCAAAGACCAGCAGTTCGAATCCACCAGCTGCTCCACAGAAGAACGCTGGAACATTCTCTTCCCACAGAGACTGACAGGCATGGAGAGCCGACGGCCGACGGCAGTGGGCCTGGTTTCTGGTGTTTCACATAGAATGATTTTCTCGAAGTTCCCTTCTCCGGGTGAACAGCCGCTTGCTGAAAGGCTGTGCCACCAGGGTTCGTATGTAACTGACTGCTGTTATAGTTCCATCGACTTGGAACCGATCCATAGCTGAACCTCCGACAGATTTCCAACAACAGTTAATCGCAGGAGAGGACACTGCCCATCTTTCTCCTGCAGAGCAGCTGGTGGGTTTGAACCATGAGCCTCCCTGATTGCAGCGCAGCTTCTTACCACTAGGCCAGCAGAGCTCCCGATGTAGGCGGTACACAGTATTCACCTACCTTCCTCTGCAAAGTCTCTTAGATACGTTCCCATCAAAGGGGGCCCCTTGAGTCCATTCCCCAAACTCAGCCCCTCGACCTTCTCTCTCCTGAGGTGGGCAAAGCTCAGACGGCAGGTCTGACCCCTACAGTTCTGCTTGGATTCAAGTTCTACTCAAGGTCTCTAGACAAAACAGCAACAGATTTTCAAGCAGAGCCGGGGCGAGCAGTTACACGCTTG
Source organism: Elephantulus edwardii (assembly GCF_000299155.1). Lineage (NCBI taxonomy): Eukaryota > Metazoa > Chordata > Mammalia > Macroscelidea > Macroscelididae > Elephantulus > Elephantulus edwardii. The sequence continues at coordinate 988,871 of NW_006399958.1, read as the reverse complement.
ATTACAGGCCAGAAGGCTGGCAGTTCAAATCCAACCAGAAACACCTCTGAAGACTGGCTATGCAATCTGCTTACACAACTGCTCACCATCCTGGTGCCCACACAGGGCAGTTCACAGCACACTTAAGATGACCATGGGTCAGGGATGACCTCACAGCAGCTACCAACAACAGCTCCTCCTCCTCTGTGGGGCCGTCACCCCCAGGAGGGCGGGGGTGCTGAGTCCTGCTCCCCGCTGTGAACGCGCCTCCACCTGGGGCCTCCTCGGAGGGGTTCACAGCCGCAGAAGGGCCTTGTCCTGCTGGCCGTTTACCTCGATGGTGGACGCCTTGAGCAGGGCGATCTGGTCCTCGCGGCCCAGCTGCAGGAAGCCGGGCACCTGCTTGGCGAAGTCCACGATCTCCTGGACGGAGATGATGGCCAGCTCCGTGAAGTGGGCGAAGCGTTGCTGGCGAGCGTCCCGGGACTGGGGGTCTGCACCCAGGGGCCAGGGCTGGGGAGACGGGGAGGCCAGAGTCACACCCAGGATGCCTCCTCAAAATCCAGGGGACACCAGGAGGCCCAATCTGTCCCCGCTGGAGCTCCTGCCCTCCCTCTACTGGGCCGGTGGGAACCGGGTGAGACCGGCCCTCCTCAAGCTGGACACCGGGCATACCGTGACCTTGGGCTGGTCCGAGAAAGAACGCTTGTTGCACTGCAGCTGGGCGGCCACCAACTGCTGGATCATGAGTTCCTGGGCCGCCGTCAGCTGGACGCCCTCTCCTTCCGAGGAGCCCTGGCCACTCCCTTCAGGTCCCCCAGGCTCGGCCCCAGGCTCGGCTGCTGGGCCACTGATGCCCCCAGGCCCCACGGGTGATGATGACTGTTGCTGCTGCTGCTGCTGCCTCTGAATCTTCTTCTTCCGAATCTGCTCTTCCGAAAGGACGCCTGTGTGGGGGACACGGAGCTCAGCAGAGGTCCTGCGAGGGGGACTGGGGGGGCCGCTCCCGTCCCTTCCGCTGGCCCCACGCACACTGCTCCCTCATCCCCGCCTCCATGCACTTGCGCAGACGGCACAGCTGACACTTGCGGCGCATGAAGGCGTCCATCTGGCAGGTGCCCCCCCTGCGGCAGGCGTAGCGCCCGGCCCCGCCGCGGACCACGCTGCGCCGGAAGAAGCCCTTGCAGCCCTCACAGCTGAGGACGTTGTAGTGGAAGCCTGACGCCTTGTCGCCACACACGCGGCACAGCTCGTGGCCCAGCATCTTGGGGGCCGGGCCCTTCTTCCGTTTGCGCTCTGGCTCCTCAGGGGGGTCTGCGATGACTGCGATGTGAAGAAGAGAGTAAGAATCCTGAGATGGGGTGTGATGGGTTGAGTTGTGTCCCCCCCAAAAAAATATTCTTCACCTTGGCTATACAAGCATTCCATTAGGTAAACTTTTCTGCTTTGACCTCAATAAATTGCCCTCTACTTGTTGTATTTATCCTACGTGTTGTAAATCCTCACTTCTATGTTAGGGAGCTCTGGTGGCCTAGTGGGTAAGGAGTTGTGCTCCCAATCCAAAGGCAGGTGGTTCAAATCCACCAGCGGCTCTGTGGGAGAAAAGATGGGCAGTCTCTTCCCATATGGTTTACAGCTTCTGAAGACAGCTGGAAGGTCAGGTATGAGTCAGTTCCAACTTGGTGGTAATGAGTTTCAATTTTTTAAAATGATGTTAAGGAAGCAAGATTATGTTAAGGAGGAAGGGGAAAATCGACAGGATTAGGCTGTACCTTGAAAAGTGCATCTCTTTTAAGACATGAAAGCTACAACAAGGGAGGTGACATCAGAGGCAGCTAATTAGCACCAGGAAAGAGCTATGAATAGAGTGCATTCTGTGGACCAGGAGTCCCTGTGCTGTGAACCTCCTAGACCCCCAGGCACATGCAGAAGTCAACCACTGTGGTAACTGTGTTATGAGACAGTAGAGGAGTGAGACATGGGGCCACAGGGAGACAGGTTCAGAAGAGAGGGCCAAGTAAGGATGTGAACTCTCAGGGGAAATAGGAGATCTGGATGGAACAAATCAGAGAATTTCTAAGAATGGCTCAAAGCAAGAAGGAAAAGGCAGAGGAACACACAAAACCAATAAGGAGGCGAGACCTGCTGTGTCCCTGTCCTGGGTCTGCTCTTTGTGTCTTCTTAGATGCCACCTCAACCCCTCACATCTACGTTCACTTCTGGGCCCCAGCTCACCCATACTGCAGGCAGAGCCTGCCCCATCAGTGCCTGGGGCATCAGAGTCCAGACCTCCAGGCCACGGCTCAGAGCCTTCCTCCTTCACAGCGGGAGACGAACACGGGCTGTCGGACTGTGGGGGGGCATTTCCTGGGAGAGAGGCAACAGGGAGGGACGAGTGAGGCACCTCCTGAACAGTGAGTGAGGATGAAGACAGAGGGGTCTATGAGGGACACTCACCAGGCAGGGGACTGTCCACGGAACTGGTAGTGGGGGTGGACATGGTGAGGTCACGGAGCTGCCTGCAGAAGAGAGGGGGACTGAGAACTGCAGGTGGCGCTGGGATTAGAGTATCCAACTGAAAGGCTGGAGGCTTGAACCCACCAGCCACAAGTGTGTCAGTCGGCCTCCCTAGAGATGACAGCCTTGGAAGCAAGATGGAGCAGTTCTTCTCTGTCCTACGGGGTAACTGGGAGTCAGAATCCACTGAGGGGCACTGAGTGTGGTCGGGGTTCTGTTTATCTGAAGAACCTTAAAATGCGTGCTAGTGATAGACTGGGTTAAGTGCTTAACTCAAAGTTGTCGGTTCACACCTACCTGTCACTTGGTAGGTGAAAGACTGTGACAGTTTGCTCACTAAAGATTACAACTTCAGAAACCTTAGAGAGCTGGTGTGTTAGTTCAGACAAAGCTGACTTAGCAGCAGCAGTGTGCTTTTAAAGAGTCTTGAGGGATCAGGAAAGGTCCCCTACTCCAGGCTAGTCCTTCTCGATCTCTCTCCCACTCCTCCCCAATTCCACTGATTCCATATCCAGCTTCCAAAACCTCTCATCCCACTCTAACAGACCCGGCCCCTCTTTCGGCTCTAGGCTCCTCCCCTCTAAAAATCCCACCTATCAGCTCTACTCAGGTCCTGCCCCTTCTGTTCCAGGACACACACCCCCTCCACGCCTTCCCGCCCACCTGCCCTCTCCCCAAGTGTGGCCTCTCCTCCTCCAATCCTTTCGTACCACACCTCACCTACACTTATTCAAACTTCACCTGGCCTCTTCTGAGCTAATTCGTGCTCTGACTCTATCTTTTGCTTCCAATAAAGCCCCCATTTTTTTGCTTCCAGACCACCACCCGATTCCTTCCAAGTCTGGCTTTCATCTCTGCCAATTCAGGTCTCGAACTAAGCCCCACCCCATTTGTACCCCCTTCCCCCCAAAAGCCCGCCCACCGCCTCATCCCAGGCTCCGCCTCTCACCCCAATCAGGTTCTGCTCCCACCAGCCCCCTTAGGCTCCGCCCCACACCTTGCTCCAGGTTCCGCCCCTCTCCGAGCACCAGTGGGGGGCGGGGCTCATGGCTGCACGCGGGGGGTCTTGTGGGCGGTCTCTCGCGGGGTCTCCAGTTCCCGTTACCCTGGAGACAGCGGGGACCGGAGCGAGTTACGGAAGGGAGGGGGTAACAGGAAAGGAGGGGGCTGAGCGGAGAGGCGAAGAGGATCGGGAAGCCTCGGACCCGGGGCTCCCCCCACGCTCCCCCCACTCTCGGGCACACCTGCCTCTGTCCCCTCTCTCTGGTCCGCTGCCTCCTTCTCTGTATCCGCTTGTGCGCGGCCACTGCTGGAGTCCCCTAAAAAGTAACTTCGCCACTTCTTCCGGCAACCCCGCCCCGCGTCACTTCCTGGAAGGGCAGGGACTGAAAGATGACGTACTTCCGGTTTGCATCCGGCTCGGCTGAATCAGCTGCCCCGCACGGAAGTGGCACGTCCGCCGGAAGTTTAGTTCTGCCAAGTATCCTTGCTAGGGTGCGACCGAAAGGTTCCGGACCCGTGCAGTCAGATGCTATTCCTGTCAACCCCAAAACTTCCCACCTCTCTGTGCCCAGTGCCAAAGATACACTGAATACAACATCTCCTTAACTACAGCCGCCTTCCGCATGTGGATGCATTTATATCATTCATGTAAGTTGTTTTTGCATTGTATGTTGGACTTTTTTAAATTTTTTTTTTTTTTACTTTATTTCATTATTTTTTGTGTGTACTGTCAAATCAGATCTGACTGATACAGGAGGAGATTATTCCTCCTTTTCCAGCAGAGCATCTGGTGAATTTGAACCGTGACCCTCTGAGATTGCAGTGCAGCTTCTTGCCGTGGACTTTTTTTTTTAAATGTACATAATTTTATTATGAAACTTCTTTAAAAAACCAAAATGGAACATTCTAAAAACCCCAAAATTTACTATTGATACTAATTTCCTAGGCGAACCATTAACTATTTTGAAACATTCAGCATCAGAAGCTTTAAAATCTAACTGTATGTAGTAGCCCCTCAGAAAGCTACAAGCTGCATTTTTAAAGTGTATTTCTCTGAGAATCTTTATCACCTATACAAAATTCTGTACAGTTTTTATATTGAAGCTAATATTGAGCTGCACTTGAATTCATATTCTTAGCTAACAAGTGCCTGAGCACACACTCATACTCCACACGTAAGACAGCCATGTAGGTTATAAATTTGGACGCGTGAGAAATATATTTTGAAAATGACTTGGGGGGGAATTACGCTTGGGATTTGTTTTTGTTTCATACACTCACATCCAAAAAGCATAACGTTTAAAGGAAGATTTTTAAAAGTCAAACAAGGGACATCTGGTGGCCTAGTGGCAGGAAGCTGCACTGCAATCCTAGAGGTGCATAGTTCAAATCCACCAGATGCTCTGCTGGAGAAGGAGAGACAATCAACTTCTGTACCAGTCAGATCTGATTTGATGGTACACAAATAATAATAATAATAATAATAAATGTTAAAAAGTCAAACAGCGCTTCCTCGGTATTTCCTTTTCAAGGAGGAAAGTCAGTCCCTTTGGGAGGTAACAGTCTAATAAATCTATTTTTACTTTAAAAAGTAAGTTCAGACAGATGTTCAGTGTTGTTAAATGCTGTTGAATGACTACCATTCACATTAATGCAGGTTGAAATAATTCCCTATCATTCACCAGACTCCAATCTCTGCCATACTGGAGTCCACTGTTACAGTCTTAATGTCAATTCATCTTATTAATAGTCTTCTATCTTTATCTGGCCATTCTCAACATGCTGTCTTTTTCCAAGGACTGACCCCTCTGACAATATACCCAAAGTCTGTAAAACAATGTTTCACCATCCTTGCCGCTAAGGAGCACTCTGTTTGCACTTTACCAAACCAGATTGGTTTGTTTTTGGCAATCCAGAGGGTATTCGATACTTTTCTCCCAACACCACAATTCAAAGGCACCAAATAACAGCTTTAGTTTGCTTGGCTCCACTATCAACACTCTTGGTACCAGGAGCCGGGAAATGAAAAGACAAATTACATTGGGAAAGTTCGCTGTCAGAGACCTCTCCAAAATACTGAAGAGCAACGATGTCAGTCTGGAGACTAAGGTGCGTCTAATTCAGGCCATAGTCTTGCTATTACTTGCTAGGCATCAGAGAGCTGGGCAATGACTAGGGATGATAGAAGGAGAGTTGATGCCGTTGGGTCGTGGTGCTGGAGAAGAGTATTGAATATATACCATGAACTGCTAGGAA
>NW_006399958.1:981433-982517 GCF_000299155.1 Elephantulus edwardii | reverse complement strand
CCCCCCCAATACATCTTTTGATTCTTGGAATATTGTTATTATGGGTGTTAACTGAGAATACCAGTAAAATGAAGTCATTAATAACTTCAGTCTTTTCTCCATCTACCTACTTAAGTACTTTCCAATGAGTAGAAGATGGAAAATCCCCTGAAGTCTCACTTAGAAAGTGAGATCTGTCTGTATATATAATAATCAGGGAATATATAGACTTGTTGTTGTTGTTAAGTGCTGTCGAGTTGTAGGCGACTCACAGCAACCCTATGAACAAAAGTCCTGAACACCTGTATAACTTTCATCCTTTCTCCAGGTTGATAGGATTTCCAGAGGCAAGCTATTATGGAAGTGGATGCCACTCCTGCTTCCAAACTTGTTTTAATCAGAGAGCTCCACCAAACATTGTCCACCACGGGTGACCATTCTTGCACTGGACACATCAGTGTCACAGTGTTCACCTTCACAGCGACCACAGTTACCTCTGCACGGCAAGTGGACATACCAGGGTTACACGACCTAGAAGAATGTTTCACCAAAAACAATTAAAGGCTGGCCTGAGGGCCGCGGAGTAGAGTCACCCACCTTTGGCTTGGGAGCATGGCTTTCTGTCTGCTGGGCCAACTGATCTCTCTATGTTATAGACATACATAAGAATATATTATCAATACTCAACTTGAATTGTCCAATCAACATTGTAACACAAAGATCCTTTTGTGCTGGGAATTCCCCACCCATCCTGCCTTTGAAGCAATGGAATTTCCCACTCAGACTGTTGCCAATGAAGTGATGCAGAAGTCAGGGTTGGCTGAACCAGGTGTGTCTGACACATCTTACCTGGGCAGAGCTGCGGTAAATACCTCAGCTTTTCTGTGCATTGGTCTTCTTATCTCTAAATGGGTAATAAAGAGACAATGAGCATTATTGCATCATCCAGATGATTAAATGGGGTGAATGGCTTGCACCCTTCTTGTCAGGTGACAGCGGGTCAGCTACATCTCATAGTGATCTTATGAACAGATCTGAACCCTGCCCTTCTCGGTGCTATCTTCACAATCTCTAATAGTCTCCAGCACATTGTTATAGTCACTCT
>NW_006399958.1:975999-980308 GCF_000299155.1 Elephantulus edwardii | reverse complement strand
CCTTCTCCAGCAGAGCGTCTGGTGGATTTGAACCATGTACCTCTGGGATTGCAGTGCAGCTTCTTGCCACTAGGCCACCAGAGCTCTCATGAGAACTTTTTTATGTTGAGAGGTGTAATTCACATAGTTTCTGACCTTCACCTGTAACTGTTTCAAGTCCTCTTCCTTTTCAGGCACCTAGATTATATCATCTGCACATCACAGGTTAAGTAAGGGCTTGTCCTCCCTAACCTGTGGACTATGGTTCTTCTGACAGTCTGGTTTCTCAGATTATTTTCTCAGCATGTTGTTTTTGCTGGGTGCCATCAAGTCTCCAGCAACTCATAGTGACTCTATGTACAAGAGCTCTGAACCCTGACCTATCTTGAGCCAATCTCACTGTCTCCGACACACCTACCCTCGTTACCCCAGTTGCTTGGTCAACCCATCTCACTCAAAGTCTTCTCTCCTGTGCTGTCCCACCACCCTTCCACGAATGACGTCCTTCCTCAAGGACTGGCCCCTCCTGGCTGCATGCCCAGAGTATGTGAGATGGAGTTTCAAAATCCTAGCTTCCAAGGAGCAGCTTGGTTTCACCCTCTCCAAGACAGACCTATTGGTTCTCTTGGCAGTCCACGGGATGTTTGATATGTTCAACACTCTTCTCCAGCACCACAACTCAAAGGCATTGGTTCTTCTTCTGTCATCTCTAGTCATTGTCCAGCTTTCTGCTCTATAGCAAGTAATTGCAAAGATTATGACCTGAAGCAGGTACGCTTTATTCTCCAGACTGACATCGTTGCTTTTTAGCACTTTGGAGAGAGGTCACTAACAGCAGATTTTCCCAATGAAATTTGTCTTTTGATTTCCTGATATACAAATTAAGTAAATATATTGACGTTTTTCATGCACATTCATTTCATATAAAACCATAATAGATAATTTTATTGATTATACACACACACACACATACACACACACTATAACTATAATGGGATAGTGCAGGGGTCTGGTCTCCCCTAATTTCACCACATTATCAAGACCATACATATCCCTAAGTGTATTAGAATTTTAGATCAAAATCTCAGCCCCACCCAGAAGTTTTCCAGTTCTTCTAATGTGCTGTTGAAAAGGCTTAAGGACATGCCCAGGGCTGCTGAAAGAGCTAGAGATTTGCAGTGGAATGAAGGACCTGTGAGAGAGAGAGAGAAAGAAAGAAAGAAAAAAAATTATCTACAATAACATCAACATAGAAAGCGATCAGCTGGCCCAGTGGACAGAAAGCGATGCTACCAAGCCAAAGGTGAGTGACTTCTAATCCACAGCCCTCCGGCCTTTCATTGGTTTTGTTCAAACATTCTTCTAGGTCATGCAACCCTGGTATGCCCACTTGCTGTACAGAGATAACTTGTGGTTGCTGTGATGCTGAACACTGTGACACTGATGTGTCAAATGTGTTAATGGTTAGCCAGGGTGGACAGTGTTTGGTGGAGCTCCCCAATTAATACAAGCTTGGAAGCAGGAGTGACACCCACTTCCTTAATAGCTTGTCTCCAGAAACCCTATGAACCTGGAGAAAGGATGAAAGTCACACAAGTGTTGAGGACTTTCCTTCTTAGGTTGCTATGAGTCGCCTATGACTCGATGGCACTTAACAACAACACAACCAGCTTTGCTTTTTGTATTTCAAGCAAAAGAGTTTGCCTTTGGGCGCGTTAAGGTAGGGAAAGTCCGTACTCATCAGAAGAACCTCCTTCCAGGCCTAAACTTAAAGGGAGCTGCTTTGTGGGGGACCACCAAGGTGCAAGAAAAGAGAGACAGACTGAGGTTGTGCGTGTTCCCGGGGCACCTTGAGTCCTAAACCCTAGTATTAGACTCAGAACTAGGTAAATGAGGCAAAACTGTGGGAACAATGTTAGAGCAGATACTCAGAGATAAAACCAGACAAAGCTGGTGTTGCGAGCCAAAGGAAGGCAAAGGTCAAAGGAGGCAGCCAGGATCAGGTCGTTAAGTAGTCAAAACCAGGGAACCAACAAGGTTTAACACCAAAAGTGCCTCACAGCACGTACTTACTTAGTAGAGGTGGTTCTCCAAAGCAACTTGATTTTTGTTGTAGGGCCTGGAGCGACATCCAGAACAACAGACCTGACGAAGAACTGCCCACCAGACTGTGAACTCTCTAAGACATCACCCCTTTGGCCCAGACTCAAGCCTGGAAGCTGCCGCAAACGAGAAAGCCAGGCAGCTGAATTAACCCGTAACACAGGTTGCCCAGTGCCTTTCTCTGCCTCTTTGACTGCTGGATCAAGGACTTACCTCGTCGTCTGGGACGTATACTTCCTAAGAAAACTGTCCATACGGCCACTTCCTCTCCTGCCTCCTGGCTTTTGTTTCCTCTCCGCCAGGTGCTCTAACAAGGGTTGAAACAAACAGCCCAAGGAGAGCTGGCCCAGGCTGAGACCAGGGGATTCATCCACAGCCGATCTTCCTATTATCTCCCACCTGGTTTATTTCTTTGTCCAGGTGAAGGAGGATGAAACTAGGGCATCGATCACCTGGTAATATTAGGACGATCATCATGTGAGCCTCTTACGTTGTTTGTTGTATTATCATCAGAACCGACCCGTAGCTGACCCCTCTGGGGGGTTTTCTGAGACAGTTAATCACACGGGAGGAGACTGCCCTTTCTTCTCCTATGGAGCAGCTGGTGGCCTCGAACCGTGTAACTTCGGGATTGCAACACAGCTTCTTGCAACTAGGTCACCAGATGATGAGATGGATTGATTCGGTGACTGGGGTCGTGGGGGTAAGTGTGTCAGAGGCAATGAGGTTGGATAGGGCAGGGTTCAGAGCTGTTGCGCATAAAGTCCGCTGTGAGTCTCAGGTGACTCAGCGGCTCAGAACAAGACGTGGGCCTCCACATCTGGGATCCGCTGACTGAGCCCACAGGGAGTGGAGATGAGCTGAGCAGCCCTGGTGAATGAAGAGAAAGACCTTGGACGTGATGGCTTCGTGTAAATTGCTGCGTGGGGATGGCTTACTCTGGCAACTGAAATTTCCTTATGGACACAGAGACACAACGTTGCAGCCAGGACAGAAGATTCTTTAGATGAAGGAACATGCTTGTTTTCCTCAAACTACTGGTTTGATTCCCCTTCCTTTGTATTTCCATACCTGAAAGCTCAGCCTCAGTTGCCCTTTCTCTTATCTACATGTGTTCTGTTGTACATAGGGTTTTCGGAGGCCTGCTATTTCAGAAGTGGATGGCCAATCCTTCTTCCTAGTCTTGTCTTAATATAAATGTTCAGATTTAGAGAAGTATCAGACAGACCAGCATTTTACAGAAAAAGTGAAAGATATATCCCTTATTGTGGGGTTAACCATTTGTATCAGTGTTGTCCCTGGCCTTGGCACACGTGTCTTTACTCACTTATTTCCCTGCTCCCCCATCCACCAGGATACCCGTCCACTTCTACCCACTCCCTTCTGTAGATAACAGAAAGGGCAACTGAGGTTGAGCTTTCAGGGATGGAAATACAAAGGAAGAGGAACAGTTGTAAGCAGACACTAGTGATTGGGACATGGAATGTGAGAACGATGAATGTAGGAATATTAGATATTGTTAAAGAAGAAACGGAACACATAAATATTGACGTACTAGGCATTGGGGAGATGAGATGGACTGGCATGGGGCATTTTGAGTAAGATATGATATATTTGAGTAAGTAATATGATATATTACTCTGGAAATGAAAAGGTGAGGGAAAATGGAGTTGCTTTCATAGTTAAAAAAGTCATTGCTAGATCAATCTTGAAGTACAATATTGTGAGTGACAGGATAATATCCATACGCATACAAGGAAGTCCAGTGAATACCACTATCATTCAGATATATGCACCAACAATCAGAGCCAAGGAAGAGGAAATAGAAGATTTTTACCAACTTTTACAGTCGGAGACTAATCGAACATGCAATCAAAATACATTGATGATAATGGGTGACTGGAATGCAAAAGTTGGGAACAGAGAAGAAGATTCAGTAGTTGGAAAACATGGACTCAGTGACAGAAATAGAGCTGGAGAGAGGATGATCGAATTTTGCACAATTAATGACTTACTCATTGAAGTATGTTTTTTAAGAGACATAAACACAGGTTATAAACATGGATTTTGCCTGATGGTATGCATAGGAATCAGATTGATTACATCTGCAGAAAGAACCTCTCAAGAAGCTCAATATCAGCTGTGAAAACGAGGCCAGGAGCTGATTGTGTAACAGACCACCAACTACTCATAAGCAAGTTCAAGCTGAAGCTGAGGAAAATTAAAC
>NW_006399958.1:972393-974624 GCF_000299155.1 Elephantulus edwardii | reverse complement strand
TCTCACCACTGGACCAATTGGCAGCATCAGGATAGATGGTGAAGAGATTGAGATTGTTCACAGCTTCAGTTTGCTTGGCTCCACAGTCAACACTCTCAGCACCAGCAGCCAGGAAATTAGAAGACGTATTGCGATGGGAAAGTCTGCTGTTAGGGACCTCTCCAAAGTACTGAAGAGCGATGGTGTGTCTTTGGAGACTAAGGTGCATCTGATACAGGCCATGGTCTTTGCAATCACTTGTTATGCATCAGAGAGTTGGACAATGACTAAGGAGAATAGAGGAATTGATGTCTTTGAGCTGTGGTGCTGGAGAAGAGTACTGGTGAGGGTACCATGGACTGCTAGGAAAACAGATTCATCCTGGAAAGGGTCAAACGGGGCGGCTCCTTGGAGGCAAGGATTCTGGGGCTTTGTCTGACATACTTTGGACATGTTGTAAGGAGCTACCGGTCCTTGGAGAAGGACATCATATTTGGAAGGGGGGAGAGACAGCGTAGAAGGGGAAGGACCTCTATGAGGTGGATTGATTCAGTGACTGGGTTAATCAGATGGGAGTGTCAGAGACAGTGTGATTGGCACAGGATAGAGCAGAGTTTAGGGCTGTTGTTCATAGGGTCGCTATGAGTCGCAAGCGACTCGACAGCACATAACAACAACAACAACAACTGACTTGATTGTTATTAGGTGCTTTCAAGTCGACTGCTGACCTGCTTTTTCCAGCACAATTTCCTTCTCCAAGGTCTGGCCCCTCCTGATAAAACAGCCAAAGTGTGTGAGACAAAGCTTCACCCCTCTTGCCTCTTACAAACACCTTGTTTATATTTTCTCCAAAACAGATTGACTTGTTCCTTTGGCCGCCCATGGGACATTCACTACTTTTTTTTAGGGATTTATAAGGTTATAATGCAGATTAATAATAAAATAGAGTCAAGACTGCTTCCCAAATGTGCACGCAGGCACCTCAACCTCAAGCCTTGTGTCTCTAAGAGTTCCCAAGTTCTTGGTCCTGCCAATATTGACTTCTCGCCCAATTGTCTAACAAAGTTCTCAGTCCTGTCAATATTGACCGCTCTAAAGTCTTATTTCACATCACTTCTCCAGTTAGGCCATAGCTGTTGCTGCCATCCCAAAGTATGTCCTACGTTTCCCAAGACTGGGAGAGGTCTCTCTTCTCTTGCTGGGTGAACATTCACTACTTTTTATTAACATCACAAGTCGAAGAAGTCAATGGTTTGCTCTTCATTATGCATCGTCCGACTTTCACAGGCATATAAGACAATTGGAAAAAAAATAGTGTAACTTGGAGCAGGCACGCCTTAGTCTGTAAAGTGATATCCTTGCTCTCGAGCACTTGAAAGACATCCTTGGCGGGAGATCTGCCCAATGCACATCTTCCTTTGGTTCCCATGAGTGTTGATCCAAGTAGAATAAAGTCCTTGATAACTTCAGACTTGTCATTCATCATGATGTTGGAGGGATATGCAAAATAATGAGCTCTGTAAAAACATTAATAGTAAAACCTTTGGTGGCAGAGGAAGAATCTCTATACCACAAAGAACAAAGAGCGTGGGGCAGAGTATTATATCCTTTGTCTCCAAGGTCCCTGTGCTGAGGAACTCCTGGACCTAGAAGAAGCCTGACAGCAAGGACCTTCCCCCAGAGCGCACAGAGAGAAAGTATTCCCCTAGCTCTAGCACTACCTTTGTCCAGTGCAATATATCTTTTGATTTCTTAAGTGTTATCTTGAGATGGAAGCTCTGGTGACCTTGGCTGTAGGGAGTCGTGCTGTTAGCCCAGCAGCCATGCCTTTCTGCCATTTTAAACCCACCAGTTGCTCCTTGGAAGAAAGATGGGCCATCTCCTCCTGTGAGATTTACTGTGAGGCACTGAAAACTCTTTGGAGAGTCAGGTATGAGTGAGTTCTAATGGAATGGGGCTGAGATTTTTAGAGAGCTACCATGGGTATGCAGAGCAGATTATCCGGGAGGCTGGGCTCTATGAGGAGAACTGTGGCATCAGGATTGGAGGGAAATCTATTTACAATCTGCGTTATGCAGATGATACAACCCTGCTTGCTGAAACTGAGGAGGACCTCATGCACTTGCTGCAGAGGGTCAAAGACTGCAGCCTCCAATATGGACTGAGGCTCAATGTCAAGAAGACAAAGATTCTCACCACTGGACCAATTGGCAGCATCAGGATGGATGGTGAAGAGATTGAGATTTTTCACA
>NW_006399958.1:969587-971754 GCF_000299155.1 Elephantulus edwardii | reverse complement strand
ATTGTGAACCCAAGTAAAATGCAATCTTTTGAATTTTGATGTGTGTGTGTGTGTGTGTGTGTGTGTGTGTGAGAGAGAGACCACCTTGGGAAAGGACAATTACTTGTATATTGTCCTGATTCTCATGATCCAAAAGTCAACCACCAAATAGCCAGGTAGCAGCTGTAAGAACTCGCAACCAATCCCGTAAGGCTTTGATGTAAAGTCATGGTCTTTTGCCCATCAAGGTAGCTCTGCCTACAACTGTTCAGAATCTTAACACATGAGAGCAGTTCGCTTGAATCCAAGGAGCTCTGTTGGCAAAGCACCCTTGTGGCAGGGATTTCACCAGCTCTGGAACAGTTTGTTTTTCTCCGTCTTGTTTATATCTTAAAAAGCCTTTGTAAAAAAGGGGAGTTCTGGTGGCCTAGTGGCAAGGAGCTGCAACTAAAATCCCAGAGGCGCACGATTCAAATCCACCAGATGCTCTGCCGGGTAAGGAGAGGTAATCTCCTCCTGTACCAGTCAGATATGCTTTGACGGTATACGCACGCAAAAATAATAAAATAAGAAAATTTTTTTTAAAAGCCTCTATAAAATGTATTCACCTGTTGTTGTTGTTGTTGTTGATTGCCATCGAGTCGAGCAGGACTCAAAACAACGCTATGAACAAAAGACCTGAAGCTTTTCTGTAACTAGAGTCGTTTCTCCAAGTTCATAGAGTTTCCAGAGGTGGCTTGAGGGTTTAGGAAGTGGATGCCACTCCTGCTTCCAAACATGTCTTAATCTGAGAGCTCCACCCAACACTGTCCACCATGGGTCGCCATGATGGCATTCGGCACCCCAGTGACACAGAATTCAGCCTCACTGCTCCTCCAGGTTACCTCAGCACAGCACATGGCTGGACCACTGATAAGAATGATCCTCTAAATTATAATGATACTGGACCACGGGCCTTCAGGGGGCCCCAAATGACTTTTAAATACAAGGGCCCCCCATGAGGTAGTGGTGATTGTAAAGAAGAGGCTTAAAACAAAAGCAAGCAAACATTCCACACAAGCCTTAACCAAAACAAGAGAGGCCACCTGTCAGAGTAGAACTGCTCTCCCCCAGCCTCCCTTTCATCTATTGTTGTTAAGAGCCCTTGAGTAAACTCACCTGTTAGGGAGTCCATTTCCCTCCCCCCAAGGGGAAGCCTGGTAGCTTGATTTATAGGGAGCTACCCTGTTAATCCCACAGAGCCTCTTGGAGTTGAGGGGAGACTGAGAAAGATGGGATAAATCATGTATACTGCATTGAAACAGATGAAGGAGAAAACTGTTTAAAAGGGATACGTAACTGGGTATTACTTTCATAAGAGGAGTCCAAAACGAAGACCGCATACTGGAGTGGATTTGGGAGGAGGGATTGTAAAAGAGTGAAAGAATTTTTCTTTTACTTTTCAAAGAGAAGAGCAAATTGGGGGTGGGGAGGAATCAGAGAGAAAAGTGCAACAATGAAATGAACTATCTCAGTCATAAAAGGACAAATACTGCATGGTGCCGCTGTTGTAAAATGGGCCTGACATCAGGATTGGGAGGAGACTGAGAAAGATGGGATAAATAATGTATGCTGCATTAAAACAGATGAGGGAGAGAACTGTTTAAAAGGGATACGTGATTACGGATGAATGTCATGACAGGAGTCCAGAACAAAGGCTGTGTACTGGAATGGACCTGGGGGGAGTGATTGGAAAACACTGAAAGAATTTTTCTTTTATTTTCAAAGAGATGGGCGAATTGGGGAGTGGGGGAGGGAGCAGGGAGAAAAGTGCAACATTAAATTAATGGAAATCCAAAGTCTCTGTGAACTTTCATTAAAACTAAGAGAAAAAAAATGTGGAGAAATGGAAGGAGTCCAATTTCTCTAAGTGGGAACACCGGGGTCAAAGGCCAGGCAGGAAGCCTGAACCAGTTTAGCGCGTCTTGGCTTAAAAGTGGGCCGATGGCGCCACCGTGTGACCATGTAGAAATTTGCACGCAAGAAACAGCGGAATGACCCCTCTGTGCATTTGATGAGCTCTGGGGGCGCTGTAGCTTAGACAGCAGGATGGAATCCCAAAGGTCAGCAGTTCGAACCCACCTCCGTAAATATGGACAGCCTTGGAAATCCTATCGGGTAGCTGTGCTCTTTCCTCCAGGGTCTCTAG
>NW_006399958.1:968364-969107 GCF_000299155.1 Elephantulus edwardii | reverse complement strand
GAGGTGTGTTTCAGCCGCCAACTTTAAAGGTTTTCTGTTTGCATGCAAAGCACAAGGGAGCTCTGGAGGCCTAGTGGCAAGAAGCTGCACTGCAATCCGAGAGGTATGCGGTTCAAATCCACCAGATGATCTGCGGGAAAAGGAGGGGCAATTTCTTCTTGTACCTCTCAGATCGAACTTGGCGGTGCACACACAAAGGAAAATAAGGTTTAAAAAAACAAACCCACAGAAAACGGGCCGACTTAGAGCTGACTCCCCATCCTTCTCGGCCAGAGCGATTGGTGGATTAGAAGACAGAGAGGCGAAGTATGTTATGTGCGTTGCCATTGTGACTCCTTTTGTTAAAAAAAATACTTTTTATTTTCTATTATTATTTTGTGTGTGTGTACTGTCAAATCGGATCTGACTGGTAAAGTAGGAGATTGGCCCCCCTCCAGCCGAGTATCTGGTGGTTTTGAACCGCACACCTCTGGGATTGCATTGCAGCTTCCTGCCCCTAGGCCACCAGAGTGCCCTCAGTGTGACTCCCTGTAGCCCCGACCAGCACTCCCTGTGAAGCCGTTGTTGTTGCTGTGTGTGTGTACTACAGAGTCAGACCCTACCCATAGTTGACCCTCGAATCGGTTTCCTGCGATTGTTAGGAAACCTAATAAACTGCAGACAGGACACGGAGTTTCAGGCTTGAAAAGTCTATGTCGAGGACAAGCTGGTGGACGAGCAAATGATCTGGGAAGTGAGGTGTC
>NW_006399958.1:963879-964459 GCF_000299155.1 Elephantulus edwardii | reverse complement strand
TGGGTCACCTTTCTTTGGAATGGGAACAAATATAGATCTCTTCCAGTTAGTTGGCCAAGTGGTTGTTCTCCAGATTTCTTGGCACAATTTGGTGAAGAAAATAGGTTTTAAAAAAATAAACGCGAGACGCACTGGGCGTGAGGTTTTAGAGAATGCGCAGTAGGTTCCTGGGGTAAGACTTAAGGCCTTAGTAGGAAGGGGGCGTCGCTAATATGGGGGCTGAGGCGGCCGAAGCGGATCGCACACTCTTTGTGGGAAACCTTGAGACTAAAGTGACAGAGGAGCTTCTTTTCGAGGTTTTCCACCAGGCTGGGCCAGTGGTAAAATTGAAAATTCCAAAAGATAAGGATGGTAAAGCAAAGCAGTTTGCATTTGTGAATTTCAGACATGAGGTGTCTGTTCCTTATGCACTGAATCTGCTTAATGGAATCAAACTTTTTGGAAGGCCTATCAAAATTCAGTTTAGATCAGGAAGTAGCCATGCGTCACAGGAAATTTCATATCCACAGCACCACACTGGAAATTCAAGCCCTACTCTTACTCCAACGTCTCCTAGCAGTTGGTATGAAAGAACTACGGA
>NW_006399958.1:955776-962629 GCF_000299155.1 Elephantulus edwardii | reverse complement strand
TTGTACAGATTCTTACATTTGTACTGGTTCTTATGTGAATATTTGGAAAATTTAATCTTACACATTTCCTGATTTAAAAATTCTGTTTAACAAAATGTTTATGTGTAAGATGAGACTGTTTATGAAATACAAACTTGTTTATAAAAGTTAAAAAAAAAACGAACAAAAAACGTGCCTACTTAGAGCCTATTCCCCATCTTTCTCGGCCACAGCGATTGGTGGATTAGAGGACAGAGAGGCGTGGTTTGTGCGTTACCAGTGTGACTCTTTTTTTAAAAAAATAATTTTTATTTTCTATTATTATTTTGTGTGTGTGTACTGTCAAATCGGATCTGACTGTTACAGGAGGAGATTGTCCCTCCTTCTCCAGAAGAGCATCTGGTGGTTTTGAACCGCACACCTCTGGGATTGCAGTGCAGCTTTTTGCCCCTAGGCCACCAGAGCTCCCTCAGTGTGACTCCCTGTAGCCCCCACCAGCACTCCCTGTGAAGCCGTTGTTGTTGTTGTGTGTGTGTACTGTAGAGTCACACCTGACCCATAATTGACCCTTGAATCGGTTTCCCCCAATTGTTAGGAAACGTAATGTACTGGAAACAGGACAGGGAGTTTCAGTCTTGAAAGGTCTATATCGAAGGCAAGCTGGTAGATGAGCAAATGATCTGGGAAGTGACCTGTCTTGCGTGGAATTCTTTCAAAAATGTGGGTCAGCTTGAGACTCTTTGCTCTCCTTTGTACCAACAAGTGGAGCACTGGGACCCAAGCCGATAGTTGCACACCCATGTTGCTCGCGGCTTTGATCGCAATAGCAAACAGCTGGAAACAACCCAAGTGCCCATCAGCAAACGAATGGACAGAGATGTGGTGGGAAATTCACACAATGCAATACTACGCTGCATTGAAAAACAAGAAACTCATGCAATATTATACAAAACGGGTGACCCTGGAGGACGTTATGCTGAGTGAACTATCTCAGTCATTAAAAGGGCAAATACTGCATGGTAGTGACATCAGGATTGGGAGGAGACTGAGAACGATGGGCTAAATCATGTATGCTGCATTGAAACAGATGAGACAACTGTTTAAAAGGGATATGTGATTACATATGAATGTCATGACAGGAGTCCAGAACGAAGGCTGCAGAGTGGTGTGGACCTGGGGGGAGGGATTGGAGAACAGTGAAAGACTTTTTCTTTTACTTTTCAAAGACATGGCCGAATTGGGGGGTGAGGGAGGGAGCAGGGAGAAACGTGCAACAATGAATTAATGGAAATCCAAAGTCTCTGTGAACTTTCATTAAAACTAAGAGAAAAAATGTGGAGAAATGGAGGGAGTCCAATTTCTCTAAGTGGGAACACCGGGGTCAAAGGCCAGGAAGTCTGAACCAGCTTAGCGCATCTTGGATCAAAAGTGGGCCGATGGCGCCATCGTGTGACCATGTAGAAATTTGCAGGCAAGAAACCAGGAAATGACCCCTCTGTGCATTTGATGAGCTCTGGGGGCGCTGTAGCTAAGACAGCAGGATGTGATCCCAAAGGTCAGCAGTTCGAACCCACCTCTGTAAATATGGACAGCCTTGGAAATCCTATAGGGTAGCTGTGCTCTTTCCTCCAGGGTCTCTAGAGTTGAGAAGTTAGGGTGCCCTGGTGGCCTCATAGTAAGGATTTACACTGCCAACCCCAAGGCAGGCGGTTTGATTCCACCAGCTGCTTCTTGGCAGAAAGATGGGTAACTAACTCCCTTGAAATTTACTGCCTCTGAAAGCCCCCTGGAGGGTCCCCTATGAGTTGTTATCAATGCAACAATGTACAACAACAGGTATGTAGAGGGGTGGGTGGGTGGGTGCAGAGTAAGTCTTACCTCAGCATTTAAAGGCGGTTTTGCTCACCAAAAAATAATAATCAATGAACCTGACGCCCTGAAACTAATCTGTATGCATAATCAGGAAAGTGATCAAATTAAAAAGACCAAACATCTTACACCTGATTATTCATGAAATAAACAGAATCCAGAATCCAGCTGCTTCAATCGAGAGGGTCCAAGGCAGGCCCCAACCACATTTTAATCACTACGGCCTGTCCACTGGGTCCTAATTGGTTTAAACAAGAGGCTTTACCACAGCAAGATAAAGGTAAATAATCCAATAGAAAACTGGGCACAGGATATGAACAGACACTTCACCAAAGAAGACATTCAAATGGCTAACAAGCACATGAAGAAATGTTCAAAATCCCTAGCTCCAAGAGAGATGCAAATTAAAACAATGATGAGATATCATCTCACCCCAGTGAGAATAGCAAAATTTAACAGAACAGCAAACAACAAATGCTGGCGAGGTTGTGGAGAAACTGGAAAACTTATTCCCTGTGGGTGGGAGTATAAAATGGTGCAACCACTGTGGAAGGCGGTTAGGTGCTTTCTCAAAAAGTTGCAAATAGAGATACCACTTGATCAAGTAATTCCACTACTAAGAATATACCGAAAAGAGACCATAACTGACATTCAAGCAGATAAATGCACACCATGTTTATTGTGGCTCTGATCACAATAACAAAGAGTTGGAAATAACACAACTGGCCATCAACAAACGAACGGGTACAGAAGCTGTGGTATATTCACACAATGCAATACTACGCTGCATTGAAAAACAAGGAACTCATGCAATATTATACAAAACGGGTGACCCTGGAGGACGTTATGCTGAGTGAACTATCTCAGTCATAAAAGGACAAATACTGGATGGTGCCGTTGTTGTAAAATGGTACTGACATCAGAATTGGGAGGAGACTGAGAAAGATGGGATAAATCATGTATCCTCCATTGAAACAGATGAGAGAGAAAACTCTTTAAAAGGGATATGTCATTACGTATGAATGTCATGACAGGAGTCCGGAAGAAGGGTACAGAGTGGAGTAGACCTAGGGGGAGGGATTGGAAAACAGTGAAAGAATTTTAATTTTCAAAGAGATGGGCGAACTGGGGGATGGGGAAGGGAGCAGGGAGAAAAGTGCAACAAGGAATTAATGGAAATCGAAAGTCTCTGTGAACTTTCACTAAACCTAATTGGAAAAATGTGGAGAAATGGAAGCAGTCCAATTTCTCTAAGTGGGAACACCGGGGTCAAAGGCCAGGAAGCCTGAACCAGCTTGGGGCGTCTTGGCTCAAAAGTGGGCCGATGGCGCCACCGTGTGACCATGTAGAAATTTGCAGGAAAGAAATAACGAAATGACCCCTCTGTGCATTTGATGAGCTCTGGGGGCGCTGTAGCTAAGACAGCAGGATGTAATCCCAAAGGTCAGCAGTTCGAACCCACCTCCGTAAATATGGACAGCCTTGGAAATCATATAGAGTAGCTGTGCTCTTTCCTCCAGGGTCTCTATAGTCGAGAGGGGCTCCTGTGGGATGGGTAGTGGATCCCGATTCAGGTGTGTGTTGTGTGGTGGCGATCAGGTGGCTGTTGTGCGGGTTCAGGCCTCACACTGACCCCACTGACAACAAAATCAAACCCCGCCGGGTGCTGCGCAGTCCTCACATCTCTGCTCGGCTTAGGCCGCTGTGTGCTCACTGGATCCCTGCATCTCGTTGGGGGTCTACTCTTTCCCTGCCTTCTCCTGTCCCCAGCACGCTGTCCTTCCCCAGACTGGCCCCTCCTGACGACGTGCTCAAAGTCTGTGGGAAGGAGTCTCCAGGTGCACGTCTCCCCAAATGGACTTGCTCGTTCTCTGCCAATCCACGGAACAGTTATTAGCACCGAGACCCTATTTGGGAGAGACTCCCAGAGCAATACTCTCGGGAGGGGGTGGGTGGGAAGATGGACAGATTTTTCTCCCTCGGAGCCAAGGTGTGTTTCAGCCGCCAACTTTAAAGGTTTTCTGTTTGCATGCAAAACACAAGGGGGCTCTGGAGGCCTAGTGGCAAGAAGCTGCACTGCAATCCCAGAGTTATGCGGTTCAAATCCCTCAGATGATCTGCTGAAGAAGGAGGGGCAATTTCTTCCTGTACCTGTCAGATCCAATTTGGCGATGCACATACAAAATAAAATAAGATTTTAAAAGAACAAACTCAAAAAAACTTCGCCGACTTAGAGCCCACTCCCCATCTTTCTCAGCCAGAGAGATTGGTGGATTAGAAGACAGAGAGGCGTGGTTTGTGCGATACCAGTGTGACTCCTTTTGTTAAAAAAATAATTTTTATTTTCTATTATTATTGTGTTTGTGTGTGTGTACTTTCAAATCGGATCTGATTGGGACAGGAGGAGATTCTCCCTCCTTCTCCAGCAGAGCATCTGGTGGTTTTGAACCGCACACCACTGGGATTGCAGTGCAGCTTCTTCCCCCTAGGCCACCAGAGCTCCCTCAGTGTGACTCCCTGTAGCCCTCACCAGCATTCCATGTGAAACCGTTGTTGTTGTTGTTGTGTGTGTACTGTAGAGTCTCACCCGACCCATAGTTCACCCTCGAGCCGGTTTCCCCCCGGTTGTTAGGAAACGTACTAAATTGCAGACAGGACAGGGAGTTTTAGGCTTGAAAGGTCTATATCGAGGACAAGCTGGTAGATGAGCACATGATCTGCGACGTGAGGTGTCGTGCCTGGAATTCTTTCAAAAATGTGGGTCACCTTGAGAATCTTTGCTCTCCTTGGTACCAACAAGTGGAGCACCGGGACCCAAGCCAATAGATGGACACCCATGTTGATCGCGGCTTTGATTGCAATAGCAAACAGCTGGAAACAAACCAAGTGCCCATCAACAAACGAATGGACAGAGACGTGGTGGTATATTCACAGAATGCAATACTACGCTGCATTGAAAATCAAGGTACTCATGCAATATTGTACAAATCGGGTGACCCTGGAGGACGTGATGCTGAGTGAATTATCTCAGTCATAAAAGGACAAATACTGCATGGTGCCGCGTTGTTAAATGGGCCTGACATCAGGATTGGGAGGAGACTGAGAAAGATTGGATAAATAATGTATGCTGCATTGAAACAGATGGCAGAGACAACTGTTTAAAAGGGATACGTGATTACGGATGAATGTCACGACAGGAGTCCGGAACGAAGGCTGCATAGTGGAGTGGACCTGGGTGGAGGGATTGGAAACCAGTGAAAGAATTTTTCTTTTAATTTTCAAAGAGATGGGCGAACTGGGGGGTAGGGAGAAAAGTGCAACAACGATTTAATGGAAATCCAAAGTCTCTGCGAACTTTCATTAAAACTAAGAGAAAAAAATGTGGAGAAATGGAAGGAGTCCAATTTCTCGAAGTGGGAACACCGGGGTCAAAGGCCAGGAAGCCTGAACCAGCTTAGCGCGTCTTGGCTCAAAAGTGGGCCGATGGCGCCACCGTGTGACCATGTAGAAATTTGCAGGCAAGAAACAAAGAAATGACCCCTCTGTGCATTTGATGAGCTCTGGGGGCGCTGCAGCTAAGACAGCAGGATGTAATCCCAAAGGTCAGCAGTTCGAACCCAACTCTGTGAATATGGACAGCCTTGGAAATCCTATCGGGTAGCTGTGCTCTTTCCTCCAGGGTCTCTAAACTGGAGAGGGGCTCCTGTGGGATGGGTAGTGGATCCCGATTCGGGTGTGTGTTGTGTGGTGGCGATCAGGTGGCTGTTGTGCGGGTTCAGGCCTCACATTGACCCCACTGACAACAAAATCAAACCCCGCCGGGTGCTGCGCAGTCCTCACGTCTCTGCTCGGCTTAGGCCGCTGTGTGCTCACTGCATCCCTGCATCTTGTTGGGGGTCTACTCTTTCCCTGCCTTCTCCTGTCCCCAGCACGCTGTCCTTCCCCAGACTGGCCCCTGCTGACGACGTGCTCAAAGTCTGTGGGAAGGAGTCTCCAGGTGCACGTCTCCCCAAATGGACTTGCTCGTTCTCTGCCAATCCCGGGACAGTTATTAGCACCGAGACCCTATTTGGGAGAGACTCCCAGAGCAATACTCTCGGGGGGGGGGGCAGATGGCCAGATTTTTCTCCCTCGGAGCCGAGGTGTGTTTGAGCCGCCAACTTTAAAGGTTTTCTGTTTGCATGCAAAGCACAAGGGAGCTCTCACGGCCTACTTGCAAGAAGCTGCACTGCAATCCCAGAGTTATGAGCTTCGAATCCCCCAGAGGATCTGCTGAAGAAGGAGGGGCAATTTCTTCCTGTACCTGTCAGATCCAACTTGGCGGTGCACACAAAAAAGAAAATAAGGTTTTAGGAAAAAAAAAAACGACAAAAAACACGCCGACTTTGAGCCGACTCCCCATCTTTCTCGGCCAGAGCGATTGGTGGATTAGAAGACAGAGAGGAGTGGTTTGTGCGTTACCAGTGTGACTCCTTTTTTAAAAAAAATAATATTTATTTTGTAATATTATTTTGTGTGTCTGTACGGTCAAATCGGATCTGAGTGGTCCAGGAGGAGATTCTCCCTCCATCTCCAGCAGAGCATCTCGTGGTTTTGAACCGCACACCTCGGGGATTGCAGTGCAGCTTCTTGTCCCTAGGCCACCAGAGCACCCTCAGTGTGACTCTCTGTAGCCGCCACCAGCACTCCCTGTGAAGCCGTTGTTGTCGTTGCGTGTGTGTGTACTGTAGACTCACACCCGACCCATAATTGACCCTCGAGCCAGTTTTCCCGGGTTGTTAGGAAATGTAATAAATTGCAGACAAGACAGGGAGTTTCAGGCTTTTTTTTTTTTTTTTTTTTTTTGAGTTTCAGGCTTGAAAGCACTATATCGAGGACAAGCTGGTGGACGAGCAAATGATCTGGGAAGCGAGGTGTCGTGCATGGAATTCTTTCAAAAATATGGGTCAGCTTGAGAATCTTTGCTCTCCTTGGTACCAACAACTGGAGCACCGGGACCCAAGCC
>NW_006399958.1:936195-937253 GCF_000299155.1 Elephantulus edwardii | reverse complement strand
GGTGGAGGATTAGCGGAAGAGGGGAAGACCCTCCACGAGGTGAATTGACATGGTGATGACAGCAATG
Source organism: Elephantulus edwardii (assembly GCF_000299155.1). Lineage (NCBI taxonomy): Eukaryota > Metazoa > Chordata > Mammalia > Macroscelidea > Macroscelididae > Elephantulus > Elephantulus edwardii. The sequence continues at coordinate 937,186 of NW_006399958.1, read as the reverse complement.
GACTTGAGTGTCAGAGATGTTCAAGGAGCAGTGATCAGAGTTTCAGCAATTTCGCTCTGTGACACACGAGGGCGCAATTGAGCTGGACTAGACACCCTGGAAACAGGTTTAGTTTTTGATGCCTCTGAATCGAGTCAGGGCGTGGGGGGTTTGGGGGTTGGGAGGAAGATGATGGCACACACGCTATGGGTTTCCCAAGGAACAAACAAATCTGTCTTGGAAGCGGCACAACCAGAATGCTCCTTCGAAGCTAGGCTGATGGTGAGATTTCAACTCACATTCTTTCTTGGGGAGACGTGGCATGGCGCTTGGAAAAGTCAACCCAAGGAAGACTCTGGATGAGATACACACACACACACACACACACACACACACACACACGAGCCACTGCAGGTTCGATTCCCGAGCACTGCAGTAAAGAAAGTGACTTAATGAAGTGGGTCACAGGGATTTGTGTTGTATCCCAAATGCATATAAAATTTATATCGACATTTGACCCTAGCCTATAAAACATGATGAAAGACTTAGCAATGTCGTGAAATCACTTAAATGAGACACAGAGACACGAAGAAAGCACGTGTTGTTGGAAAAATGGCCCCGACAAGACGTGCTTGATTCAGGGTTGCTACCAACCTTCAGCTTTTTAAAAGAAGGAGCTCTGGTGACCTAGTGGCAACAAGCTGCATTGCAATCCCGAAGGCCCCTGGTTCGAATTCACCAGATGCTCTGCTGGAGATAGAGGGGCAATCTCCTCCTGTGCCGGTCGGATCCAATTGGAAGGTATACAAAAGAAAAGGAAAAGAAAAGAAAATAAGTTATATTTGCACAGCACAATAAAGTGAAATGCAATAAAATGAGACTTTTGTGGGGGGTAAGAAATAAAATACAATGTATAAAAGAATAGCTGGTAAGGGAGCTCTGGTGGCCTAGTGGCAAGAAGCTGCACTGCAATCCTAGAGGCCCACGGTTCAAATCCACCAGATGCTCTACC
>NW_006399958.1:929248-936095 GCF_000299155.1 Elephantulus edwardii | reverse complement strand
TCTCTTTGAAAAGTAAAAAAAAATTCTTTCACTGTTTTCCAATCCCTCCCCCCAGGTCCACTCCACTATGCAGCCTTTGTTCTGGACTCCTGTCATGACTTTCGTACGTAATCACATATCCCTTTTAAACACTTCTCTCCCTCATCTGTTTCAATGCAGCATACATTATTTATCCCATCTTTCTCTCTCCTCCCCAATCCCGAGATCAGTCCTGTTTTACAACAGTGGCACCATACAGTATTTGTCCTTTGTAACTGAGATAGTTTACTCAGCATAATGTACTCCAGGGTCACCCGTTTTAAATAATATTTCGTGAGTTTCTTGTTTTTTAATGCAGCGTATTATTGCATTGTGTGAATATACCACAGCTTCTATGTCCATTCATTTGTTGATGGGCACTTGGGTTGTTTCCAGCTGTTTGCTATTGCGATCAAAGCCGCGAAAAACACGGGTGTGCATCTATCGGCTTGGGTCCCGGTGCTCCATTTGTTGGTACCAAGGAGAACAAAGATTCTCAAGCTGACCCACATTTTTGAAAGAATTCCATGCAAGACAGGTCACTTCCCAGATCATATGCTCGTCCACCAGCTTGTCCTCGATATAGACCTTTGAAGCCTGAACCTCCCTGTCCTATCTGCAATTTATTACGTTTCCTAACAACCAGGGGAAACCGGCTCAAGGGTCAACTATGGGTCAGGTGTGACTCTACAGTACACACACACACCAACAACAATGGCTTCACAGGGAGTCACACTGGTAACCCACAGGCCACGCCTCTCTCTTCAAAATCCACCAATTGCTCTGCCCGAGAAAGATGAGTCAGCTCTGAGTCTGGGTTTTTTGGTTTGTTTTTAAAAATATTTATTTTATTATTTTGTTTTTACCATCAAATTTGGATCTGACAGGTACAGGAGGAAATTGGTCTTCCTTCTCCAGCAGATCATGTGGTGGATTCGAACCACGTACCTCTGGGATTTCAGTGCCGCTTCTTGCCACTAGGCCACAGAGATCCCTTGAGGTTTGGTTTTGAAGTGAAAATGAGAGAGCCCCTCACGGATTCTGGCCCCAAGAGTTAGGAACCACAACCATTCAGACTCCTGGTTGAGGTGGTGATACCTTCTCTGGTTCCAAGGCTACAGATATTTTCTTTTACCCTTTAACACTTACAAAGATAAACAAGTTTAGAAATCAGATTGCTTTTAATTTAGCAATTCATATGCATTTTGCTTTACTGCACTAATTCAGTCACATCACCATCCACGTAGAACTCACTCCTCTCTGACCTTCAAGTGGGTTCTTAGAGGCAAAAAAATCCCACAAAAGGAAATTTCTGACCTTTGCCTCAGTGCAGCTGGTGGATTCGAACTTCCTGCCTTTTGGTTGGCAGCGCAACTCTTTACCCAATAGGCCTCCACACTTCTCCCTAACATTAACTGCAACTACTTGTGTAGTGAATGACAATGTCTGCTCAACCCCCTTGTATATTGCCTTTCTCTTCCTTCAGTTCATCTGTTTATTGATTTTTCCTCTCAACTCCCTCCCTTCCCATCCCTGGTACTTATCCAAGGTGGTAAAACTTTGTGGGAACTGACCACTTCATCTTCTTTCTTCCAACAAAGAGATTTGAACCACGTACCTTTCGGTTAGAAGCCCGACATATTACCCAGCATGCCATCAGGCTCTGCGTGCAAGGGCCCAGGTAACTGCATTTTTAAAACAAACCCAGGGAAGAGAGTGGCATAGACATCTTTGAGAAACTTGATTTCCTTCACAATCATGTGTAAGGTGTCTGGTCATTTTGATTTATTAACAGTTATGGGCTGCATAGGCCCCACCAGCACTCCCTATGAAGTCGTTGTTGTTGTTGTGTGTGTACTGTAGAGTCAGAACAAACCCATAGCTGACCCTCCAGCAGGTTTTCAGGGGCAGTTACTCACATGGGAGGAGATTTCCCATCCTTCTCCCACAGAGCAGCTGGTGGCCTCGAACTGTGTGCCTTTGGGATTGCAGTGCAGCTTCTTGCCTCTGGGCCAAACTCCCTGGGATGCAAGAATATGCGTCTTCAGCAAGCTTGCTGGTGTCCTTACCATCAGTCCATCATTTATTCTATTTTGTGCTTGAGAACAGACAGCAGAATACACTCCAGCCCAGCGCTTTTCAGTCACGTGGATTACGTGCTTTGAGCTGTACCCCACGCCCCGCCCCAACCCCTGTGCCCTATCATTTCTTCCTCATCCACCTCCCCACAGGGCCACCTTTGCCCCTCTCTTACTTTTCAGATGGCCCTTAAAACCAGAAGATTCTTCCAGGAGGAGAAGGACTGGCAGACAAATTAACAAGAGCAGAACCTGGCACATACACACCCTTGTCATTGGCTTTGAGTCAATTCACCTTCTGACAATCCTGTCTGAGAAAACAGAGCAGCCCCTTGGGGTTTCCACAAATATAGCAATGTCCCATGTCCACCTGCCTCAGAGTAGCTGGTGGAATTGAACTAGTAACCTTTTGGATGTTGTTGTTGTTGTTATTGTTGTTGGTAAGTGCTGTCGAGTTGTAGTCGACTCATACTGACCCTATGAACAAAAGACCAGAACACTTGTATAACTTTCATTGCTTCTCCAGGTTCATAGGGCTTCCGGAGGCAAGCTATTATGAAAGTGGATGCCACTCCTGCTTCCAAGCTTGTTTTAATCGGGGAGCTCCACCAAACACTGTTCACCATGGGTGACCAATATTGCATTTGACACATTAGTGTCACAGTGTTCAGCATCACAGCAACCACGAGTTACTTCTGTACAGCAAGTGGACAGACCAGTGCTGTACCACTTAGAAGAATGTTTGACCAAACGCAATTAAAACCAGGCCTGAGGGCTGCAGATTAAAACAACCCACCTTTGGGTTGGTAACATCACTTTCTATCCACTAGGCCAACAGAGCCCTCTCTATATTGTTGTTGTTAAGTGCTGTTGAGTCGTAGATAACTCATAGCGACCCTATGAATGAAAGACAGACCTGAGCACTTGTATAACTTTTATCATTATACCTTTCGGATAGCAGGGAGCATTTTAACTATATTGTGTCACCAAGGATGTTTTAAGAGTCCTTACACCCAAACCAATTCGCTGTTGTTAAGTGGCATCAGACACACAGTGATCCCGCAGGACACAGGCATCGTCCCAGGATCTCCCAGGCTGTAATCTTTTGCGAAGCCGGTTGCATCATTTTTTCCTCCTGTGAAGCAGGGAGCAGCTTCGAACCTCTGACCTTTCTTTCTGTCAGCAGCTCAGTGTCTGGTCGTTCAACCACCAGGGCTCATAGACAGAAAGACACCGTGAATTCTTTTCACACAAGCACTGTTAGTGACAACGGTTGATTTAAAAAAATTTTTTTTCCTCAAATTTGTGTTTCTCAGTATTTTCCAGATAAAAAGGTAAAAAAGGACAGAAGAGTTGGGGAAAACTCTCAACAGTCCACTTCCTACGAGAGTTGGGGGGACGGTATCTGGGTTGACCCTTTCCCTTCCCCCCATATTCACGACCCTTCACAAACACTTGTGGTTAATGAAACACTTGTGGTTAATGAATTTCAGAAAAGTGAACTGAAAGTGGAAAGCAGAAGTGTCTCAGAGAGCCAGGGTGGGGACGGAGAGGGTGAGGGGACTGGTGGGAGAGGTGTCCTGGCTGAAAACCTCCACCAAAGCTGAGGGTACCCCTCAAATTCTCTGGATACCCCTCCCCAAGTTCCCCCCACCCCAGTCTCCCCAGAAGATCCTGCCTCCTGGGGACTCCTTTGGTCCTGGTGACTCTTTTGGTCCAAGGCCAGAGGGGGGTGGAGAACAGGGCGGAGTCTTGGGGTCAGGAAAGGGGCCCCAGGGAGCTGCTGGGCCCACAGTCAGGAAGCCACCATGACTGCACCATCGTTCCTGCTACTGCTGCCCCTGCTGCTCGCTGGCCCCACTGCTGCCACACTGGTCAGGTACTGGGGGGGCTCCGCCTGCAAGCCCTTGACTTAGGACTCCCATCTTTTTTCACCTTCAAATCTCAGGGCCCCCGTTCGTTCTGTGATTCCCAAACTTGGGTCCTCAGGACTCCTCACTGCATCCTGAACCTCCACTCACCAAATCTGGGTACCCATCCCCAAGGTCTCGCCCTGATAGTCTTCTGAGAACCACCCCCACCCCCGGCCCTCAAATCCTAGCCAGAGCCCCTGGACTAAGGGAGCGGAGGAAAGTTCTGGTAATCTGCTTCTGTACGGACTTCAGGCAAAGTGTAGGGCGCTGCCTGTTGCTAGGAGTGGCTTTTCCTTGGGAAGCAACGTCTTGCTTGGAAAGGGGGGGGGGTGAGCAAAGGAGAATACAGAGCTGAAGTGCCCCACAGACGTTTTCAAAGCTATTGGCTTGTTTGTCTCTTTAATGTTTTCTTGTGATCTGAGGGAAGGCTTACAAATCACTTACTGGCTCATACACATTGTGTTGACTTTCATTGACCGTAACCTCCTCCATGATGCTACAGCACTCTTCCCACTCCCTCCCTATGATTCCCATTTTCACTCCATGAGATGGATCTTGACACAGTGACTGCAGCACTGGGCTCTGGTGTGTCAGAGATCAGGAGGATGGCCAGGACAGGGCAGGGTTCAGGCCTGTCGCTGGTGGGGGCCCTGTGTTGAACTTGACAGCCTCTATCAGCATTCAGGAGCTGACAAGGGGGGACCACAAACCAGTACAGATGTTTGTGCTTTTTTAACCTAGAGGCCTCGTGAAGATTCACTTTTTCGAGTTTCTGATACAATATAGGGCTGATGGGAGGCTCTGGGAGGTGCAAGCAGTCCACTCCCCAGGAAAGGCCTAGTGACCTGAATTCCTGAAACCTTAAGTCTGTCCAGTTCTACTCTGATGCCTGCAGGGTCATCATGGGGCAGTCAACTTGAAGGTATTCGGGGTGGGGGGTGGGAGGGAAGGAACCTGGAGAGTCAGATCTGAGATACTTAGCCCCCTCCTCCCACCCCCAAACCACATCCTGCAAATTGTCCAAGTCTCAAGACGTCCAGTTGAAGGGACTTCAAAGACTTGACCCTTTTCACTTCTGGATCTTTCTGCATCTCAATTTCTACAGCTCACCCTCTTTAATGCCCCCCCCAAAACCCTTTAGAACTCTCAGTGGGGGAGGGGACCACTTTCCGGGAACCCTTCTCCCCACTTTTACATTCTTGAACCTCTCAAGATGGAGTGGGGGGAGGGACGAGGAGAGGCAGACTCGTGAGCAAGGTGGCGGGGGCAGGGCTCCAAGAAGCAACGACCCATAAACCCCTCGCTGGACGTCCAGCCATTTTCTGCTCCTAGCACAACTCCATAGGGACAGAGCCAGAAGTGCCCCATGAAGTTTTCAAAGCTATCGGCTTGTTTGTCTCTTTATCGTTTTCTTGTGATCTGGGGGAAGGCTTACAAATCAGTTCCTGGCTCATATACATTGTGTTGATTTTCGTTGAACATAACCTCCTCCATGATGCTACAGCACTCTTCCTGCTCCCTCCCTATGATTCCCATTTTCACTCGTCCTTCTTTTCTAGCCCTCTTGCCTTCTGGGCCTCATCTCTGAGCAAATGCTGCCTTTCTCCCTTTTAAACCTTTTCCTATGATTGCTTATTTTAAGGAAGGCTTACCTCTCTGGCATTATTGATTATCTTACAGGCTTGTCTGTTATAAGTTGAGCCACTGGGGAATGGTGTGTTCAGTTTCTGAGGGATGTCTAAGGGCTATAGTCCAGACCAGTAACCCTTTGTTGTTGTTGTTGTTATTGTTGTGTGCCATCGAGTCACTTGTGACTCATAGTGATCCTATGTACAATAGCCCTAAACCCTGTTCGTTCCTGTACCAATCTTATTGTCTCTGATACACCTACTCCCATTACTCCAGTCACTGAATCAATCCATCTCATTGAGGGTCTTCCTCTTTTGTGCTGTCCCTCCACCCTCTCAAGCATGACATCCCTCTTCAAGGACTGGTCCAGCCTTGCAACATGTCCAAAGTACGTCAGATGACGCTTCAGACTCATTGGCCTCCAAGGAGCAGCCTGGTTTAATCCTCTTCAGGTTGAACCTGTTTGGTTTCTTTGCAGTTAGTTCATGGTATATTCAATACTCTTCTCCAGCACCACAGCCCAAAGGCATCAATTCTCCTTCTATCATCCCTAGTCTCTGTCCAGCTCTCTGAAACATAGCAAGCAATTGCAAAGTCCATGGCCTGGATCAGGTGCACCTTAGTCCCCAGACTGACATTGTTGCTCTTCAGCACTTTGGAGAGGTCTCTGACAACAGATTTTCCCAATGCAATTTACCTTTTCCCCTATTTTTAATTATTAATTTCAGTGAACATTTACAGAGATTTTGGATTTCTATTCATTCATTGTTGCACCTTTGCAATTTGTCTTTTAACTTCCTGGCTGCTGGTACCAAGAGTGTTGATAGTGGAGCCAAGCAAACTAAAGCTAGTCTTTCAAAAAAATCTTGACTTTTATTCCACATTTTCTATTGTATGTAAGCCCCTTCAGAGCAGTCAGCAGTAGAAGCCAGGCACCGTCCACTCCTGGCTGTCAGGGTCATTGAGGGTGGGTGCCTCAACTTTCTCCTGGTGGGCTCAAATTGCTAATTGGATTAGCAGCCACATTCTTTGATAACTACTAACAAGGGCTTCCTACTGGGTTAAAATAGACACACAATTTCTGTGACTCTGATACATGTTGCCAAGCCATTCTCCAGAAAGATTGTATCATTCTACAGTCATTATTTTAAAATGCAGATTCTAGGGGAGCTCTGGTGGCCTAGTGGCAAGGCGCTGCAACTACAATCC
>NW_006399958.1:927101-929148 GCF_000299155.1 Elephantulus edwardii | reverse complement strand
CGCGCGCGCGCGCGCGCAGATTCTGGCTTTCTGCTCAGTGTAGGGTGGGGAAAAAAGACATCTTACTCTTGACCTTTGTGTTTCTCTAATGAACTGTGGGGTTTGAACATCTTTCCTAGTGTTTAGAGGCTGTTTTCTATCCATCTTTGCAAATTAGCTGTTCACATCCTGTGTCATTTTCCTACTGGGTGCCAAGTACTGTGGATTCATCTACAGACATGACTGGTTTTCAGCAACTCTCACGTGTTGCATGCAGTGCTGGCTGATAGGTCAGCGGTTCGAATCTACCAGCTGCTCCTTAAGATAAACCTGGACCCTCTCTTTCCACAAAGAGTTAGGGCCTTGGTCACAGTGAGACGGACACAAGCTGGCAGTAGTGGGCATACGTCATTTTCTTCATCTTCATGTTGCAATCTGCAGCTATTAAATATTTGTGTGTGTGTGTGTGTGTGTGTGTACCGTCCAATCGGATCTGACTGGCATGGGAGGAGATTGCCCCTCTTTCTCCAGCAGAGCATCTGGTGGATTCAAACCGCTCACCTCTGGGATTGCAGTGCAGTTTCTTGCCACTAGGCCACCAGAGCGCGCCAATTATATTTTTTATTAATAAAAAGCTTGTTGTTGTTGTTGTTATGAGCCATCAAGTTGCCTGCAACTCATAGCGACCCTATGTACAATAGCTCTGAACTCTGCTCTATCCTGAGCCAATTGTCTCTGACACTTGCCAGTCGTTGAGTCAATCCATCTCATCCAGGGTCTTCCTCTCTTGTGCTGTCCCTCCACCCTTCCAAGCCTGGTGTCCCTCCCCAAAGACTAGCCCCTCCTGGCCACATGCCTGAAGTACATGAGATGGGTTTGTAGCAACCTGAATTGAGCAAGTCTACTGGCGCCATTTTTTGCCAACTTCGGATTGCTGTGTCCCATTTAATGAACTCTCACCATATTTCTAACTTTCTCGTGATGTGATCGCACACTGGGTAGACTATAGTCAGGTACCAACATAACCTCACATGCACTAGGAAACTGCTGCCTATGTCTGGCTCACTTTCTGTGGCATTGGTTTTACTGTAGCGGTCTAGAATTGAACTCACTGTCTCCGGAGTCTGCCTGTATATGATTACTCAAAGATGACATTGACCCAGCTCCCACATCAGAAAAAAAAAGAATAGTTTGTTGTTGTTAGGTGTTATTGAGTTGCTTTCAGTTCACAGCAATGTCACTGGACAGAGTAAAAGTCTCACAGCAGAAATCAAAAGGCACGTTGCTACCACAACAATGTAAAGGTAAACAATCCAGTTGAAAAATGGGCACAGGATATGAACAGACACTTCGCCAAAGAAGACATTCAGATGGCAAACAAACACATGAAGAAATGTTCAAAATCCCCAGCTCTAAGAGAGATGCAAATCAAAACAACTATGAGATATCATCTCACCCCAGTCAGAATAGCAAAATTTAACAGAACAGCAAACATCAAATGCTGGCAAGTTTGTGGAGAAACTGGAACCCTTATTCACTGTTGGTGGGAGTGAAAAATGGTGCAACCACTATGGAAGGTGGTATGGCACTTTCTCAGAAAGTTGCAAATAGAAATACCATTTGACCCAGCAATTCCATTACCGGGAATTTACCCCAAAGAGACCATAACTGACATCTAAGCAGATATATGCACGCCCATGTTTATTACGGTTTTGTTCACAATAGCAAAGAGCTGGAAACAACCCAAGTGTCCCAAAACAAATGAATGGATAGAGAAGCTGTGGTATATTCACACAATGGAATACTACGCTGCATTGAAAAATAAGGAATTCATGGAATATTATTCAAAATGGGTGACCCTGGAGGACCCTATGCTGAGTGAAATATTTCAGTCACAAAAGGACAAATACTGCATAGTGCCACTGTGTAAAACGAGACTGACATTGGGGTTGAGGGAAACCTAAGAAAAGAGGGGATAATAATTGAAACCAATGAGGGAGAGAACTGTTTAAAAAGAGTATAGGATTAGGTATTATTTTCATGATAAGATTACAGGAAAAAGAAATGC
>NW_006399958.1:911951-923761 GCF_000299155.1 Elephantulus edwardii | reverse complement strand
CAATTTGGGGAAACCATGTAAGATTTATCTGTAGATCCAGGTGGGCATTAAAAATGCTATGTACCTGGATTTAACAAGCTGAGTTTATTTAATGCTGCTTGGTACACTGGTTTTTGCTTATTCTAATAAAATTATAGGAAGCAAAAGAAAAAAATGAATAAAATGAGGCTTGTAATATCCCATCTGAGAAAGCTTGCTCAGAGAGTCTCCGAAGCCGTAAACCACAGCCCCCAAGTCAGAGTTGGTGACAGAGACTCTGCAGGACAGGCAGAACAGACCACAGACTTCCTAAGGATGAGAATCTTTGCAGAAGAAAGCTGCCTCATCGTTTCTCCATATTGTGACTGATGGATTCGAACCTCCAACTATATGGTTCGCAGCCTCCTGATGCATAACGTTCTATGCTACCAACGACTCACAGCTGACTCCTCAGTGGGTTTTCAGAGGTCATTCAATTACACGGGAGGAGACTGTCCATCTCTCTTCCATGGAACAGCTGGTGGATTCGAACCATGGATTCCTTCAGACTAAAACTCCAATCCACCCTGCATCAGGGTTTCGAGGCTGTAAATCGTTAAGGCGAGAAGTCTGGCCCTCTTCCCTCCTTGAAGGGGCTGGTGGATTCAAACCATTGACCTTTCTCGGGCCTTGTCCCCTACAGGGTCCCTCTCCGCCGAGTCCACCCCAGAGCCAGGACCCTCGGTTCTCTGAGCGGATGGGGGAAGCTAGCAGAACGCCTGAGTGTGGGGGCCTCGTCTCCTGGGAATAGGTCCACTTTTGTACCTCTTTCTAACTACTTGAATGTGAGTCTCACTTAGCCCTCAGCCAGCCCACACTTATGACCCCACGCCCAGCTCTTCAACACACTCATCCTCCTCTTTTACCATCAGGTCCAGTATTTTGGGGAAATTGGACTGGGGACGCCCCCACAGAACTTCTCTGTCGTCTTTGACACTGGCTCCTCCAACCTCTGGGTCCCATCCAGGAAATGTCACCTCTTAAGTTTGCCATGCTGTGAGCTGTCATGGAGGGGGCCACAGCAGGGTGGGGGTGGAAGTGGGGGTGAGCCCCAGTTTCCCATGGGTTTTGAAGTCATCAGCTCTGGCACACCCTCGGGGGACATTGGGGGGGCCTCCCTTCCCCCAATGACACAGCCCTCACCTCACTTAGGGTTCCACCACCGCTTCGATTCCAGTGCCTCCAGCACCTTCCAGCCCAATGGGACCAGGTTTGCTATTCAGTATGGAACTGGACGGCTGAGTGGCATCCTGAGTGAGGACAAGCTGACGGTAAGTGACCCTGGCTCCAGAGAAGGCTTCATTCTAGGAGAACCCCAGCGTCTTGTCAGCTGTGGTCTCCAAAAGGATTGGAGGAGGTGGAGCTTAGCGGAGGTGGGCGGGGCTCTCAGAGAGGCAGGGCATGGTGGAGAAGGGGCGTGGCTTTCTAAGGCATCCTTACCAAGTAGGAAGGTAGGGCTTATGAAAGGGGCGTGGTTCTTTGAGAGGTGGGGCTTTGCTGGTGAGGGGCATGTGGGCTTTTTTTTAATTTTAATGAACATTTGCAGAGATTTTGGATTTCCATTCATTCATCGTTGCATGGTTTTTTGGTTTGTTTTTTTTTTCTTGCATGGTTTTAAAGGAAGGTACGAGGTTTACTACAGAGGAGGCTGGGCTCCTGGAAGGGGCGGGGCTTCGCCGGGAGGCGTGGTTTGCCACTGAAGGGGCGTGGCTTAAATGAAGGCTTAGGGAAGCGGGAAGGTACAGCATCTCAGGAAGAAAGGCAGATATGAATTTTTAAAAAGGTATAAGAAAAAGGAGAAAGGCAGAGCTTCCTAGGTGAAGAAGTGAGAATTCTCAAATGGAGAAGTGGGCATCGCCAGTGAAGGGTTTCAAGTGAAAGGGCCTCTGCTTCCTGTGAGTGGGCGGGGTCTCCTAAGTGTCATGGCGGCACTTCCTGGTGAAGGAGCGGGACTTCTGAAAATGAGAGGCTGGACTTCCTGTTGACGGGGCGGGGCTTTCGCTGGGGGCGTGGCTTCCCACGAATGGCCTTGGTCTCCATGTGGAAAGGTGGGCTTCATGGTGAAGGGGTGGAGTTTCTCAAGCGAAAGGATGTGGCTTTGTGTGAAGCCTTGGGTCTTCTCAAGCTAAAGGCAAGGTCTCCTGGTGAAGAGGAGGAGCTAGTCAAGGGGAATGGTGGGGCTTCCTGGAGGGTTACAGTGGGGGTGTGGCTTCCTGTGAATGGCAGGAGCTCCTAAATGGAAAGGTGGGGCTTCCTGGTGAAGGGGCGTGGCTTCCAGAGTGAAAGGACTTGTGTTTCCTGTGCAGGGACAAAGCTTCCCGATTAATTAGGGTTGCAAAGTTTCCAGGCAACGAGCTCTTTCCTCCAGATACTCCCATACACAGGATTCATGCCTTGTTTTGTGGGATCTTGGGCTGTGCAGGTAATACTCGGGAAATAATTGGTCTCATATGAATCTACCGTAGATTGGAGGAATCAAGGGTGCATCCGTGGTTTTCGGGGAAGCCTTGTGGGAGCCCAGCCTCGTCTTCACGTTTGCCCACTTCGATGGTATACTGGGCCTCGGTTTTCCCATTCTGGCCGTGGACGGAGTTCGACCCCCCCTGGATATACTAGTGGACCAGGGGCTAGTGGACAAGCCTGTCTTCTCCTTCTACCTTAACAGGTATTAGGGAAGGGGATCCTACTACCATAAAGAAAGCTATTTCCTCCTTTGAAAGTTGTTTACCCCATAACATGTCACCTGTCATTTAGGAAGTCAATGACCCAGCATTCAAAGTCCCATCCGCCATTCAGGAAAGTACTGACCCTGTAGAAGAAGTTCTCCTCTCCAAACTAGCAAGTCACTATTATCAGAGGTATCCCTCCCCAGGCAGGAAGGCACTGAGAACAGGAAGTGTCAGGTTCCATCCAGGAAGTCATGAATCCAATACAGGAAGTACTAGCTTCTCTCCATTCAGGAAATCATCCACCCAATATAGGAAATCCCATCCTCTATTGAGGAAGTCACCAGCGTCACACACCTACCTCTCATTTACCAACTATCTTATTTTCCATTGCTTCACATTTACAGTGGTAGTAACAAAGGCTCCTACCCACTTGTCTGGCGTTAATAACGTATATTTGGCAACAAATGCCAAGGTGGAAGTGAGATGAAAGCTGGCTGTGATGGTTAGGGTTATGTGTCAATTTTGTCATGCTGTGATTCTCAGTGGTTTCACAGTTATATAATGATGGAATCTGACAGCTGTGTGATAATACAATTTGTCAGTAATGGTGTCGTCCTTGCTCCATTCTGTGATAGGATGTGGTCATTATTCATTTTTTCACGATGAAAACTTTCACATAACGACCTGGTCTTTGAGACCTAACCATGTTGATATGTTAAGTGAGGGGTAGGTTCATAAGAAATGACTGACTTCACCCTTCAGAAGTCTTAAATAAGAAATGGGTAAGACAAACATCAAGAAATTCACTACCAGCCTAAAATGCTTCAGCTTTCAAATGCAAACCCAGGAAGTTCCTATCCAACAATATAGGGACCTTCTGTCCACCATTATAAAAATCAAGTTGAGAAAATTGGACATCAGGAGTTGCTAATTTTAATTCATCCAATCCTGTCCACCTCTTAGGAAATTTAATTTTGTGTAACAAAGTCCCACTTGCCACCATAGGAAAAAATAAAAGTAGTCTTACAGTCTCTCGAATACCTTGATCCCCCCCTCCCCCCAGCTCCTTCTGGAAACCTCGCCTACCTCCTAAAATTTTGCTCTTCATTTTAGAAGTCTACCCGACATACTGGGCTCCTGGCTAAACAGAGACTCGTAGAACCCTCGAGTTTAAGGCTCTTAGGTATCCTTCAGGCTTAGAACTGAACTCAATCCAAAACTCAGTTTTCAGCTAAACAATACACAGGTCTATAAGGTGAACAATAATATCAGGGAAATACACACTCTTTAGAATAAAGAACCACTTGAGACCAAAAGGGCAGCTTTTGCCCAAGGACAAGGTTCAGAAAATAAGAAGGGATGGGAAAGAAGGAATGAAGATGAGACGCACAGGGAGGAAGCAGGATGAGTGATGTTACAGTGTGAGCATTGCAGTGTTCTGAAGCAAAACACATCAATTGTTGAGTGGAACACTGACTTGCTTTGTTACCTTCACCCAAATCACAAGGAAAACTATTTTTGAAAAGTTCATCCTAACCTTGCAGGTTTCTACCCCGTCTCCCCTTCACTCACAGGTAATGCAGGAAGTCCTACCTTTCCCTGGATGTCCAGGCACTTAACTGAGAATGCCTCTCCCTGACACAAGTTATACCTCCCAGACCCAGCTCAGAAGTATCATAGCCCATCTGGTTTTCAAGATAGTCCAGGAAAATTTACCCGTAAAACTCTTCACTCTCCCCACTTCAAGAAAGCCCCCAACACCCTAAAGTCTTCCACCTACATCTTTTGCCCACCTTGCTTCCAACCCCAACAGCTAGGGTCTGCCTGCATCCAGTAACTCCTCTTAGGTCCCAGAAGCCAACAACATTAGCAGAAAGTCACCACCCTGGTATCCCCCGGGGCTGACGGGGAACACGGATGACACTGATAGAGCTCTACCTGTGCAGGGACCCCGAAGGGACTGAGGGAGGAGAGCTGGTCCTCGGGGGCTCAGACCCGGCTCACTACTTCCCACCCCTCATCTTCGTGCCGGTCACCATCCCCGCCTACTGGCAGGTCCACATGGGCAGGTGAGTTCCAGGACTCTGGAGTCTGAGGGGGGAGGAGTTGGGTCTATTGGTTCTAAGGGGACAGAGCCTCTGCCTGCCCATGGCCCTCAGTGTCAAGCTGTGGGCTCTGCCCTGTGCCTGGGACCCTTCAGTGAGAAGGTGTGGTCTCTGCCCTGTGTCTGTACCCCCTCAGTATGAAGATGTAGCTTCTCTGCCCACCCATGCGCTCTCAGTGTGAAGGTGTGGGCTCTGCCCCCTGCCCACGCCCCCTCAGTGTGAAGGTGCGGGCTCCGCCCTCTGGCCACGCCCCCTCAGCGTGAGGGTGCGGGCTCCGCCCTCTGGCCACGCCCCCTCAGCGTGAAGGTGCAGGCTCCACTCATGGCCCCTCCTCTCTTAGTGTGAAGGTGGACACAGGCCTGACTCTCTGTGCCCGGGGCTGTGCTGCCATCCTGGACACGGGCACATCCCTCATCACAGGACCCACTGAAGAGATCCGGGCCCTAAACATAGCCCTTGGAGGTGTGCCCATGCTAACTGGACAGGTGAGGTCCCGGTCTCCCGTGGGCATGGCTAGGGAGGCTGGTGGAGGTTTGATGGAAACCGCTGGGATCCAGTAAACATTTACTATTATTAAGTGTGTGTGTGTGTGTGGGGGGCATCAGGCAGTATGCTTTGGCTCTAGGTGGAAACAGGGGGCCAAGAAGTATCCTAGGGCCCAAAAGTGACACCTCCAGTATGTCTGCCTGATGGATAGTGAGAGAAGGAACTAGTTGGCTGGGCAGATGGAGGGGGTTGTTGCTGTTAGGTGCTGTCAGGTTGTGTATGACTCCTAGCAACCCTCTAACAACAGATCTGAACACTGTCCTATCCTGTGCCATCCTCACAATCTCTGACCCACTCAAACCCAGTGTTGCAGTCACCATGTCAATACAACTGGTGGAGGGGCTTCCTCTCCTTTGCCGTCCTCCCACCTTCGCAGGCATGATGTCCTTCTCCAGCGAACAGCCTTTCCTAGCAACATGCCCAAAGCTTGTGAGATGAAGCGTCGCCATCCTTGCCTCCAAGGAGCACTCTGGCCGCACCTTCTCTAAGATGTACATAAGCTGTTTTACTCTTTTGGCAGTTCTTTGACATGTGATATTCAGAAGGGGGGACAAAGCCGCTTTATTAAAAAAAGGAATGAAACTGAGAGACGTAGAGGGCCTGGGAACTTCCTCGGGAGGGACAGAGGAAACTCAGGAGCCATATTTAGGAACAAACAGAATTTCCTTGAAAGATGTGCAACCAGCATGCTTCTGAGAAGCAGGGATGGGGAGACGTCATGTCATCTCATGTATTTTGAACACAGGACAAGACAGGACACTGGCTGTACCATCTTGATCCTATAGGGCAGAGTGGAACCGCCCCACGAGGTTTCTAGGACCATGAATCTTTATAGGGTCAGACTCTCACAGCTGGAGGCCAGTGAGTTCCAAAAGCTGGCCATATGGTTAGCAGTCGGAATGCTTAACCCACTGCACCCTCAGGCCTTCTCGGATAACAGGCAGAAAGGCAGGTTTGATCAAATGGAGTCTGGAAGAAGTAGCAAAAATTACAGGGCTGAGAAGAGCCGCTTGGCTGGTGACACCAGCAGAACCCGACCACCCACACCCTGAATATCCAGGTGTCTGATGTGGACTTATCTCAGGACACTGGAGAGCCACAGAAGGTGCTTGAGCAGCGCAGAAAACCTTCCTCTCCCTCTAATCTTCATCTGTTCTTTTTTTCTAGTACATCATTGATTGTTCGAAACTCCCAACGCTACCCCAAGTCTCCCTCCTCCTTGGAGGGGCCTGGTTTAACCTAACAGCACAAGACTATGTCATTCAGGTGTGTGTGGGGGGGTCCCACATCAGAGGGGTGTTATAGTATTGGGCTTGAGGTGGGGCCGGGGCTGAGATGGTACTAGGACAGGATGAAGGCCCCCGATTCCTGTTGTTCTCAGAGTAGATGCTGGGGTGAAGCTCAGAGGAGGTGGGACCTGGTGGGCATGACACTATAGTGGCCTCATCTTGTGTCCTCCACCGCCCTGTGCAGATTTCTCGGTTTGGGGTCAAACTCTGCCTGTCTGGCTTCCTGGCCCTCGACATTCCTCCGCCAGCGGGGCCTCTCTGGATCCTTGGCGACGTCTTCCTGGGGAGCCACGTGGCTGTCTTCGACCGCGGGGACAAGCTGGGCAGCCCCCGAGTGGGACTGGCCCGCGCCCGCCCTCGGGAGGCGGGACAATGAGGGGGCGTGTCCGCGCAGGCGCAGTTCTTCTGATGAAGCCCTGCTAGCTGTGCGCATGCGTATTCAGCTAGTTTAAGGCGCGCGCTCTCCACCGCCAGTAAAAATACTTATTTTTCATCTCACCTTTTATCTCCCCTTGTTAAAACGAATATGCTTTCTGGAGGGAAAATATTGTTGCCAACATCTCTAAAGTTGAATAAATGGAAAAAGGGGAGGAAAGATATCCTTTTATTCTTCCCCCCCCCACTAGGACGGGGTTCTGTCATACACTACAAATCCCATGGAGCCCCGCGCCCACTATACTTCTCGTCAAAGGCATTTGGAGACGCGCGGCATCATGGAAGTTGTATTCCATGCTGTATTTATGTCTTTCCGGGGGCGGACGCAGCAGCCACAACATTCGTAGGAGGCGACAGGTCGCGACGGCAGCGACAGGTGGCATTGGGGGGGGGGTTCTGAAACCGGCTAAGGGTTTCCCAACTTTCATTCTAAGGGGAAAGGATACCATTTCCCGGCACTTGATCTCCTTGGTTCTCCTCTCTCGCCTTGGGACTCAGGGACTCCCCGTCCGCCATCAAGGCGGGGCTTTGAAGCCCCCGAGTTTGGGGGGGAGTGGTGCTGCCCCTCCTCCGGCGGTGATGTCACTGCCCCCCTCCGCAGCCGCTCACTGCCCAGAGCTGCCGGGGTTGGGTCACCCCTCCCCCATCGCCAGCCCCGGATCCCCCATCCCCGCCCCGCCACGACTTGGGGTGAGTACAGAAGAGGGGGCAAAGGCTTAGGGAATGGACTTGGGATACATGGACCTCAAAGATTACAGCGGAGAGATTCTCTCCAATTCCTAGCTTTTTTTAGGGAGTCAGGGTACTTGGAAGATCTTAGGAAACCAAAGATCATAGGCAGGGAGTCCCCATATTTTCAGTTTTTAGTGTCTGGGAGGTCCCCTTTACCAGATTTGCAACTAATGGACGCAGAGGGACAAGGAAAGAATCTTAGAAATGAGGGAAGGGACGACACCTCCCCAATAACAGGGTCTTGGGGAATGCTGGAGGGAGAGCTGGCAACCTGCACGGAGGGTCGTCCCTCTGGACGCGGAGGTGGGAGTTTGGAGCTCTAGGGAATTTTGTGCCATGAAGGCTTGAGAATAGATTGATTGGGAATGGGTGGGAGAAGGTTCTGGAGAAAGGCGCAGAAATGTTGGCCTTCTCCCTTCTTGATGCCTGTCGCTTAAAACGTCGTTCCCCTGGACTGGTAGGGGCTGGGTGTCCCTGAATGGAAACCCTGCCCAGCGACCAGAGGTTCCCACCTCTTTAAACGATGGAGGGTCCGAGTTCCCAAACGCCCCCTCACATGGGGTCCGGGGAGGGCCCCAAGCACATGGCAGCATACATGTACCTTGAGGTCGGGTGAGACCCTCCTCGTACCACGCTCAACCCTTCCTACCCTTGGTCCCAATCCTCCCTTTACTCCCTCCTTCCAGCCCGCCCCAAATCGCCCCTTCTCCCACACTTTCTGACCTCAATGAAAACGCTGATTCCATAACGTGATGCTGATTCGGTAACTTGACCCGGTGGCTGGCTGCTGTCAAAAGCCAAGAGAAAAGTGAAGGACAGAAGGAGGGGAAGGATGGCGGGTTTAGGTTATACCTTAGCCCCTCATACCTGTTCTCTAGCCCCTGCTCCCGCCCCTACTTCCACCCCCACCCTGCCCAGGAACCTCATTCAAGCCGGGGCCCCAGTCCCTCACCCCCACACTCACACCCTCGGGTACACCAGAATTGGAGCAAAGAGGGGTAGGAAGCTCCAATGTCTTTTCTTTGCCTTCCTGGGTCCCAGCAGAGACCTGGGGGCTGCCCGAGGGTCCTGCATGCTGGGATGGGGGGAGAGTAGGGGAGCCTGGGGTCTGGGAGGGAGGGCAGAGAGAGTGTGGGAACCCACCGTCCTGATCCACAGGACGGGCCCCACTTCAGCAACTCTGCAGTGACGCAGCCCCAGTCCTGGCCAGGATGGGGTTTACGGGGTGATGGGGAGACTGAAGTGTCAGAGCTGCAGAGGGACACAGTGGAAGAGGGCAACCGGGGAAAGACAGAGATCTAGAAACTAGAGACTGGAGGGGGAGTAGAGACCCAGAGGGAGAAAGGGGACAGAGACTCAGAGAATAGGCTTGAAGAGAGGGGGACAAATGCAGAGAAAGAGGGGGACAGGGACCCAGGGAGAGAATGGGATAGAGACTCAGAAAGCACAGGAGAGAGAGAGGGAGAGAGAGAGAGAAAACACACAAGGGGACAGAGAAAGAGGGGGACAGGGACCCAGAGAAAGAACGGGGAGGGGGTGAGTGTGTGTGAGAGAGAAGTGTGGACAAGGGGACAGACTTAGAGAAAGAGGGTGACAGGGACCCAAGGAAAGAATGGGACACTCAGAGAAAGAACAGACTGGGCGGGGGGGGGGCAGACTCAGAGAAAAAAGGGGACAGGGACCTAAAGAAAGTGGGGGACATAAACCCAGAGAGAGGGAGGGGCAGGAACCCGGGGGGGGGAACAGAGATGGGAGCTGCGGGGGTAGGGGTAGAGACCCTGAAATAGAGGAACAGGGGAATAGAGGTGGGAAATGGGGAAGAGATGAGGAGAACCAGAAGAAGGCACAGAGACCCAGAGAGAGGAAGACAGAGACCAGCAAAGAGAAAGGGCAGGAGCGCTAGTGGGAAGGGGTATGGGAGGACAGAGATGGAGTAGGGGGCAACTTGGGGGGAGGGGTTATCAGACCCAGAAGAAAGGGACATAAGCCCCAGGAAGCCTACAAAGACTCAGAAATGTAAATGGCAGACGTAAGACAGAAGGGAGTAAGACAGGAGGGCAGAGAAGAGGTGAAGGGGTCAGATTCAGGGAGAGAGACCTCAAACAGAGAAGGACGGAGGTGGTGGGGTGGTGGTGGCTGAGGTCCAAAAAGAAGAGAGGCAAAGACTCCAAAAGGGGATAGTCAGAGAACAAGGGGACAGAGACCAGGGACCCAGAGAGAGAAGGGAAACAGAACAGGACCCACGCACAGAGAGAGGAGAAAAAGAGACTACGATAGACACGGGAGTGGGGGTTGGGGGTGGGGAGGAGATACGAACCGGCCGCCGCACCTGCAGAGGGAGGCGGCGGGCCAGGGATGGTGCAGCGCGTGGACGCCCGCAGCCCCTGACCCGCCCCCTTCGCTCCCACAGGCACCGCCTCCTCTCGCCGCAGCCGCTGCCGCAGCCGCTGGCCCCGCCCCAAGCCCCCTGCGCCTGCGCCCTGCAGTCCTCCGGCTTGGCCCGCCGAGGGGGCGGGGCCGGACAGCTCCGGGGCGGGGCCGCCTTGCTCTGGCCCCGCCCCTCCAGCCTCTCCATCCCAAACTTCGCTCTTTGACACAGCTTCACCTAGACAGAGCTTTCTGGGGTTTGGTAACTCTCTTTGCAGGACTGGACCCTCTTGTTTCTCCCTTAGGATTCCTTCCCCCTTAGCGCTTATCTATCCTTTTAGGCTTGGAACCCTTTCTCCACCAGTCCCAAGACCATCTCATTTTGTCCTCCAAGGTCCCCACTGACCCTTAGTCAGGGTTCTCTCTAGGCTGTCTAATCTCCAAGACTCCAGAACCCGCTCCACTCTGGTCTATAATCTCTGCCCATCATCTCTTCCTCATACATCCTCCCCTTCTCTTCAAAACCACAGCGCTTATTTCCTCGACTCCATTCTCTCTTAACCTTTATCAAGTCTGGCTGCTTTGAAGCCTTTTAATGTCTCATTCTTCTCTTAATCCTTCCCACAGACCACTAAAACGTTTTGTGCTATTTATAGAAGCCATTCACATCTTCAGGCCTGCCCCAGCCACCCTGATGTTCATTCATTCTGCCCTATCTGACCACGCCAAACTTGCAGCCTTGTCCCCAGCCCACATTTAGCTTGCCCCTTTTACAGTGCTAAAAAGGCACCCGCAAGTTTCCAAGCCTCGTTTATCTTCACCCCTTCTCATAGGGTCTCACTCTTCGTTCCTCTCGCTCGGATCCTTTCAGTTGGATTTGTTTTCACTCCTTGTTTTCAGTTCAATTCTCACTTGTCTCAATCAATCGGAACTCTTTGCACCTTCTTCGACCCCGCCCCCTTATTCAACACCGCCCCCCCAAGTCGAAGCCCCGAGAGGGATCCAACCACTTCGGCTCCATTGGCTCCACCTCACTGGGTGCTGCCCCTAACTCCATCCAATCAGGACGATTCTTCCTATTGGTGGTCTTACCCCTCCTTTCACCTGCCACAACTACTCAGGCTTGGCCTTGTCTTTTCTCTTTCTTATCTGTCTCTGATTCACCGTGCTATGAGGCCGCTCTCCCTCATCTAGATTCATCACTTCAGTTCTATCATTGTTGCCAAGCCAGGCGACGTTAGGCAGCCCTCCCGCCCTGTTTTACACCTCTCCGTGCCCCCTTCTCGGGATGACCCAATAGCTGTGTCTCATTTGCGGCCCCGCCCCGTTCACCCAGCCAGCGTTCTATTCCCGCCCCTTTCTCCTCCCTCAGCGCAGCCCCACCTTCCCTCGGGGCCACACCCACCACATCCTCATCTATTCCTCTTTACCAATCACGGCTGTTTCTCGTCCCTGAGACCTCGCCCTCTCCATCTGTCACCTCCTCCCACCCAATCAGAGCTCCCTCTCCTCTGAGGCCCCGCCCCTTCTACAGCACCGCCCCTCTCGCCCCGCCCCCCGTCCAATGCTGAGCTCAGTCTGCGTCTCGTCCTTCCGCGGGCGCCAGGGGGCCAGCAAGCAGCAGTCGGCGCCACCGCCGCAGCCGCCCG
>NW_006399958.1:908754-911737 GCF_000299155.1 Elephantulus edwardii | reverse complement strand
ATCGTGATCAACGTGGGCGGCGTGCGCCATGAGACGTACCGCTCGACGCTGCGCACCCTGCCGGGGACGCGGCTGGCCGGCCTGACGGAGCCCGAGGCGGCGGCGCGCTTCGACTACGATCCGGGCTCGGACGAGTTCTTCTTCGATCGACACCCGGGCGTCTTCGCCTACGTGCTCAACTACTACCGCACCGGCAAGCTGCACTGCCCGGCCGACGTGTGCGGGCCGCTCTTCGAGGAGGAGCTCGGCTTCTGGGGCATCGACGAGACCGACGTGGAGGCCTGCTGCTGGATGACCTACCGCCAGCATCGCGACGCCGAGGAGGCGCTCGACTCCTTCGAGGCGCCCGATTCTTCGGGGGCCGCCAACGCCGGGAATGCATCGGGCGGCCACGAAGGCCTGGACGACGAGGCGGGCGCGGGCGGCGGCGGCCTGGACGGCGCGGGCGGCGAGCTCAAGCGCCTTTGCTTCCAGGACGCAGGCGGCGCCGGGGGACCACCAGGGGGCGCGGGCGGCGCGGGCGGCACGTGGTGGAGGCGCTGGCAGCCCCGAGTGTGGGCGCTCTTCGAGGACCCCTACTCATCGCGGGCCGCCAGGGTGAGCGCGCTCTTGGAGCCTCCATCTCCCCCACCCCTCCTCTCTGATGGCACCCTAGACCCTCAGGGGAACTCTATCCTAATCCTCAGCATCTCACCTCCCTCTCTCCCAACTCCCAAGTCTCCCCCCAACATCCCTCCTTGACACCCCTTAGAAACTCAGAATAGTCTCCCAACATTCATAATCTCCTAGACCTCTCCAAACCCCACGTTGCTTCTACTAGCATCCCCAGATAGTAAGAAATTTAGAAATCCCCTGGGTTTCTCTTAACTGTCCCAATCCCCTTCCAACCAACTCTAAGACCCTCTTCTGAATTCCAGTAACATCCTAGGTCACCCTTCAGACCCAAAGAGGAGTCCTCTCCAAGCCTTAGTCCCGCAAGCATCACCCAAATCCTGAGAAGACATCACTTCTCACCTCCAGAATGTCCAGGGCCTTGCCAAACCTCCCCCCCCCCCGCCTCAACTTCCCCCATGCTCTTCAGACTCTCCAAAATACCTACTGTGCTTCTCCTCTCCAAACATTTCTTTGATTTTTCCCTTGACCCTTCTCATCCTTGGCCCCGAAGACTCATCGCTATGATTTTTTTTTGTGCCACCCCGTTTTCTATCCTCAAACTCTCAGAAGATACCCCTCACTCTAAGCCAGAGTTTCCTAGTCTCTTCGGACCCCCCCCCCCAAAGTGCTTACTCTTGACAGGACATGTCCCCTCCCCCTTGATTGCAACAGAGACCTGAGGTCTTGCCCCTCTGGGTCTTATGTTTAAGCCCCTTCCTTGGTTTGCCTCCTCAGCGCCCATCCCCAAATTTCCCCTCAAACTCTGGACTTCTCTCAAGCCCTTCATAGTTCTCCCAAGTCTCTCTCTAGAAGAGCCCTGAGACCCTATACTATGCCTTTCCCCCACAGAAAACTCCACACCTCCTGCAGCCATTCCTCCTCATCCTTAGATTCTCCCCTTCTTTAAATGGCACACCCCACTTTCTGTGTCGGGCTCCCACCCAAGAACCCTTCCAGTTCCTTTCCGAGTTACTCGACTCTCTTTCCACCTCCCTTCTGCTCTTAGAACTTTATTAACCTCAAATCCTTGGGCTCCCCCTACCCCCTTCAAGTCATTATCTCAAAAACTTCCCCTCTAAAAGAACTTCCAGTACTTTCTACTCTCCCTCAGGACTTTTCCATTCCCTGCCTCCCCTCAGCCTCCCTCCCCAGCTCTTCCCCCCAAGCCTTTTCAGTCCAAAACTCGGGACTGAACCCCTTGGTCTCTTCCCCGCTAAAAAATGAAAAATATGCATCAAAGAGCTCCCACGCAGTAAAGACCCCCCCCTCCGCTCTTCCCTGCAGTCTTATCTCCCTCAAATCTCCAGGTTTTCCCCAAAGCTCCCCTCTCCACCACCCCAAAAAACTTTTTCCCTCACCAACTGCAACTTTCCAGGCTAAATTGCTATCTTCCTCCTACTTGAGCCTTCTTCCCCTAACTTCCTCTCTCAGACCCCAGAGGCAGAAACTGTTAGAAGATATAGTTTCAAACGGGGGGTAGGGGAAGAATGGTGGAGTTGGGAAGGGGAGCAGTGCAGACACCCTCTCGCTCTCCCCTTCCTGGGGTCCCTGACACCCAGAGGAGCAGGTCCCCACCCCCTCCCCCGCCGTGCCGCGTCCTGGGCCGGGGAAGGACGCCGAGCCGCAGTGCTGCAGTCGTGCTGGGGGAGGGAGCGAGGGGGAGGGGAGCCCCTGGAGCCTCCGCATAAAGTTTAGTCCTCGGGAAGCGCTGAGTTGGCGAGATTTGGGGTTGGGTGTTGGGGGAGAAGTGGGGAAGAGAGGAGATGCCGAAGGGACTTGACCCCAGATGGCCCCTAAGCGGCCCCCTCCCCCCCCCCACGGCCTGGGGCGCTCTTCCCTCCAGTGACCCCATTGAAGGGTGCTGAGGGAAGGGTGAGGGTGGAGGCAGAGTCCTGCGGTGATGGTCAGGCTAGGGATCCGGGACAGCTACACGGGGGGGTCACTCTTTTGTTTCGCAAATGTGTTCTAAGTGTCCGGCATGTCCCAAGCATTTCTAGACTCCAAGTGCTTGAGAGTTGAGAGCTGCGGAGGGGAGGGTCCAGCCCAACCCCCTGGACCCCTGGCCTTCTTACACGGAGCCCTCATACCCCTTGGCTTTTGAAGCACCTTGGAAGGGAAGGAGTTAAGCCAGACTGGTGCTGTCCAGTCTCTGCAGCTGCGCACTGCAGTGGGCGCCCACCTTCCCCCTCCCTCCTCCCAACTTCCCTGGGCCCCGGGAGGGAAGGAGTTAACCCAGCTCGTGGCCTGCGGCCTCCCGAGGCGAAGCGGCAGCACTGCGGCTGCGCACTGCCGGCTCGGCTGCGGCCCGGGAGGGGTTAAGCCGGCCCGC
>NW_006399958.1:884780-908632 GCF_000299155.1 Elephantulus edwardii | reverse complement strand
GCCTGCGCCGAGCGTCCGGCTCGGAGGGGGCGGGGGAGCGCCGGGCATGCGCTCTGCGGCGGCCTCTGGCCTCTTAAACCACTGCGGAGAAACTGGGGGGGGGGGGGGGTGGGGAACAGAGGGTAAAGAGGGCCAGCGTGGACCCTCAACCCACACTAAGGTCCAGGATGCTTGCGAGGCGACCTGACACTGACCCCTTTCTGCTCTGCATCTCCTGTTAAACCCTACCCCCTCACTCTTACGGGGGAACATAAGACGGGCAGAGTTGACCCCAGCGCACCCCGAGATTCAGCAGCTTTTCTATGGCCCGACACTGGCCTCCCCCTTACCCTCTGTTCAGTATCTCTGGTTAAAGTCAAGGCCTTTCCAATTCCCAGCCCCCTCGCCCCTATGGAGAAGGGGGTGCAAAGGGACAGTGCTGATCCCAGCCCACTCTACATCTAAGACCCATCTTAGTACCAGACCCTAGTGCCTCTCTTTGCTCTGCACTGCTGATTACAGTTCAAGCCCCCTCACCAGACTTTGTGTCTATCCCTCTCTAAGCCCCCTCTCTGCCCCTGTTGCCCACCCTTCCCGCCCTCCCCTCTGAGTAGTTGATAAAAGTATGCTTTGACTTTAAGGTCCCCTCTTCCTTCTCCAAGACCTTGTTTGGTCAAACTTGAGGATCCACTCTCCATTCCTAAAAATACCCTAAGCATCCCCTCTCCTGCCCCCATTCTCTATGCCTTTTGCCAAAAGCCCCTTCCCTTTTCTTTGTCCTTGACCCTGATCTGACTCCCAAGGTCCAGGCCCCTGACTCTGTCCCTTCCTCTCCAGAATCCTAAGCCAGGGCCCCTCCCCCTGCTCTGGGGCTTCTCTGGCTTTTCAGTGGTAACAACCATCCACCTTCTCTTCAGCGATCTGTGATACCTTTCTTTCCTTGTGTGGCTCCACTTTGCCCTTTTTCTGAGAGAAGCCCTTTCTCCTCCCTTTTCTTGATCCTGGAACTTGGCACAATTTCCTCCCAAGGATATTAAGCCCTGGCCCCTTCCCCTCTGAGCCTTCCACTTGACCTCTTTACCCCCCACCCCCGCCTCCCCCACCAACTCATGCCCTTATGCCCTCATCACACCTCAAACCCTCTCCCTGTGTTCCTAACACTGAACCTTTTGTAGGTTCTTCTTTTCCCATTATGAAAGAACTTGAGACTCAGAAGCGTAATCCACTGATCCCACCACCATCAAGTCCATTCTGACTCCCAGCGACCCTGCAGAGCAGGGCAGATCAATGTCCCCTATGTTTCCCCAAGGCTGGAAGTCTTCATGACCGCAGGCTGCTGGATTCAAACGAAACCCTCTTTTCAGTTATCAGCTCGGTGCTTAAAGTTGTTGTGTGCCCGGGAGTGAGTGCCAACTCACAGCGACCCCATGGGATAGAGAACTCTCACTAGTGGATTTCCTTGGGAGCCCTGGTGGCCGGGTGGGTAAGAAGTCGCGCTGCCAATCCAAAGCCATGCAATGCGAATCCAGCGGCTGTTCCGCTGGAGAAGGATGAGCGCGCTCCTCCCGTGTGATTTGGAGGGTCAGTTATAAGCTGACTTGATAGCACATTAACAGCCAGAATCTCCGCGGAGGGCGACTGCCACATTTTCTCCCTGCGGAGAGGCTGGTCGGTGGGTTGGAACTGCTGACCCTTCTGTTAGCAGCCGTCACTCAAGTCAGACAGAAGAAAGGCTGTATTTTATCTGACTCTGAGCTCCTTCCTAATCCTGCCTTGCTGCCCCCCCCCTACTCCCCCCCCCATATCCCGTAGCAGGACGCTTGGACTCTGCTTTAGAGCCCTTCAGTAGAATACACGCCGAGAACAGGAGGGAGTCCACGCAAGGGGCCAGGAATTGCTATTTCCAGGGAAGAATTTATTTGCCCATCTGCTGCCTCTGCTGGGGCCAGCTCTTCTCCCAAGATGGGCGGGAGAGCTGCCTGTGTTGCTGGCCTTTCCTTGTGCCAGCTTTGTGCGCTGGGGGTGGGAGAGGGTGTGGGAAGTGAGGGAGCGAGGGAGGTTGGCAATACCTGGATACCCCCCTGAATTTGGGGTTAGGAGGCCGGGAGAAGGGGTGCCGGGTGGCTGGTAGATCAGACGCCCAGGTCGGTCACCTCTCGCCCTCTCTTTCTCTCTCCCCCACTCCCGCCCCGCCATACAGTATGTGGCGTTTGCCTCTCTCTTCTTCATCCTCATCTCCATCACGACCTTCTGTCTGGAGACCCACGAAGGCTTCATTCACATCAGCAACAAGACGGTGACGCAGGCCTCCCCGATCCCCGGGGCGCCCCCAGAGAACATCACCAACGTGGAGGTGGAGACGGAACCCTTCCTGACCTACGTGGAGGGCGTGTGCGTCATCTGGTTCACCTTTGAGTTTCTCATGCGGATCACCTTCTGCCCGGACAAGGTGGAGTTCCTTAAGAGCAGCCTCAACATCATCGACTGCGTGGCCATCCTGCCCTTCTACCTGGAGGTGGGCCTGTCCGGCTTGAGCTCCAAGGCCGCCAAGGACGTGCTGGGCTTCCTGCGCGTGGTGCGCTTCGTCCGCATTCTTCGCATCTTCAAGCTGACTCGCCACTTCGTGGGGCTGCGTGTGCTGGGCCACACGCTGCGCGCCAGCACCAATGAGTTCCTGCTTCTCATTATCTTCCTCGCGCTGGGCGTGCTTATCTTCGCCACGATGATCTACTACGCCGAGCGCATCGGCGCCGACCCGGACGACATCCTGGGCTCCAACCACACCTACTTCAAGAACATCCCCATCGGCTTCTGGTGGGCCGTGGTCACCATGACGACGCTGGGCTACGGAGACATGTACCCCAAGACGTGGTCGGGGATGCTGGTCGGGGCGCTGTGCGCCCTGGCCGGGGTGCTCACCATCGCCATGCCGGTGCCCGTCATTGTCAACAACTTTGGCATGTACTATTCGCTGGCCATGGCCAAACAGAAGCTGCCCAAGAAGAAGAACAAACACATTCCCCGGCCCCCGCAGCCCGGCTCCCCAAACTACTGCAAGCCCGACCCGCCCCCGCCGCCCCCGCCCCACCCTCACCACGGCAGCGGGGGCATCAGCCCCCCACCGCCCATCACCCCGCCCTCCATGGGGGTGACTGTGGCTGGGGCCTACCCGCCGGGGCCTCACACGCACCCGGGGCTGCTCAGGGGGGGAGCGGGCGGGCTCGGGATCATGGGGCTGCCTCCTTTGCCAGCCCCTGGGGAGCCATGCCCGTTGGCCCAAGAGGAGGTGATTGAGATCAACCGGGCAGGTGAGCCGGCAGGGGCGGTGGGGGCGCGAGGGGCAGGAGTGGGGAGGTACCTGGAATGGAGACCAGTTGACAGAGGTGGAGAGCTCTGCGGGGGAGCGGGGTGCAGGAGAGTTGCTGAGGTGCAGAGGGACCAGGTGGGCAGCAACAGAGACCAGGGGCGAGCAAGAGCTGAGGGCATAGAGGACCCAATGGCCGGGCCAGCAGGGCACATCCCGGGTGTATCCAGGACTTTACCATCCAACCCCAACACTCAACTCCTCCCTTCAGCCACCTCCCACTGGTCCTCCAAATGCCTACCTCACCACCCTTCTCTGCCCTGGATGTTCCCCCAACACTCAACACCTCCTCCCAACCAGCTGTAGCCACCATTCCAATACCCTGTGCTATCATCCTGCCCGGGTCCAGTTATTCACCCAACACCCGCCTCGTAATCGTCTCAATCCATAACACCAATCCCCCACTCCGTCATCCTTTCCTTACTCCAGCTGTTCCTCCCAACACTCAGCCTCTCTCAGCCAGCACTGTGCAATAATACTGCACACGCTAGCCTATCAACCTGCTTCTTCTCAACACATAACACCTCCCTTCAACCAGCAGTTTGCACAGCGCCAGTGCCCTGGCCCCACTGCCTTGCCTTACTCCAGTCATTCAACACCTCCCTTCAACCAGCTCTGTCCAGTAATTTTCCAGGACCCAGCCCCTTTTCCGGGTCCTTCAACACTGAACACTTTCCCCTCAACCAGCTCTATCTAATCATACTCCAGTACCTTGCCCCATCATCCTTCCCTTCTCCAGTTCCCTCAGCATCTCCCCTCAGTCAGCTCTATCCAGTAATACTCCAGTTCCCCTGCCTTATCACCCATCCCCACTCCAAGTGTTCCTCTCCGCACTCAACACCCTGTCCTCAACCGTTTCTACCCACTACTTACTACCCTAATCCCGGATCGTACCATCCTCTCTACTCCTGTTTCTCCCAACACTCAATAAACAAACACTCTGCTCTCCACCAGCTCTGTCCACACCTCTAGAGAGGTAGTTTGAGGTGGGGGACAGGTTTGCAACCAGAGTACCTAGAGACAGAGGCAGAGAGAGGCTGAATAAGCGACAACACAGTGAGAAGGCTGGGGAGAAGGAGCAAGGGAAAGGGCTTCCCCCCTGAGCTTGAGTGAGCACATGGGTCAGAGGTAGAGCCGAGATGGACGGTGGGACACAGTCAGAGGGTGCGTGTCCCAGAGGGGATGCTGGGAAAGGAAGCTGAGACAGGGAGGCCAGAAACCAAGAGATTGCCTCCTTACAGGACAGAGAGAAACAGGACGAGAGCAAGGGGAGCGAGAGGACAGAGACTGAGGTGGAATTCTGGTCCAATGGAAAGGAGATGGGCTTTAAATCAAGAGGCAGAGATCAGAGAAGCAGGCTTAGGTGAAGCGCCATGTTGGCGCAAGGGCCTCTGGGAGACCAGGCTGTGTGAGAGGGGTCTGGAGAGTGGCCCAGAGATGTCAGTGGGTGAGAGGAAAGGAGAGGAGACTGGACTGTTGAATGTGTGTGTGCCCCTCCCCCCCAAGGGAGTCTGGACCTCTGAGAGGCCAGAATTTGGGTGGCTGGGAGGAGGGAGAGGCTGGTGGGGGCCCCCCCCCAGCCTTAAGTAGGTCAAGGAAGGGAGCTGGGCCGCTAGGCCCCCATCTTGCTCCCTCAGCCGCTGACCCAGTTTCACACCAATTAAAAATAGCTCAAGTCAGAGCCTGGGGGACCCCCACTCCCCCCTCCCTCATCTGTCACCTTTCCAACCCTTCCCCGCTGTGCCCTCTACAGCGCCCAACACCCTACCCTAGGTCTGCCCTTCCCAGAACCTCACATTCTGCTCACTGGAGCCAGCCACCCCCGCCCCAGCACCTTGCCCCTAACTCCTGCCTGGTACGCACTTCCCCCCAGCTCCTTACCCCAGTCCTGCCGTGCATAGTACCTGTTGACACCCCTTGACCCAGCTCTATCCAGTACTCCAGCACTTTATCCCAGGGTCCCTCCAGATACTCAAGCAGCTCCATCCAATAATACTCCAGTCACCTCATCTTTCACTCCTATTCTCATGGCTCTTCTCAGTGCTCCATACACCCCCTCAGTTGAGTGCTATCCAATACTCTTCCTTACTCCAATTTCCTTCCCAACATTCAACACCCTTCCCTCAACCCAACTCTATCCGCTCTTTCAATAATAACTTGCTCCATCTTCCAACTTACCCATGTTCCAATTGCTTCTAACACGTAATGCCCTCAGGTTTACCTAGTAACCCACTGCCCTAACCCATCACCCGTTGGTGCCCTATCTGAGCTCTTCGTCATCCACTATATCCCTTCTTCAACCCTGAGATACTCCAGTGCCTCACTCCAATTCTCACCGCTTTGCACTGGTCCCCAAGGACCTCCTGTGCCAGTCCACCAGTGCACCCTCTCCATTCCCCACTCCCAGTTGTGCCCCACCCACTGCCCCTTTCCCAATGGGCACCCTGCTTTCTCTCACCTATTTTCAACACCCAAGGCCCCCCCTTTTTAAAAATTAATTTTCATGACAATCTAGAGAGACCTTGGATTTCTATTCATTCATTGTTGCACTTTTCTCCCTGCCCACCCCTTCCCCCCCCCAATGCACTCTTTTTTTTGAAAAGAAAAAGAAAAATCCTTTCATTGGTTTACAATCCCTCCCCCCAGGTCCACTCCACTATACAGCCTTCGCTCTGGACTCCTGTCATGACAAAAATACCTAATCACATATCCCTTTTAAACAGTTCTCTCCCTCATCTGTTTCAATGCAGTATACATTATTTATCCCATCTTTCCCAGTTTCGCCCCAATCCTGATGTCAGTCCCATTTTACAAGTGGCACCATGCAGTATTTGTCCCTTTGTGACTGAGATAGTTCACTCGGCATAATGTCCTCCAGGGTCACCCACTTTGAATAATATTGCATGAGTTCCTTGTTTTTCAATGCAGTGTAGTATTCCATTGTGTGAGTATACCAGAGCTTCTCTGTCCATTCGTTTGTTGATGGGCCCTTGGGTGGTTTCCAACTCCTTGTTATTGTGAACAA
Source organism: Elephantulus edwardii (assembly GCF_000299155.1). Lineage (NCBI taxonomy): Eukaryota > Metazoa > Chordata > Mammalia > Macroscelidea > Macroscelididae > Elephantulus > Elephantulus edwardii. Next base: position 902,264 of record NW_006399958.1, on the reverse strand, counting down.
AGCCGCGATAAACATGGGTGTGAATTGACCCCCTTTTCTAACGCTGCTTCCTGCTGACCACCCATCGAGAGTCACATTCTTAACCTGCTCTGTCTGTCCAACCTCTTCTTCCGGACGCAGATCCCCGCCCCAACGGGGACCCAGCAGCCGCCGCCCTTGCCCATGAGGACTGTCCGGCCATCGACCAGCCCGCCATGTCCCCGGAAGACAAGAGCCCCATCACGCCGGGAAGTCGGGGCCGCTACAGCCGTGACCGAGCCTGTTTCCTCCTCACCGACTATGCCCCGTCCCCTGATGGCTCCATCCGAAAAGGTGAGGTGCTCTCCGCTGGCCCCCTGAGACCCTCTCTCTCCCCCCCACCCAGGGGAGGGAGAAGAGGGTGATGGGGGCAGAGGTCCCGGACTTCCCCCATCCCCTGGCCCCAAACCACCTGCCTCCCAGAACCGCCCCCCCCTCCAAGTGTCCTCACCACTGACCCTTCACCTGTCTTTATTCCATCTCCATCTCCCTCCCCCCCGCCCTGGACCCTCTGCCCTCTTCCCCTACCCCCAGCCACTGGTGCTCCCCCACTGGCCCCCCCAGACTGGCGTAAGCCAGGGCCCCCCAGCTTCTTGCCCGACCTCAACGCCAACGCCGCGGCCTGGATATCCCCCTAGTGGACGAACCCCCTTCCCCCCGGGGTAAGTAGCCCCCTGATACCTTCCCTCGGACTCCTCCCTACCTGCTGACTAACCCCTCTGAGAACAGGCAGACCCCACTGACCGAGACCCCCTCCTACTCACTGTGACCCCGCCTCTGACACTGACCCGCCCCCTCCACCCGCCCCAGGACTTGCGATGCCCCTCACTAACCCTCATGAACTAACCCCAATGCTCCCACACCTTGTGCCTGCCCCTTACCTCCCCCACACCCCACGACTGAGCCCACATTCACCCCATTCCCATGTCTCTCCTCGCCCATGCCTTTGGGGTACACTCTCAGGATACTCTTGTGGGTGTAGAACAGGGGTGGGAGGACAGCCCTCTGCTAGTGCAGCCTGCATTTAGACAGTACCTCAGGGTCCCAGGTGCAGTGGTCGGGACCAGGAACAAAAGCAGCCTGCTCTCCAAAAGCCCCCCCGACGTCTGTGGGGAGGTAGGTGCACGCAGACTGAAACTTCTGGGTGCTCTGCAGTTGGTTACGACCCATGTTGATCCTACGGGGCAGCGCAGAGCTGCCCCATTGGGATTCTGAGACCGTAATCTCAGCGGAAGGGCGCTCCTGTGGCTGGTGCTAAGGAGCTATACTGCCAGCCCAGAGTGATGCAGTTCAAATCCAGGTGCTCTGTGGGAGGAAGACAGGCAATCTCCTCCCAGGCAGTTGGTTGGTTGGTTTCCTGCCTCTGAAAACCCACTGGTGGGTCGGCTGTGAGTTGGTTCCGGCTGCACCGGACACGAGCTATCTTTGTGGAAGCAGATGGGCGTATCGTTCTCTGGAGGAGTGGCTGGTAGGTTAGGACCACCAAGTGTTTAACCATTGTGCCGTCAGACCCCGACTGTTTCCAAGCCAGCTGCCTGGAGGTGATGGAGATGCAGGTGAACCACGTGGAGCGTAGAATTGAGCTCAGAAGTCTTTCAGGGGCTGAGAGGGTTTTTTGTCCAAGGTGATGGACAGGTCTTTAGCTAAAGCACCTCTGGGTGAACCCGAACTGCCGGCCTTTTGGTTAACTGCCGAGCACCCATTAGCCATTTGTACCACTGAGGGACAGTCTCTCTCCGAGGTGATGGACGCTGAACTCAAAGCAGTTCAGAGAGTTGTGCAAAGCCAGCAAATCTTCCAGGGTCGGGGCTTTAGGGGGTATCAGGAAAGGACCAAAGAATGCCTAAGAGGAAGGAGTCCCATCATCAAACGGGACAGGCAGCCCTGAGATTGTGAGTTCGATTCCAGATTCCCGACCACCACAGTAGAGTGGCTCAGACTGTCAGGGGCTGTGAAAGTTACTGTGGATAGTGGATAAACTGTGGACTGCGAAGCTAAGTGGTGGAAAAGTGTGTGTGTGTGTGTGTGTGTGTGTGTGTGTGTGTGTGAAGAACCAGAATAGGACAGAGAAACAAAGTGGGCAGAGGCTGTAGGAAGAATGGCACCAGCCTCCTTGCTGGATGCTGGGCTGCCACAGACAGTCACTTTATAATCACGGCAGCAAACGAGCAGTTATTACCTTGACAAGTTGGTTATTACTGCAGTACTTAGGATATACTGCTAATAGGGAGCTCCCGTGGCTTCGTGAGTAAGGAGTTGCGCTGTGCACCTAAAGGCCCATGGTTCGAGTCTGCCAGCTGCTCTCAGGGAGAAAAACAGACAGCCTCCTCTCGTGATTTTACTGTCTCTAAAAAACCCCACTGGAGGGTCAGCTCTGCGCCGGTTCCAACTCAATGGCAATGACTCTTTTGTGGTTACGTGCTGTCGAATCAGAACCAATTCAAGAACTGAGCCTCCAGCGGGTTCTCCGAGGCCGTAAATCACATGGGAGAAGATGACCCACCTTTTTCTCTAGGGGGTGGATTAGAACTGAGTACCTTTGGGAAGGCAGTGCAACTCCTTAGCACTCCCCAGCTCTCTCTGTCACTCTGTGTGTCAGATGGTTTTTTTTTTTTTTACGGTGGAGGGGTGTCAGATGTTTTTAAAACATCAGTTAAGGCTTTACTTTTTTGTGAACTTTCTAAAACTATTATTCACTTGTACTAATCATTTACACAAATCTTCCACTCACCAGAAAAGTCTTTTATCAAGACATGAGAGGAGAGTCTAGCTGCAATGGCAATCTGAAGTTTAAATAAAAGATGGGGAAGGAGCTTTTAGTAATACAAGATAGGCAGGGGAGGGTATCTTTGATGCAGCAGCAGATGTCAATGACACAGGGGAGGTGGTGTGGGCTCTGTTAATGGACACAGCCCTAAGGGGCAAAGCTTTTATTGTTCTAAAGAAGCCCATGGCTTCCTTTCTAAGGTCTCAGTCAAAGCTGACTCCCCCCCTTCACTGAGTTTCAGGGATCCCCTCCCCCATCTGCCCATCCACTACAAGAACTGCTGGTAGACTCACCAGGGAAGTGTGGCCTTGGGTCAACTCCCTGTGGATGAGGCCACCGAGCTCGCTCCTCCGGAAGAGGAGACGAGACCTCTCAGGTTGTAAAGTCATGTGTGGATGTGTTGATGCAACCTTCTGCGAGAGGGGTTGGTACGCACTTGAGTGATCTAGCCGCACTGTGGCTGCTTCGGTGGTTTGGAAAAGCACAGGGAGGTTTGGAGATGGCATCTGGACCCACGACACGTCTCCAAGTGCAGCAGGTGGCATTTCCCGTAAATGGCACGCTCTCAGCGGCGCTTTGAGCTCGAAGCAATAACTCTCAGAAGGAGAGGCAGCCAGAAGGCTGGGAGGCGGGACCACAAGTGGAGAGACTTGTGGCGGGAGAGGAGGCAGGGGAGTGGGGGTCAGGCAGGAAAGCTGAGGTCAGGCCGGAGAGAAGGGTCAGGCCTCCGCTAATGTCTTGTCCAGGTGCCCTGGGGTGGGGGCGTCAGGTGAGCCAGGGAGAGGCAGTGAGGCTTTCTCAGCGACACTGCCACTAGGGGCTGGACTGGACTGAGAGCCTGGGAGTCAGGTTGGGGGGCTGCTGAGGTAAAGTTCCATGGGAGGAGGGCTGAGTAAAGACAGTTGAGATGAAAGGGGTGGGTGGGCTTGGATGGCTGATGGGTGGGGAGCGAGGAGAGAAAGTCAGGAGAACTTTAGGAGATGAATCAGTAGTGAACATAACCAAGCACTTACAGGTATTAGACATTTAATGTGTATCTGTAAGCATCAAACAATTCTAGATGAGTTCCATCTCCTTCCACCTAACCCAGTCTCCATCATCTTTATTTTTAACATGCATTTTTCCATCCATCCATCTACCTGTCTACCCATTATCACCCATTAATCCATCTACTAGCCATTAACCAATCCACCTAGCTATCCATCCATCCATCCATCCATCCATCCATCTTTATCCTACAACTAATTTTGAGGGTATAGTCTGACTGAAGTTTTACCAGCAAACAAAGCAAAATCTCCTTCCATCATAGAGCTTACCAACTAAAGTAGAAGTCAGCCATCTACAGCCCACGTTGTAAATAAAACTTTATTGGAGCACAGGCACAGTTGCAAAGCACAGGCAGGGAGAAGTGGCTACCACAGCGACCATATGGTAAACCGGGACTATCTGGGTCTCTGCTGGAAAAGTTTGCCAACCTTTGACTGGAAGAAGTAGAAAATCAACAAGGAAGGGAAACGAAAAAGATAATTATCCCAGCCCTTTTAGGTAAAGGGGTCAACGATGTCCTCTTTTGAGTGGCCATCCAGGCAAAAGGAACAGCTCTGAGGTTCAAGAAAGAGTGGGGAGGTGGACTTGAGTGAGCCAAGGGAGAGGCTATGGGGGGGACTTGGGATCTTCAGTGAGAGGGGCAATCACTCATCAGACATTTGGGGTGTCTTCCTGAAGGAGAGCCACCTCTAAAGGTCCTCAGCCTCAGGACAGGTTTTAGGGGCATCTCAGGAGCCTCTAGGGCCATATCCTTTGTCTCCTAGAAATTCAGGGAGGGTCGGGACCAAGCCGCCCCAGACTACCAGCAGAAGGGGAACAGGAGCCTAGACTTCTAGAAGAGGCCCCCCCCCCCCGCTCCCCTTCTCCATCACTGCCCTGTAGCACCTCACCTCCCTCCATCTTCTTCCATCTTCATCTCCATTGGCCCCCTCCCCCCTCTCTCCCTCCCCCTGCTTGGACCCCAGTCCCTTTTGCCTCCTTTATTCCTCAACCTCAAGTCTGGAAGGGTCCTGTGGTGTGCGGGTGGAGGTGGGGGTGGGGGGAAGGGTGGGCAGGTCATGTGAATCTGGATGAGGGAGGATGCAGGGTGGGGATGCAGGGTGGGTGGTGGGCGGGGGAGATTCCTGCTTTTCTTGCCTTTGATGCCAAAATCCATTCATTGAACTCAAATAATGGCAGGAGCTGATGGGGCTGGCTGTCTTCTGCCCCAATCTTTTCCATGCCCCCCCACTTCCACCTCCCTTCCCAAGACCCCTCTCTCCCCCTTCCCTTCCCTTCCCTTCCCTTCCCTTCCCTTCCCTTCCCTCTCCTCTCCCCTGATCCTCTTTTCCCAATCGCTTTCCACTTCCCTCCTTCCCTACCCTCTAAGCGCCCCCCCTCTTGACATCCACCCCTACCCTCTCCCCATCCCTTTCTCCCTCCTCACCCCACCCTCAGCCACCCCGGAAGCTTCTTCCATATTTGATGTCTCTGGCCGCTCCCCATTTCACTGCTCCCCGCCCCTTGGAAATCACCAGCGAGGAGAACAAGGTCCTGACATTTCTCTGGCTCTCCCTCAATAGTGAAGCTGTTTTTTGGGGGTCCCCCCTAACCCCTTTCTCTCCCGCCGTGACTCTCTGTATTTCTGTCCCCAGCTCTTGTCACCGCCTGAGACCTCGCGAGACCCTCGGTCCCCCCCTGCCCCTTGCCCCCAGGTTAGCAATTGGGAATGGCTGGGAGGGGGTGTCCTCAAGATACGGGGCCTCAGATCCTTCCGCCCTCCAGGCCCTTCTGTGGATGGGGGCCAAGACACCCCCAGCTTTCACTGCCCGGGAAAACGGGAGAATGCCATACACCCTAAGATCCCTTCTAGCACATTTGAACTTTCAAGGACCCACACCTTGCATCAGGACACTGGACCTTCAGGCCACCAGTTAGAACCCCAAAGGCTTCTCGGAGCCTTATTAGATCCCCTCAGAACCTTCTGGAAAAGATTTCCCTCCACCCACCCCTCTCTGAATGTTCATAGTGTGCGCCAAAGTCACTGCCAACTTCTGCTCCATGTGAGCCCCCATCCCCACCTTCCCTTCCGCCAGGCTAGCCTCCAGACCGCACCCCAGTTCCCCCACGCACTCCCCACCGCCTGCTACCCCCACATGCATCCCACCCGAACCCCCCCCCCCAGCACCCAGAGCTTCCTGCCCATGCACCCACCATTCTGCCTCGCTGCCCCTCACCTTCCTGGCTCAGTTGAGGGGACCGATGAGGGGGGTGGGCTTCGATGGAGGGTGGGGGGGAGGCTCGGTGGGCTCCGCCCTGCCTCCTAACCCAGTGTCTCTCCCCCTCCCTGATGTCTGTACCTTTCTCGTGGATGCTGACTGATTCTCCAATTTGTCTACTCTCTCTCTCCATCTCCTTGGTCCTCCTGTCTGTCTCTGTGTCTCGGCCTTTCTCTCTCTCTCTCTCTGGACTCTCCTGTCCGCTCTCTCCTCTTTGGCATTTCCTGTCTGTCTGTCTGATCTCTCACCACCCTCTGCCTTGAGAGTTCTCCCCTCCTCCCCTTTTTCTCTCTGGCCTTTTTTTTTTTTAATTTTCTTTCTGTCCCTCTCTCCCTCTGTCCTGGGGTCTTCCACTGTCTGTCGGTGCACCCCCAATCCTCCACGCGTCCTCCCTGTTTTCTGCCTCCCTCCCGTGACCTCCCCCGCCCCCCACCCCCCAGGTTACGAGAAGTCCCGCAGCCTGAGCAGCATCGCGGGCCTGAGCGGGGTGTCCCTGCGCCTTGCGCCCCTTGCCACGCCCCCTGGCTCTCCCCGGGCCGCCCGCCGCGCTCCCCCAACCCTGCCCTCCATCCTTTAGCGCTCCCCTCCCCCCTGTGGGGGGACTCGGGGGTGACCGGGAAGAAGGTCAAAGGAGCTGGGGGTGGGGGGGTGGGGAAAAGGGGTTTTTTTTGTAAAAAAAAAAAATCAAAAAGTCATTAATAATATGCAACCGAGACGACGACGCCAGCAGACACCCCCGGGCCCCTCGCCTCCCACCTGGGCCCCCAGGATGGACGGGGAGGGGCCAGAGCCCGTCCCCCCAACTCTTTCCCTCACCCCCAAAATAAAGCCTTCTCAGGTCTCCATGAGCCATAGAACACCCCCCCTCCCACCCATCAACTTGTGTAAATACGTCCAAATGATGCCAATTTACATCTTGGGGCACCTCTCCCCCCACACTTTGCATGTCTCCCCCCGTCCGGACTCCTCCAGGACAGCAATAAGCCGCCAGGGGCTGCATGGCACGCATTTGAGGGAAGGGGCACTCTGGGAGCGGGGCCGGGACACCCCCCCACCCTTCATCCCAAGAGGACAACAGCCCAGCAGCTTCTGATTAAGCAACAAACCAACCTTGAAGTGGCGGGAGAAGGGCAAGTTCCCCCCCCCAAGTCAAACACAGGAACAGAGCAGAGATTTGAGGCTGGGAGGCGCTGGGCTGGGCAGCTGAGCACCGCCACGCCCTTGGCCTGTGGGGGGTCCCTCAGGTGACTGTCGCCTCCCTCATCCCCCGCCCAGGGATCTGCTCGCCTGTCTTCGCTGCATGAACTCAGACCTTGCCCCCTCCCCCGCCCCCAGATTGCATTGGGGAGGATTTGGCCCTGGCACACAAGATCCTCCAGTAGCCCTCCCCCCCAAATTCCTAGGACATGAGACCTGCACCTCAGAACTCCTGAGTACTCCGCACTCCCAACTCAAGTCCCCCAACTCATTGCTGGGGTGAACGTCTACACGCAGATACACACCCCTCTCCCTGGCACCTCTCTTGACTCAGCTCAATTTTCAGCTTTTGGGATGCCCCAAATCTGACATTTCCTGGATATCCCCCCAGGATCCTCCTCACGGACACCCCCAAACTCCTAACATCAGACTCAGCCACCTCAGGTTTCCCGGATGCTAGAATTTCCAAGATAGGTACCACCTGTCTGCAATTCTGGGCAACCAGAATCTCCAGGACACCCTTTTTCTCATGTACCCCTCTCCAGAGCACCTCTCTTCAAGGGGTGCCCTGTTCACGAACATCAGTGTTTGTCAGCAGGTCCTCCTGTCCTGCTGAAGTCCTAGGCGAATGTTAATTATGTCAAAAGTTAACAGGACTCCGGAAGTCCAGGCTGTTTTGCTGGGCTAGGCCAGTATTTGTTTTTTTGGTGTGTTTTTTTTAAAAAAAGGTGTTTTGAGTTCAAATCAGTCTGCCAGCCAGTCTTCGGAATGGAAGGACATGTGCATATCAGAAGCTTGGGAAAGGCTGACTGACCCTACCAAGCTGACACCCTTCCCCCTCCCCAAAGTCCTCCTTGACCCCCAAACCCCGCCATCCTCGTGGGTGGAAAATCATTTTTCATCTTCCATCCTGGTTCAAGGATGCGCTACCTCCCCCAAGCTCAGAGACCACGTGGGTCCCAGTGGGGCCCCCTCTTTGGAGCTGGGGGTTCACAGACTTAGCCGCCTCCCTCTCTGCTCCCCTAGCCTCAGGACCCCTCCCCCTTTTCCGGAGGGTTGGGGTTGTCGCTGGGCACGATTCTTGATGCAATGATCCCTATGCAAGGGGCATTTTGAGCCCCCCCCCCATATTCTTCCCTCGGACCCTGAGCCCTGGTGGATAAAGGGTGAGGGGTAGGGTGGGTTCTGGTGGGGGTGGGGCAAAGGGCTAGGGGCACCTGGGTTTGGGGTGGTGGGTATTGTTCTATTGCCAAAGGGTTCAACTTCTTCAAAAGGCCCCCTCCCCGACCCTCACGAAAGTCGAATAGGGTGGGGAAAGGGGGGGGTTGAGGGTCTTTTTTTTTTCCAAAGGGTACTGACCTCTTCCCAAAAGTCCTCCCTGCTCGCCAATCCGCCACATAATACCTAGCTTTTTAGTTTCGCTTTTTAAAAAATAACCACCGTCATTATAAACCTCTTCAAAAGGTGATTCTCACCTCCCTCCCATACCACAAATCAACCACGGGATTTGGGGAGGGAGAGAGAGCGAGCGCGAGCTAAAGGGACAAGCTCTAGGTCCCGCTCCCCTTTTCTCCCTGGCCGCCAGGGTGCCCGCAACCACACGCATGCGCTGCATGACGCGCCCCCACACGCATGTCGCGCCCCTCCTGCGCTCCGGGAACGCACGGACACGGGGCAGGGGGCGGGGCGATCGGGGAGGAAGGAATCGGTGGGGGGGGCTCTCCTGAGCTCAGCGGCTCCCCCCTTCCCAACACAAACACAGCAATAAGTTTCTCTCACTCAAATGTGGGCGGGGCGGGCCTGGCCTGTCGTTGTGGGGGGAGTGGCTGGGGGGGCGCTCTCAGGGATGGGGGCGGGGTCCGGAGTCAGCGCGGGGAGGGGAGGTCTGCAAATCGTCCAACTCTGGTGCTAACGGCGGGTCTTCTCAGCCCACCCCCAGGGCAGGGAGGGAGGGGTCGTGCTGAGCCCTCCCCCAAGCCTTCCCCACGCCCACCCTGGGTGCATGAACCGCCCAATTGCAGAAGCTACCGCATGTCACCCCCCTCCCAAAAGAAAAAAGTGTCATGCCCCTCACCCACCCGCCCTCTCACTCCCCCACCAAAATAAAAGTTTCCTTTTCATTTAAAAATGCCTGTCTGTTTGCAGAGAAGGGACTTGGTGACAGGGGTTGCGCGCGCCCGTGTGTGTGTATGTGTGTGTGTGTGTGTGTCTGCAGGGAAGGGGCTGGCCGTGTATGTGTGTGTACGCGCTCACACGTTTCATTAAGTGATGAGCTTTGCTAGTTCTGACACCACCTTGACCATTGCCCCTTTTTAAGGAGGCTTGAGGATGAGTATCTAAGGGAGGAGTGGCCCTGATTCCCCAGTGTAGATTGCGGGGTACCCCAGAAAGCTGGAGATTTAACCCTCACTCCCCTCTCCCTTTCTTGTCTTCATGTGGCTTGTCCACTCAGCGACTTTGTGTGACCACTGCTGTTACAGGGTGGCCCAGGCTTCCTTTTACAGATCTCCACGTCTGTATCCAGCAGAGAGAGCTGCTGTGGGTTTGAACCTCCAAACCGCTGGTCAGCAACAGAGCACCTAAGCATAGAGCCACCAGGTTAATTTACCATCAAGTCATTCTGACACCCACAGGCCCTGTGGGAATGAATAGCGTTTCCAAAGCTGTGATTTCCAAGCTGACAGCCACATCTTTCTCCAGTGGGTAATGGGTTTAAACCTCTGACCTTCACTTTAACTGCTAGGCCACCAGAGATCCTTGACACTGTTGTTATTATGTGCCGTTGAGTTGCCTGTGACTCATACTGACCCCATGTACAACAGCCCTAAACTCTGCTCTATTCTGTGCCAATCTCACTGTCTCCAACACACCCTCCCCAATTACCCCAGTCACTGAATCAGTCCATCTCATCCAGGGTCTTCCTCTCCTGTGCTGTCCCTCCACCCTCCCAAGCATGATGTCCCTCTCCAAGGACTGGTCCCTCCTTGCAACATGTCCAAAGTATGTCAGACGAAACTTCAGAGTCCTTGCCTTCAAGGAGCAGCCTGGTTTAACCCTCTCCAGGATGAATCTGTTCACTAGATGGTGCAGTGGAGCTGACTACAACTTACAGTGACTGGCGCTGAGAACAAGGGCTCTGAACCCTGTCCTGTGAAATCCTCATTTTGAGCACATTTCTACACCTCTCTGTACCTGTGTCCCTCCTGATTAATCCTGTAGGCTGACTTCAAGCCCTAGTTTAAACCTTAGCACTTCTTAGGAGCTGTGTGGTCACTCAACCTCTCTGGGCCTATTTCCACTGAGATGGCAAGGGATGGTGAGATGGCAAGGGATGGTTAGCTTATCCATTTAGCAAATTTACCCAATGGCCAGTTGTTCTAAGAGCAATACAATTTCATCTGCAAGTGAACCCACATTATGCACTGAGTGCAGCACGGTGGTTCCATCACAGAGGACACAATTATGTTGTAACGGGCATTGTGATGTAGAGACGGGCTCTACTGTTAATGTCTCGAAGCTGTGGCACTGCTGTGGTTCATGCCTCACCGAAGAGGCTTAGAGCCAAGGGCCTGGCTGCTCTGAGCCTGTTTCTGGAACACGGAGGCAATCTGTGGAGGCTGGGGTCAAAGGCTATATTTTTATGCAAACATTACCCGGGCTATTTCCCTGCCCCCCGCCCCCCAAATCACACACCACCTTGCATTAGTTCCTGATGTGTGTTATTTGTGTGGGTGTGTTATATGAGAATAGCACAGTCAGTGCATTCACAGCACGCGCACACAGAAGGTCCCCACACACTGGCGCGCTTCCAGAAGATTCCACCCCTCGGTCCCATGCAGCCAGATGCCCGTCCTCCCTTCCACCGCAGACTGACGGCAATCACAGCCACTGACAAGGAACGAGCTGAAAGTGGCCTTTATTTCTGCCAGAGCCTGGAGGCCAGCAGGGCCAGGGACACCCAATCCAGTGACTCTGCACTTGGGAAATCACACTGGAGCATCGGAACCAGAACCGGACAGGCAGCGGGTGTAAAGGGTAGGGCCGGGGGGGAGCCCCTTCTCCTCCTACTCTGCAAGGAGCAGAGAACTGGGGAGGCTGGGAATCAGCTTTGCCATCCCAAAACTCAAAGATGGGAGGCAGAGATAGGTGAAACAGTTAAGCAGAGCTTGAGGAAGGGTGGGGAGGTGAGAGAGACAGAATAAAGATTGAGGTAAAAAAAAAAAACAAAAAGAGGGGTGGAGGCTGAGAGGCGGAAATCAATCACCCCACGGCAGAAAAAGACTCCAACTCATAGCCACCCCTCCATTGGTTTTTCCAAGGCTGTAAGTCATTATGGGAAGACACTGACTTTCTTCCACGGAGCAGCTGGTGGATTCGAACAGCTGACCTTTTGGTTAGCAGCACAAGACGTAATGCACTATGTAAAGCCCCTTACAGGACAGAGCGAACTGCCCCCTGGGGTTTCAGTAAATCCTTACGTCTGCAGACAGTCACACCTTCCTTCCAATGGAGCTTCCAAATTCCAGGGTATTTTTTGGTTAGCAGCCAAGTGCTTTAACTACTGCACCACCAGGACACCCACATGGAGAGAGGCCGAGAACCAGAATGAAGGGGGTTGGAGGGGAGGGCAAACTCTCTCCAGCGAGCGGCGTAGGGAAGAATAGACAGAGAACCGCTGGGCAGGTTAGAACTGCCAATCTTTGGGTCAGCAGCATTTCACCACTATGCCGTTTGAGAGATTCCCATGCGCTGTGACCCTCGGGAGAGTGAGTGGGGCCACTGGGTTTATAAGGCTGTAAATGTTAGGACAGGAGACTGGAAAGCTTCTCCCATGGCGCTGCTAGGGTTTGAACCCAAGGCCTTTTGGTTGGCAGCTGAGCACAGACCCACTGTGCTATCAGGGAAGCGGATCAGACACAGAGCTAGCTGGGAGGAGGGGGTGGGGGGGGTATGAGAGTGTGTGGAGCTGGATGGGGGGTAGTGGGGACAGCTCGTGACTAGCACCCACCCTTGCCAACTACACCCGGTTCCCCAAATGACAGAGCCCCAGTCCTTGCCTCCCCACCTCGACCCACTTCTCTGATTTTGGGGGTTGGTTCGTGGGGATCTCAGAGGACCCCGGGTCAGGGGTGTTAAGTGCTGTGGTGTCAACCTGGCACAGACTCCCAAGTGCAAGAAGCAGGAGGGCTGGGTTCAGGGGCAGGTAGGTGCCCGAGCCTTGAGGGAGGGGCCCTGGTGGGTACAGCGAGCAGAGGCGGTCACTGGGGCGGGGCTTGCACTGGCCCATCGGCCTCCGGGGGCGGGGCCCCAGCCCCGGACTCCGCCTCCTCGCCCTCTTCATCCGAAGCCACGCCCTCCTCCAGGCGGAAGACCTGACGCACTGTGCGTGTGGTGAAGGTGAGGGGTCCACGTCTGTAGGCAGGAGGGGAAACAGAGAGACAAGAGATGAGGTATGGAAAACAACTATGAGATATCATCTCACTCCACTAAGAATAGCAAAATTTAACGGAACAGCAAACATCAAATGCTGGCGAGGTTGTGGAGAAACTGGAACCCTGATTCACTGTTGGTGGGAGTGTAAAATGGTGCAACCACTGTGGAAAGCAGTATGGCGCTTTCTCAAAAAGTTGCAAATAGAAATACCATTTGACCCAGCAATTCCACACTACTAGGAGTATACCCTAAAGAAACCATAACTGCCACCCAAGCAGATATATGCACACCCATGTTTACTGCGGCTTTGTTCACAATAGCAAAGAGTTGGAAACAACCTAAGTGCCCATCAACAAACGAATGGATAGAGAAGCTGTGGTATATTCACATAGTGGAATACTATGCTGCATTGAAAAACAAGGAACTCATGCAATATTATTCAAAATGGGTGACCTTGGAGGACATGATGCTGAGTGAAGTATTTCAGTCACAAACGGACAAATACTGCATAGTGTCACTGTTGTAAAACAGGAGTGACCTCGGGGTTGGGGGGGAGACTGAGAAAGATGGGCTCAATAATGTATACTGCATTGAAACAGATGAGGGAGAAAACCCCTTTTAAACAAAGGGGTGTGTGATTAGGTATTATTGTCATGACAAGAGTCTAGAGTGAAGGCTGCAAGGTGGAGTGGACCTGGGGGGAAGGACTGTAAAAGAATGAATGGAAATCCAAACTCTCTGTAAATTTTCATTGAAATTAAAATTTATGAAAAGGGGAAAAAAAGAGATGAGATATGGGATGCAGACAGCTGGCATGAGAGGGATGCAGAGAGGAGGGAGAAGAGGTCGTGAGGTGGGCAGGACGGGGCAGAGAAAGCAGAGATGGAAAGACAGAAATGGAGAACTGGAGAGACGGAGAGATAAGGATAGATGGTGGAGACAGAGAAGGATGGATGAAGAGAGAGAAGGAAGGGCGAAGAGATGCAAAGGTGTGGAGAGAGAACAGCAGGCAGAAGGAGAAAGAGAGCATAAAGAGATGTAAGGACAGGGGACATGTTTAAAAGATATAAAAAGAGCAGAGAGAGAAGGAGGAAAAGAGAGGTGACGTGAAGAGAGGAGGATAGAGAAATATGAGGGCAAAGAGACCAAGGGGCGTGCAGAGAGATGAGGGCAGAAAGGAAGGCAGAGAGAGAAATGGGATTTGGATAAAGAAGTACATCATCTCAGCTCTGGCTCTACCCCACCACCCTGGGCCCTTCCACCCCATGGGCCCCTGGCCCCTTGCCCACCGAGAGCCCCCCAGCATCCCTGGCTGTGTGGACAGAGGGCTGGGGGGGGGGGAGCCATACCGTAGCCGGTTCCTCAGCGTGGCCACCTCTCGGTTCATGGACTCGGCCGACTCGGTGACATCTTCCAGTTCCCGCTGCAGCCTCCGCTTGCCCGCCTGCGCCCGGGAAGCCTCCTCCTCCGCCTCCTCCAGCTGCCGCTTCAGCTGCTTCACTCGGAGGTTCCCCTTCTCCAACTTGGGGGAGGAGGGAAGACGTTTGGTCAGAAGGCCCATGCTCCTCCTGTGTCCCCGTGATATAACCGGATAAAGGATGAGGGGACCCACGTCTCTGGCTCTTCCTGACCTGGTCACTGGTGTGGGGCAGTGAGACGGCATCTCCAACTCTCCTCAGCCCTTCCTGACCTTAGCTGCCAACTCACCCCGGACACGAACCCTGAAGGTCCCTCAGAGCTACGGCTTACCCAAGTCCTTTGAGGGCTCTTATTTGCCGTACAGCGGTAACTCATGGTGGTTTGATGCTAAACACTGTGACACTGACATTATTTCAAATGAAATAATGGTTCCCCACGGTGGACAGTGTTTGGTGGAGCTCCCCGATTCAAGCAAGCTTGGAAGCAGGAGTGGCATCCACTTCCAAAATAGCTTGCCTCCAGAAACTCGATGAATGTGGAGAAACGACCAAAGGTATCCAAGTGTTCAGGTCTTGTGTTCATAGGGTCGCTATGAGTCGTCTACGACTCGACGGCACTTAATAACAACAACAACAACAAAGAGGGCTCCCTCCTGACCATTTCTCTTTTCCCTATAAACCCACTGACCTGAACAGCTTCCCCAAGGCCATCCTTGGACTATACCATCTCTCTCTACAGGGAAGGGGACATAGACGACCTACCTGATCTCCTTTCAATATCCCACCCCCTTCCTCTTCAGCCATACCTGCTTTTTTGCTCGTAACTCACTGCCAAGAAAACAAACAGATTACTCCTAGAGAGGGTTAAACCAGGCTGCTCCTTGGAGGCAAGGATTCTGGGGCTTCGTCTGACATACTTTGGACATGTTGTAAGGAGAGACAGGTCTTTAGAGAGGGACATCATGCTGGGTAGAGTAGAGGGACGGCGCAGGAGGGGAAGGCCCTCTATGAGGTAGATTGATTCAGTGACTGGGGTAATCGGGATGGGTGTGTCAGAGACAGTGCGATTGGCACAGGATAGAGCACGGTTTAGGGCTGTTGTACATAGGGTCGCTATGAGTCGCAAACGACCCGATGGCACATAACAACAACAACAACTCACTAAGCTTATTTCCACATCCCAAGGCCTGTGCGTGTGTTCCTCCTTCTGCCTGACTCTTCCTCGTCCTTCAGGTCTCAGCTTAAATGGCATTTTCTCAGAGAGCTCTCTTTAACTCCCGACTATAAAGAGGGTTCCCCTCAATTCTGTGACTCCTGCCTTCACTCTATTTTTTTTTAAAATTCCTTTTAATGAAAGTTTACAGAGACTTAGCGTTTCCAGTCATTCACTGTTAAACTTTTCTCCTTGCCAGCCCAAAGCACTCTTCTTCTTGAAAAATTTAAGAAACACTCTTTCATTGTTATGCAATCCCTCCCCTCAAGTCCACTCCACTGTGCAGCCTTCATTCTGGACTCCTGTCATGACAGTAATACCCAATCATAGATAACCTTTTAAACAGTTCTCTCCCTCATCGGTTTCAATGCAGTATACATCATCTATCCCCTCCTTCTTTGTCTTCCCTTAACCCTGACATCAGTCCTGTTTTACAATAGTGGTCCTATACAATATTTATCCTTTTGTGACTGAGATATTTCACTCAGCATAATGTCCTCCAGGGTCATCCACTTTGCAAAATATTGCATGAGTTCCTTGTTTTTCAGTGCTGTATAGTATTCCATAGTGTGGATATGCCAGAGCTTCTCTATCCATTCGTTTGTTGATGGGCACTTGGATTATTTCCAGCTCTTTGCTATTGCGAACAGAGCCGCAAGAGACATGGGTGTGTGCCTTCACTCTATTCTTATGTTGGTTTTTTTTTTTTTTAAAAAAAAGGTTCCTTGTGTCTTTCCCTATGCTGAAAACATGAGCTCTCTTGAGGGAGACCCTGCTCTGTGTCATCCACAGCTACATCGGCAGTCTGAGCTCAGTCTTAGGGAGCTCTGGAGTCCTAGTCTGTAGGAGGGTAGTTGCATGGTAATTCAAAGGCAGCATCTCTCCGGCAGTTCAAATCCACTGAGGACTCCTTGGGGAAAAAGAAGGACAAACTGCTTCTGTGCAATTGGACACACAAAGGAGGCCCAGCTGAGTGGGTTCTAACTCAATGGCAAGGACTTCTTTTTAGAACTGCCTTGGCATGTAGCCGATCTCAGTAACTGTGAGATGAATGGTTGGCTCAGTAGGGGCATGCAAAAATAACATACAGAACTTTCAAGAGAAAGAAAAAAAATCCAGTGAAAGAGCAAGGTATATGATTAATTTCGTGTAAAATAACAAGAAAAATGTAGTCTCGATTTAGAATGAATAAAAAGGAACTGAACAAAATGTTAAAAAAAAAGATGAATGGCAAATAAAACACAGCTGAGCTTTTAAGGGCGCAAGTGCTATGTCGACAACCAGAGACTTGGGATCCCTTCCCAAAAGTGTTCGTCTATCACCTACTAACTCTGAGAAAATGCTATCTCCTCTTACACATTTGGTTGCCTCACCTGAGAAATGGTGCCAATGAGAGAAATGACTCAGACAAAGTGTGCACCTATTTTTTTCTTTAAAAAAGGAAGATAGTGCTTGGCACCAAGAAACTGGTAAGTAATGAAAAATACAAACTTGGCAAGCTCTAGTGGCCTAGTGGCGGGAGGCTGCACTGCAATCCCAGAGGCGAGTGGTTCGAATCCACCAGATGCTCTGCTGGAGAGGGAGGGACAATCTCCTCCTGTACTAGTCAGATCTGATTTGACGGTACATACAAAAATAATAAAATTTAAAAAAAAATACAGACTTCAGAGTCACAGTGCTAAGAGCTTGAACCCTGTCTCTAGCCCTTACCAGCTAGGTAATTGTGACGGAGTTATTTCATCTCTCTCTCTCTCTGTCCTGATTAAGAGGGAAAACAAAGGTACCTGCCTTATAGGGTTGTGATAAGATTAACTGTACTGTGTATTGTTTTTAGGACAGAAACTGGCATATAGCAAACACTTAGATGTATCTTGGAGAAAGTCTAGCCAAAGTGCTCCTTGGAGGCAAGGATGATACAGCTCTGTCTCACATACTTTGGACGTGTTGCTAGGAGGGGCTCTTCTCTGGCTACGCTTGGAAAGGTGGAGACATGAGGGAGGCGAGGAAGACCATCAGCCTGCTGAATTGACACAGTGACTGCAGCAATGGGCTCCACTGTGTCAGAGATTGAGAGGCTGACACAGGACAGGACAGGGTTCAGATCTGTTGTTCACAGATGAGCACTACTCGACT
>NW_006399958.1:880170-884495 GCF_000299155.1 Elephantulus edwardii | reverse complement strand
CTTCGTCTGACATACTTTGGACATGTTGCAAGGAGGGACTGGTCCTTGGAGAGGGATGTCATGCTTGGGAGGGGGGAGGGACAGTGAAGGAGAGGAAAACCCTGATGGGTTGATTCAGTGACTGGGGTAATGAGGGCAGGTATGTCGGAGATGGTGAGATTGGCACAGGATAGGGCCGAGTTTAGGGCTGTTGTACATAGGGTCACTATGAGTTGCAGGCGAATCAATGGTACATAACAAAAACAACATTCTTTTTTGTGTGTGGTTGTGTGCCAGCGATTCAGATCTGGCTGGCACAGTTAAGAGTTTGCCCCTCCTTCTCTAGAGAAGTATCTGGTGGATTCAAACCATGCACCTTCAGGATTGCCGTGCAGCTTCTTGCCACTTGGCCAGCAGAGATCCCTTTAGGATTCTTTTAGATTCTAGAATTCAAAAGTCATTTCCCATGTGCTGCTGACTGTCCAAGCCCTATGATAATATCTGCACTTAGTTCTAGTTTGCCATCCACTTGGTTCTCTCCTGTGATGAGGAGCTCACTACTTCAAAAAAATAGTCCCTGCTATTTCCTGGTCAGTGACGTCACTTCCTCTCAGCCCCTTGATGATGTCAGCTGCTTACCTGGTCCCGGAGCTGATCAGCCACCCGCCGCTCTTCCTCCACCTGGAGTACGACCTCTTTGAGCCTCTTTTCAGCTCTACGAACCAGCTTGCCTGAGAGGATGCGCTCCCTGAAGAGAAAGAAGGGTGAGGCACAGGGTCAGGAGAAATACTTTTGTGGGGTTCTGGGCCCCATGGCTTTGTCCAGTGGCTGTCCTGCACCATGGGCTGTCCTCAGCCCTCTTCTGTTCCTGATTAGAAGCTGAAAATGTTTTCTGAGGATCAGATCCATGTTTTTACTAGTTTTGCGATACACACGGGTGTGGGTGTGATGGCTGGAGCAACTGCAGTCATTCTGTGACCAAGGGAAAAGAACAAGGGGAAGCGACCTGTCATCTTGCAGCTGCCAGCTGTGGATTTCCTATCATGTGAGAAAAAGAAATTCCTTTTTGCAACAGATTAACAGAATTAAAAAAAAAAGAAAGAAAATAAAAAAAGAGGTCCTCAATTTTCACCTCTTCCTATATCTATGTTCTTTGTAGTGTAGCTTTGCAGTTGCTCTGATTAAGACAGAATTTATTTCTCCACTCCCTTGAATCTGGGCTGGCCACATGACTTTCTTTGGTTAACAGGATGCAACAGTAGTCACATGATACAAGATCCACGATTAGGCTCGACAAAGCTTCTAACACTCTCTCACTTGCCCTTGGAACTCTTCACTCTCGCCATGTGAACAATGCTGGGCTGGCCTGCAGGACGACGCATGGCCACCTGGAGCAGACACCTGTCAGCCTAGTCATCCAGGTGAGCATTAGACACATACAAGCCCAGGATAAGATCAGCAGACGCATCTGGGTGACCCAAGCTGACCAAAGATACACTGGGGCTCACCAAGCTCAGAGATCAGCAGAACTCACCAGTCAGCCCGGGACTCGTGAGCACTAAGTATAGAATCATTATTTAACCATCTAACCATCTCAGAAACAGGTTTGAGACCTTGGATGCTAATAAGTGAAGGCCAGATGAGCTCTGGGAGACTATCAAGAATATTATCCATGAAGAATGCAAAAGGTAAAAAAAAATTAAATAAAAAAAAAAAGAATGCAAAAGGTCATTACAAAGACAAAGGAGGAAGACAAGACTGAGACAGATGTCGGAACAGATTCTGAACATTGCATTAGAGCTCTGAGAAGCCAAAGCAAAGTGAAGAAAACAGGAAGTTAAGGAGTTGGACAGAACATTTCAAACGGCAGCTCGGGAAGACAAAACAAAGTATTATAATGAAACGTGCAAAGAGCTGGAGTCAGAAAATCAAAAAGGGATGAACTCACTCAGCATTTCTTAAGCTGAAGGAACTGAAGAACAAATTTAAGCCTTAAGGATGCGATGGGCAGAATATTAAACAGTCGAGGAAGCATCAAAAGAAGATGGAAGGAGTATACACAGTCACTGTACCAAAAAGTATTGGCTGAAACACAAGAATTTCATGAAACACCATATGGCCAAGAGGCAATGGCGATGCAAGAGGAAGTTCAAGCTGCTCTGATGAAACTGGCAAGAAACCAAGGCTCCAGGAATTGATAGAATAGCAAATTACATATTTCAACAAACATATGCCGTCCTGGATGTGCTTATCAGGTTGTACCAGGAAATCTGGAGGAGAGCTGCCTAGCTGACTGACTGAACGAGATTCATATTTATTCCCATTCCAAAAAAACGGTGATCCAACAGAGTATAGAAATTACTGAACAATATTATTACTACTACACAAAAGCAAAATCCAGCTGAAGATTATCCAAAAATGACTAGGACAGTGACAGAGAACTACCAGAAACACAAGCTAGGTTTAGAAAAGGCTGTGACAGGGGAGCTCTGGTGGCCTAGTGGCAAGGAGCTGCAACTACAATGCCAGAGGCGCACGGTTCAAATCCACCAGATGCTCTGCTGGGGAAGGAGGGACAATCTCCTCCTGTACCAGTCAGATCTGATTTGACAGTACACTCACACAAAAATAATAAAATAAATTTTTTTAAAAAAGGCTGTGACAGTAGGGATTATCATCGCAAATGTCAGAAGGATCTTGGATAAAAGCAGAGATTACAGAGAAATGTCTATCTATTTTTTTTATGTCTATCTATTTATCCCCCCCTCTATGTTTGGTTGACGATGCAAAGGCATTTGACTGTGTGGATCACAACAAATTATGGCTAACCTTGAAAAGAATGAGAATGAGAATCCCAGAACAACTGATTTTGCTCATGCGAAACCTAGCAGCTGTCAGAAGAGAGCAAGGAAATACTGCATGATTCAAAAATCAGGAAAATAGTGTGTCAGGGATGCATGCTGTCTCCATACCTTTTCAATCTATATGTAGAACAAATCATTCAGGAGGCTGGGCTTTATAAGAAGAAATGTGGCATCAGAATTGGAGGAAGACTCATCAACAACAGATGTATGCAGATGACATAACCTTGCTTGCTGAAATGGAAAAGGGCCTGAAACATTTGCTGGAAAGGGCCAAAAACTGTAGTGTGAAATACAGACTGAGGCTCAAGATCAAGAAAATGAAGAGTCTCACCACTGGGCCAATTGGCAGCATCATGACAGATGGAGAGAGATTGAGACTGTTAACAATTTCAGTTTGCTTGGTTCCACCATCAACATTCATGGCACCAACAGTCAGGAAGTCGAAAGAGTAATTGCTTTAGAAAAATCTGTTGTCAGAAGCCTCTCTAGAGTATTAAAGAGCAACAGTATCAATCTAGAGACTAAGGTGCACCTGATCCAGGCCATGGTCTTCACAGTTACCTGTTTGCATCAGAGAGCTGGAGAGTGACCAAAGATGACAGAAGAAGAATTGATGCCTTTGAGTTGTAGTGTTGGAAAAAGAGTACCGACCATACCAAGAGCTGCCAAGAGAACTAACAGGTCTGTGGTGGAGAGGGTGAAGCCAAGCTGTTCCTCTGAGGCAAGGATTTGGAGGCTCTCTCATCCTTTG
The DNA here is from genome assembly GCF_000299155.1 of Elephantulus edwardii. NCBI lineage: Eukaryota > Metazoa > Chordata > Mammalia > Macroscelidea > Macroscelididae > Elephantulus > Elephantulus edwardii. The sequence goes on along the minus strand of NW_006399958.1, from coordinate 880,901 downwards.
GGCATGTTGCCAGGAGGGACCAAACCCTGGAGAAGGACATGATGGGTGGAAGAATGGAGGGACAGAGCAGGAGAGGAAGACCCCGGATGAGATGGATTGACACCGTAACTGGGGACACGGGGGTAGGTGTGCTAGAGACAGTGAGACTGGCTCAGGAAAGAGCAGGGTTCAGAGCTATCGTGTGTAGGATTGCTATGCATCGTGGTCGATTCAATGCCACAAAACAACAAGTCTTAGGATCATTTATTATGTAGCTATAGTTAATGGAAATATTTGCTTCAATCCTTTTCTTACTGGGGGTATGGCTCCTTGCAGCCCAATGGAATTATATAATAAGGATGATGTGATTTAACCAACCCCACCAATGTGTTGGGGTTTTTTGGGGGGGGCCTGTTCCTGACCCTATATCCTGTGTAGGGTAATGGGGCAGGCAGGGTCTCTGTGGAATGGCATTCAGTACCCACCATTTCTAGAGAAAACAGAGGAAATCATAGCAATATGATGCCTTTTCTTTCTTTCCTTTTTAAAATGAAAGCTCTTCATTTTAATGAATTTATTTTGTTGTCCAGCTGATTCAACTATTGCTACTGTTGTTGTTGTTATGTGCCGTCAAGGTGCTTGGGACTTATAGTGACAATATGTACAACAGCCCTAAACTCTGCTCTGTCCTGTGCCAATCGCACTGCCTCCGACACACCCATCCCGATTATCCCAGTCACCAAATCAATCCA
>NW_006399958.1:875326-879285 GCF_000299155.1 Elephantulus edwardii | reverse complement strand
GATTGGCACAGGACAGAGCTGAGTTTAGGGCTGTTGTACATAGGGTCGCTATGAGTCGCAAGCGACTCGATGGCACACAACAATAACAACTAATGTGGAATTTATTTATGATAAAGGTCATGAATGTACCGAGTTGAGTTCTGCAGTTATCACAATTCAATCTCAGAATATCTCCTTTCTCCCTTTCGCTCACGATGCCTTTCCGATGCTTCCGACCCGCATAGCTGGAACCACGGTCCCCTGCGCACCTACCTGCACTCCTGTTCGAGCTGCTCCTCGACCTGGGCCAACTTGGACTCGAGAGCGGCGATGAGCATCTTCTGACGGGCTCGGGCTCCCGCGTCCTCGTCGCCCAGGCGTCCTCGCAGCTCCTGCATCTGTCGCTCCAGCTGCTGCCGCCCGCTCTCTGCCTTGGCCGAGAAACTGCGCTCAGCGGACAGCTCTGTGGTCAGGGACTCCACCTGCGGCAGGTGGGAGAGGGGAGATGGATGAGGGGGTTCCGGAGGGAAGGTGGTCTTTAAACCCTGGCACCTCCCAGGATGAAGTGAACGGAGGCTCCTTCAATGCAGAGACTAAAATATCAGCAACTTTTCTGGATCCACTCACTCATTGCAGAATTGACTCCCAGCTGACCCCCCTTCCCACCGGATTTCTGAGACTGTAAATCTTAAGGAGAGGAGATTATCCATCTTTCTCCCCTGGAGTAACCAGCGCATTCAAATGCCAGAGAGGCACAGACTTAGATTAGGAGAACCGCACTGATGGACTTGTTTGCCAACATCAGTGCCAGCCCTGGGTTTTAACCTTTTAGAGACTTTCTTTCCCTTTTTTCTATTTTCAGACATTCACAAGACTCTCACAGAGTTGTCCCAGGGCTATAAATGCTCGCTCGGGCTGCGAATGTGTCTGTTCCAAGGGTTGTCACACTTTGGTTTGCACCACAGATCATCTGCAGGGCTTGTGACCAAAAAAAAACACAAATCCAACAACAAACCACTGACCCCCTATCCCCAGCCTCCAGGTCGGACTCAGGTCTAGAGTGGGGTCGGTCCATCCATCCTTGTCTGTAACAAGCTTTGTGCAGACATGAGTGACATGTGGGTCCTTTTCAGAAACTCTGGGTCCAGAGGTGAGAGCTACTCCATTGAGAATGTGTAATATCACCCCTCAGAATAGCTGCTGTTTAGGTATTCAGGCCCTGGTCGTACTCTTGAGAGAGGCCCCGTGCCGGGGACACGGATATGAGTCAGACCCGGCCTGATTCATACATCTCTCCAGTAACACTGCATTTATCACAGGAACACACCGGAGGGATGACGAGATCATTTAAAAAAAAATTTTTTTTTCTAACTTCTTATTGTAAAAGACAATGGTGACAGAGAAAGTCAAAGTAACCAAATGTGTGTCTTAATGATCTTGGAAAAGACAAAACACTTTGCCCACTCCCATCCAGGCTGAGGGTCAGAATTTTGCTAGAGGCGGCAGGGAGACAGGGTGGGTAAAAAAAAAAAGACAGAAAAAGAAAAATATTAAGGTTAAATCATACAAGGTTATCGAAGGGAAAAGGTGCAAAAATAAACATCCCTCTTGCCTCCGGATTCCAAGTATAAATACCTGTTGTTGTTAGGTGCCGTAGAGTCGCTTGTGACTCATAGCGACCCTATGTACAATAGCCCTAAACCCTGCTCTGTCCTGTGCCAATCGCACTGCCTCTGACACACCCATCCCGATTACCCCAGTCACCGAATCAATCCATCTCCTCGAGGGCCTTCTCCTCCTGCACTGTCCCTCCACCCTCCCAAGCATGATGTCCCTCTCCAAGGACTGGTCTCTCCTTACAATATGACCAAGGTATGTCAGGCGAAGCCTCAGAATCCTTGCCTCCAAGAAGCCACCCAGTTTAACCCTGTCCAGCATGAATCTGTTTGTTTTCCTAGCAGTCCATGGTACCCTCAACACTCTTCTTCAACATCAAAGCTCAAAGGCACCAATTCTCCCTTAGTCACTGTCCAATTCTCTGACGCATAAAAGTGATTGCAAATGGCCTGTAGCAGACGCACCTTAGTCTCCAGAGAGACACCATTGCTCTTCAGTTCTTTAGAGAGGGCCCTAACAGCAGACTTTCCTATCGCAAGAAATGCTTAAGGGATCGAATGCTATTGGAAGATTGGAGGTTTGCTCCTACACAGAGGACTGTGGGGGAAGGTCCCAGCCTTGGAAACTGTGGAGCAGCATATCTGGGGTCATCGTGGGTCAGGACTGAGTCAACGGCAACTAACTCCACAATGAAAACACACAGAAGCATCTGTGCCCAGAACACGCTGAGCTACATCCAGATGGGGAGAAACCTCACAGTCCAACAGCCCAGGTCCCTCAACAGACAGACTGTAAGGAATCCAAACGGTCCGAGGGGGAAGCTCGTCTTCACAGAGCCCGGGAGTGTCCGAGGTGGTGCAGTCTGTTCTGAGCTGTGCTGCTAACCCAAAGGCCATTCCTCTGAAGGTTCAAACCCAGCAGCGGCTCTACAGGAGGGAGGGTCATTCTCCCCACCCCCCGTGTAATTTAAACCCCCGTTGGTTCCGACTGGAGTGGAGTGAGTTTTTGAGTTATGTGTGTCAGAGAAAAACGGTGTTTCTGGAGTTTTCAGGGGTTGATTTTGAGGCAGTGGACTGCCAGGCCTTTCTTGCGAGGCACCTCTGGGTGGCCGTGAATGGCCTCTCAGTTACCAGCCAAGCATGCTAAACATTTGCCATGACCCACGGACTCTAAATATGTAACGCAATGCTGGCTGGTGGTAAAATGATCTGAGGGAGCGCTGGTGTTTCCCTCAGAGAAAAAACAGACAAAAACCAACCACTAAGAGGAGGGAGAGGAAGGAGGGCAGGGAGAGCAGCTGCTTTAAACGGGGTGCTCAGAGAGGGGCCTTTGAGGGGGACGTGTAAGGGGCTTGAGGGAGAGCTTTTCTGAAGGCAGAAACAGCCAGTGCAAAGGCCCTGTGGTGGGAATCAAGAGTCTTGGTGCAGAAAGTACGTGTCTGATAACCCAAAGGGAGTGACGGTGGCTGTTTACCTTTGAGTCGGAACTGACCCATAGCTGACCCTCCAGTGGGTTTTCAGAGGCAGTTAATCGCACAGAAGGAGACTGCCCATCCTTCTCCCACAGAGCAGCTGGTGGCCTCGAACCAGGAGACTGCAGTTCGGGACTGCAGTGCAGTTTCTTGCCACTAGGCCACCAGAGCTCCCTGACCCAAAGGTAGGCAGTTCAAATCTTCCACCAACCCTGTGGGAGAAAGACGAGCAGTCTCCTCCCATCAACACTGACAGCCTCGAACCCGGGGAGGGTTGCTCTGAGTCGGAACCGACTAAACTCAACGGCATGGGTTGGGTTTGGTTGTCAAGACGGTAAGGATGCTGCTGTGGTCAGGATGCTGTGGCCGCCGAGTGAGCCGGTGAGGAGGGGTTAGCTGTGGCGTCCTGCACCGTGACTATCTCTCCCACCGGTCCAAGGGCTCCTCCAGGGCTGACCTGGGGTCTCTCCTCTCTGGGAGCCTAGCAGCACCAGGATATATCCAGTCAAGAACCTCTACATGGGACTTAACAAAGTTCAGGAAATAAATCTCACGTGTGTTGTCAACCTGACAGCCTTCTACACTTTACAGAAGATCACTCATGGAATCACCTCCAACAGGAAGTCCTCCCTGATTGCCCCAGCCTCCAGGACAGGTCTGGAGTCCGAACAGCACTCCCAACATGCCTGTATGTCTTCTATTTCACTTGTGTATCTGTGCTAGGAGGGGCTGCCCCGCCTCATCAGACTAGAATTTTCTTGAGATTGGACGACTTGAATGATATACATCTCGAGCTCTCCAGAATCACCCAGAAGCCTTGTCAAGCCTCAAACATTCAGAATATATTTTTCTCATTCTGCTAGCTCCTACTGATAGTTTAGAACCCCAAATA
>NW_006399958.1:862966-875226 GCF_000299155.1 Elephantulus edwardii | reverse complement strand
GTCAAATCAGATCTGACTGGCAAAAGAGGAGACTGTCCTTCCTTCTCCAGCAGAGCATCTGGTGGATTTGAACTGTAGGCCTCTGGGTTTGCAGTGCAGCTTCTTGCCACTAGGCCCCCAGAACTCCCTACTATCCCCATTTTTTACTCTTGTAGAAAAATTGGTCTCCTCTCCCTGTCTGGGTGCCTTACTCTATATTCTTCTGATCCAGGATCTTTCCATTATCACACTTCAAGTAATTCTGCTCTGCACAGGTGGGGCCACCGTTAGTCAGAATTAACTCAGTGGCAACAACATATGGGAATACAGTTCCTTGTCTATGTTCCCTAGGGAACTCCGTATTGAGGAGAAGGGAGGCACATCTTTTCTTTAACTGTTGTCGTTAGGTGCTGTTGAATCAAGTACCACTCATAGTGACTCTATGTACAACAGATCTGAATCCTGTTCCTGCCTGAGCTTTCCTGGTGATCTGTGATACATCTGCACCCACTGCTGCAGTCACTGTGTCAACTCATCTAGTTGAAGGTCTTCTCTTTCCCAGACCCTTTACCTTTCCAAAATTGATGTCCCTCTCCAAGGAGTAGCCTCCTCTAAGAACATGCCCAAAGTATGCGAGACACAGCTTTTATCATCTTTGCCTGCAAGGAGCACTCTGGCTGCACCTAGACCACATAATTCATCCCAGGATCTAGACCTTCAGATGGTTCAGAAAAACAAGTGAATGTGTGCATGTCCCCACCACCTCTCTTCTGCAAACTCCTATTCAACCTTCAAAACCCAAGTCAAATAGCCCCTTTCTTGTGTCTGGTGAATAAGAAGACCGATCGTTACAATCCCAGGTGAGTGGGGACTAGAGGACAGAGGGGAGCTGGGCTGGGCTGGGCTGACCTGCAGGAGCAGCTTGTGGTAGCGGTCATTAAGCAGCTCTGCATTGCTCTGTTCTTCCTCCAGCTCCTCTTCCATTTTTCCCAGGCGCCCCTCCAGCTGCCGCTTCTCCTCCAGGATGGCTGCCCTAGGGACAGAGTGGGAGGCTGGGTGTTAGGGACCAAACTGTAGCCCCCTGCCTGAAACATGCCAACTTAGCCAGACCACGGTTCTCACTCTTATGTAATTATCCTCAATGACATAATCTGCTTGATCATTCCAGGTGTTCTAAGTCCTCACCTCTATGACGTCAATGAGGTAAAGGGTGGGGGGGTGAAAGTTATGTTAATGAGGCAACACTGAGTTGTACATGCTGACTGGGCTGTATCTTCAGTCAGTCTCTTTTGAGATATAAAAGAGTTTAAACAGGAGGAGCTCTGATGGCCTAATGGCAAGAAGCTGCATTGCAATCCCAAAGGTGTGCGGTTCAAATCCACCAGATGCTTTGCTGGAGAAGGAGGGGCAATCGCCTCCTGTACCAGTCAGATCTGATTTGACGGTACACACACACAAAATAATTTTTTTTTTTTAAAAAAAGAGTTTAAACAGGAGAGATCAGGGGACCTCACTTAAAACCACTGGGAAAGAAGAACCTGGAGTGGGGTGCATTCTTTAGGCTCAGCGTCCCCCACTGAGAAACTTCTAGATTCAGGAAAGACCGATGTCAAGGACCTTTTCTTGAGCCAGCAAAGAGGTGGCCTTCCTCGAGAGCTGGCATCTTGGATAGAGACTTCTAGTTTTCTAAACTATGTTTTTTTAAAACTGTTTTTAAACAGTTTTCTAAACTGTGTTTGTTAAAGCCCCCACTTGTGGCATGTGAACAACAGCACGAGGTAACAGTGGTAGCGAGGGTGAGAAAGCAGGATGGCCAGTGACCTGTCTGCACGGTCAGGGGCCACTCACTTGCTGAGGTTGCCGCTGGCCATCTCGTCTGCCATCTCATCTCGCTCCTGCTGGGCCTGTCGCCGGGCACGGTCTGAGGCAGCGAGTTCCTGTAACAGGGGAGAGCGGGGCAGTCAGTGGGGCCTTGTCCAGGCGCTGGTCTCTCCCCTCGCTGGCCCTTGCTCTGTAGCCCTCTCGACCCATTCCTCGCACACTCACATCCTGCTCCTGCCTAACCTTGTACTAAGCTTCGACACACTGGCTTCAGATGCTTTCTCTAGGCCGCTGACCCACGTCCACCTCTTGCTGCCCAACCCACGGCCCCTCACCCACATCAGCGCCCCACTGAGCTCAGCATCTTCTCCAATAAGGGACAGCAGCCCTGTCACTGAGCCAGACCCCTGGGCACTATCTTTTTTCTCACTACCATGAAGAGTCCTCCTGCCCCTCTCTGCATTGGACCCTCCTCTGCATCCCTACAGCCCTGACACCCTCATCCTCTAGATCTTCGCCTCAGTCTCTTTCTGACTCAAGTGACCTTCTTTAGCCCAATTGCCACACATTCCAAAGGTGGCCGTGCCCCTCCCTTGCTCACAGACCTCGGCCTCCCAAGCTTGCCCAGGACAAAGTCCTTGCCCGGTGTTGGCATTGGAGATTGCATGCAGATAGCCCTTCCTACCTTCCTTTCCAAGCTCTGCCCACCCCAGTTTATAAAGCAATGATGGTCCCTAGGCCATCATTGGAGGCAATGTGGTTGACTCCACCCACTTCCTCAACGCTCATACAGTACTGGACGAAGCCAGTGGTTGGCCCCGCCCCTTGGCCAGCATTGGAGGTAGTGATTGCCACGCCCATTTAACAAGCTCGCTCCACCCACCCACAACTTCTTAAAGCCAAGTTGGCCACACCCTGTGGCCAGGATTGGAGGTAGTGATTGCCCCGCCCACTGAACAAGCTCCACCAACCCGCAACTTCACATAGCACACGATTGGCCACACCCCTTAGTTAGCATTGGAGGTAGGGTGATTTCCCCGCCCATTCAACAAGCTCCACCCACCTGCAACTTCTTATAGCACAAGTTTGGCCACACCCCTTGGCCAGCATTGGAAGTAGCTTGCCCCGCCCATTCAACAAGCTCCACCCACCTGCAACATAGAGCAAGGTTGGCCACACCCCCTGGCCAGCATCAGAGGTAGATTGCCCCGCCCATTCAACAAACTCCACCTACAAACAACTTCTTAGAGCACAAGGCTGGCCACACCCCTTTGCCAGCATTGGAGGCAGCATGACTGGACACGCCCACTCTCCACATAAGCCCCACCCATTCACACGACCCCGCCCTCCCTTGCCTCACCTCCTGCAGCCTCAGGAGCTCTGCTTCCAACCACTTGAGACGCTTCTCACTCTCTTTGTTTTGGACAAAGATCTCCTCTCGGGAGGTCCGGGCCTCCTCCACTTCCCGCCACAGCTCTTTCATCTGGGCCTGGGTAGACGGGACAAGGAGTGCAGGGTTGGTTCAGCCTGGCTTATCTCACAGGGAGCCCGCAACCCTTGCATTTAGGCCCACATCATTTTCCCAGGACGCGTGGGGTGTTCTTGGAGACCTGGTGTCAGCCTCCAAGCCACTTGCTGAGTGAGCCTGGGCTGGTTATTACGGAGCCCTAGTCTAAGAACACGTGTGCACCGGCTCCTAGTCCATAGGGGGCCATAAAAGCTCCTACTTTAAGGACATAAGGTGTACCACCTCCTCAGTCTAAGGATATAGGTTTAACTCGCTCCTAGTCTAAAGATGACACGTGCTGGTTCCCTAATCTGAGGACATACATGTCCCAGCTCAGAAATGCAAAGGAAGGTCAACTATATGACTTGACAGCAACTAGTCTAAGGGTGTAGAAATGTCCTGGCTCCCTTTTCTAAAGACATGCCTGTCCAGGGCTCCGTTATAAGCAAGGATTTTGATCATCTCATGCTCACAGAGGAGAAAAACTGAGGCAAAGAGGCTCGCTAAACAATGGGGCCAAGCTGGAAAGTGTCTGGCTACAGGCAGGCTTAGCCATCTAGATGTTACTGTTTATTTCTGTTACTTTATTTTTGGAATGCTATTTGGTGATGTAAGCTGGAAATGCAGAAGTTTTTCCTTTTTAATTTTTGGGTTTGGGTCACCTTTCCCCCCCCCCCTTAGTCTTCATTCATGTACATTTCCCCCCCTGCTCTGTTCTAGGAGTTTTCTTTTGGTAGAAACAGGAATGGAAATGACTACTGTTTGGGGGGTTCTTTGGAGACCAGTGCTGCCCAGAGGGGACACACCTTTAAGAAGAGACAGCTTGGGGGATGGGGTTAAAAAAAAAGAATAAAAAAAAGAAGAAGACTAGTGGCAAGAAGCTGCACTGCAATCCCAGAGGTGTGCGGTTCAAATCCACCAGATGCTCTGCTGGAGAAGGAGGAATAATCTCCTCCTGTACCAGTCAAATCTGATTTGATGGTATACACACACACACACACACACACACACACACACAAATGATAAAAATAAAATAAATTTTTTTTTAAAAAAAGAAGAAGAGCCAGCAGTGGAACGCATCCTTCCGACCCAGGTCCCTGTGCTGAGAACCTTCCAGACTCAGGGGACAGGGGAGCCTAATACCAAGGACCTTCCTCAGAGATGGCACCTTGAATTCTGACTTTAGCCTCTACGGTGTGAGAGGATCGATCTGTACTTGGGGGTCCTCTAACAGCCCCCACTAACTAAACAAGCACCCAACACCACTGCTCCTCGAAACAGCTTGCCAGGACCTTCTCTGGCTAGCAGTGGAGTCAAACCGTAACACCCAGGGACCAGGAACGTTTATAAAATTATAGATGAGTTTGGACGCTGCTAGAGGCTTTATGGAGATGAGGTGTAAGCTGGTCTCGGGTTCTGGAGTGATGCTGAGGGTTGTTCAACGATACCCTGGGCTCCCCTCAGCCCAGGCCCAGCCCACTGTGCCCTCACCTGCATCTTGCGAAGCTGCTTCACCGCGTCCTCCTTGCCCTGTCCAGCGGCCGCTGTCTGAGCCTTCAGGTCCTCCAGCTCCGCTTCCAGCTTTTTGCGGGCAGCCACGGCCAGGGCCCTCTGCTTCCGTTCTTCATCGCGTTCTACCTCGGCGTCCCTCAGCTGGGGTGAGAGGCCAGGATGGGGGATAGGTCAGGGAACAGGATGCCCAAGTCACCTCTACATGCAAGTGACATTGATATCTGCCTTAGCCATCCCTCCACTCCTCTGCTCAGTCCCCATGGCTCAGCTCAAGCCTCCTCCTCTCTCTGTGCTGTGCCCAAGCACCAAGGGGAGGAACTGAGTCAGGGAGAGGAGGTGGGTTAGAAGGGGGAGGAAGGAAGGGCTGGGTATAGAGAAGATGAGTTGAATTGGAGAAAGGACCTTGAGTGGAGAGAATAAGGAGGAAGGGCTGGGTACTGAGCAGGAGTTGGGTTAGGGAGAGGGGGCTGGATGGACAGAGGCAGTTGGTGGACACAAGATTGATGGATGAATAGTGCATGGGTTGAGGGAGCTCTGGTGGCCTAGTGGCAAGATGCTGCACTGCAATCCCAGAGGTATGTGGTTCAAATCCACCAGATGCTCTGCTGGAGAAGGAGGGGCCAATCTCCTCCTGTACCAGTCAGATCTGATTTGATGGTACATGTAAAAATAATACAATAAAAAAATTAAAAAAAAAATTAAAACAGAAACAAAGAAACAAAAACGAATGCGCTAAATAGTAGAAAGAAATTTCTCCCACTTCAGAATTCAATCACAAAAAGTGATAGTGCCATGTCACAATACTGCATGGGTTGGGCAGAGGCTGTACAGTGGGTGGCTGGGATGGTGCAGATGGGTGGCTGAGGAGATTGGGAAGGTGAACGGGCTGGTGGGTAGATGGAGGAGTGGGTTGGGTGCAGGGTTGGTGATGGAGAAGCTTTGTGGTTGACTGGATGGATGTTGAGTAGATGGGGTGGGGTAGTTGGATGGATGGACGTTGAGTAGATGGGGTGGGGTAGCTGGATGGATGGAGGTTGGTAGATGGGGAGGTAATTGGATGGATGGAGACTGAGTAGGTGGGGAGGGCGCTGGGTAGTTGGATGGGTAGAGGCTGGTTAATTGGGGGAGGTGACTGGGCAGTCAGGTAGGTGGAGGAACGGCTGGGGACAGCTAGGTGGACAGGCTGTGTCATGGGTGGCTCTGAAGATGAGACGGTCGAGGAGGTGGGCAGTAACTGCATACATGGAGGGTGGGTGGATGCCTGGGTCTAACAGTAGGTGGAGAGGGTGGGTGTACAGGTGGCTAGGTGAGGTGGTTCAGGAGGTTACTAGGGAGATGAGTAACCGGCTGGATGGAAAAGTGGTTGGCTGCAGAGGCGGCTGGCAGATGGACAGGTAGAAATGTGCCGGAAAGGTCTGTAAAGTTGGTGAGAAGGCAAGTGGGTGGATGAAGGAGGTGGGTGGGCGGTGGGTGGGGTGGAGGATGGATGCTGCATTGGGTAGGCAGCGGGGTGACTGGGTTGGAGAGATGGCAGGTTAACTAACGGATGGGAGAACGGGAAGGTGGTTTTGAGGAAAGACGGTGGCTCTCAGGAAGGCCTGGGGTAGGGAAGCTGAACGTGACCTCAGGCCTGTCTCTGGCTGTCTGCACCATGTCACCCCACTTGGGGCAGGGACCTCCGTCCTGCCCGTACCTGCTTGGCCAGCTGCCGCCGCCTCTCCTCACCAGCGTCATCTCGGCCCTGTAGGTCCCGCTCGTGTTGGGCCTTCAGAGCCTGTACCGTCACCTCCAGGCGCAGCTTGGCGTCCTCGGCAGCCGTCAGCTCGTCCTCCAGCTCCGTCACCTGTGTCCGCAGGTCGCTGGCTGCCTGCTCGGCCACCCGGCGGGCTCGTTCCAGCTCGTGTACCTGGTGGGGAAGGAGACTGAGTAGGGGACACATGGGGCAGGGTAGGCTTCTCCGGTGATGCAGGTGATGGAGACAGGGAGATGTGCCCATCTAGACTGATGTTGGGTCACTCAGTGTCTACCAATCATCTACTCACTAGGTGTCTTATTCTGTAACATTATAAAACATATTAAACATCTGTGCAGGGGAATTCTATTATCTGAAGTGTCTGAGAGTCCAGTTCGAGCATTTGTCAGGTCAGCTGACTCTTGGTCATGGTGAGGTATTTCCTCACGGGCTTTCTGATTCTGGGACTTGTGAGCTCAGGAATCTTCTCTGAAATACATGGAAAGCAAGCAGCTCTGGATGCAGCCAATGCTTATAGGCCAGACAACACAGCAAAACAAACTGCGGCCGAGTCCGCCCCGATTCGCAGCAGTACTGGACACCTTGTGCTTCTGCAGAGAGTGGTTGGTGGATTTGAACCGCCCACCTTTTTGTAAGCAGGATTTTGTGAGTTAGGGATACAGCCAGGGAAGGGATGTGAGTTGGTGCAAGGCTTCGCAGAAGCGTGGGGTCTGGTTTTATTTTCGGCTTAGGATAAGAGTTCCACCACGTAGGTTTATGGTGAGGGTTGGATTTAAGAGTTAAATTCAGCAAAGCCTAGGCCTTGAGTTTGCTCTTACTTTAGGGCAAAGTTCAGAGATAAGGTTAAAACTACGATTAGTTTAACCAGGCCTCCTTCAGACTCCACAAGATACCATTACTTCGCCCATCAACAAACAAATGGATAGAAAAGCTGTGGTATATTCACACAATGGAATATTATACTGCTTTGAAAATCAAAGAACTCATGAAATATTATTCAAAATGGGTGACCCTGGAGGACATTATGCTGAGTGAAATATCTCAGTCAAAAAAGGACAAATACTGCATAGTGCCACTGTTGTAAAATGGGACTGACACCGGGGTTGGGGGGGAAAACTGAGAAAGATGGGATAAATAATTTATACTTCATTGAAACAGATGATGGAGAAAACTGCTTACAACGGTTATGTGATTAGGTATTATTGTCATGACAGGAGTCCAGAATGAAGGCTGCATAGTGGAGTGGACGTAGAGGGAGGGATTGTATAAGTATGAAAGAAATTTTCTTTTACTTTTCAAAGAGAAGAGCAAACTGGGGGGAGGGGTGGGCAGGGAGGAAATTCCAACAATGAATGAATGGAAATCCAAAGTCTCTGTAAACTTTCATTAAAATTAATAATAATAAAGAAAAATTATTAAGAAAAAAAAAGATACCATTACTTTACAAATACTTATTTGGGTTTCTTTTTCTCAGTGTAGGGGTTCCCAGAGTTTGTAGGGAGGTGTAAATTCAAACTCCAAACACTCTTTGTGTACACAAATGCATTTCTGATGGGAAATCCTTGCCGTGTTCTGTGTATAAGAACATGTTATGTCTGGTGAGTAGCACTCCTGTTCTATTTTATTTTATTATTTTGTGTGTGTACTGTCAAATCAGATCTGACTGGTACAGGAGGAGATTGTCCCTCCTTTTCCAGCAGAGCATCTGGTGGATTCGAACCGTGCACCTCTGGGCTTGCAGTGCAGCTTCCTGAGCACTCACGTTCTATGTCTGGGGGAGACACATGTGTGTCTGGGGGAGAGACCTCCTCACCTGTGCACGTGGACATGAACATGGATGTCTGGAGCCCAGCTCTCCCTGGGGTTCCTGTTGGGATGTGAATTCCTGACTCTGATGGATGGCCGTCTTCACGCTGTGGCATGTATGAGAGTTATGTGTGTGTGTGTGTGTGTGTGGTGTGTGTGTGTGTGTGTGTGTGTGTGTGTGAACATCCCATATGTACGCACACAAGTGCCTATGTGTGTGTCCTGGCAAGGGGGTATTCTCACTCATATTTTTCTCATTGTTTTGGCTGAGATTCCTGATGACCCCGGTGTGTGCTGGGCAGAACTGCTCCGCGGGCTTTCCCAGGTGTTGGGTTTGAGGTTGGGTTTGAACCGCCAACCTCAGAGCCGACCCCCGCCCCACTCACGCTCTTGCCCACGTCGTCCTTGCTGCTCAGGAGCGCGTCCATCTCGGCCCGCAGCGCCCGGTTCTGCCGCTCCAGCTCCTCCCGGGCCTCCTGCTCCTCGGTCAGGGCTTGTGTCAGGGCCAGCGTGCGAGCCTCACGCTCCCGGCCCTCGGCCTCGACCCGCTCCCGCTCCTCCACGGCCCGCAGCACGGCCGCCTTCTCCTCGGCCAGGAGCTTCGAGGTGAGAGAGAGAAGGGGTCGAGGGAGACAGATTAGCTGAGCAGAGCATACAGGGGGACGGGCGAGAGGGGGTGACCAGAGGCGGAGAGAGATGAACGAGCAGAAACACAAGAGGAAGGAGATTGCATTAAAGTTGCAACCCTGTCCCCAGCCAGCTCAACGCCTGACGGGACCAGACTGAAGAGCCTCTCACTGTGGTGTTCTTCTTGTGTTGCGGGCCCCGAGCGGATTCCGACACCCGACACAATGATGTGACAGAGCACAACTAGCCCACAGCATCTCCCAGGCCTCAGTCTTTATAGAAGCAGATGGCCAGGCCCTTCTCCTTGGAGCTGCTCAGTGGGTTCGAACCACTAACCTTCTGATTGACAGCTAAGTACTTAATTGTTATGCTACCAGGTCTCCAGAAACTCTATGAACAGTGCTCAGGCCTTTCGTTCATAGGGTCGCTATGAGTCGTCTACGACTCAACGGCACCTAACAACAATAACAGCAATAACATAGAGAGAGTTCAATTGGCCTAGTGGACAGAAAGTGATGTTACTAAGCCCAAGTTTGGTGATTTTAATCTGTGGCACTCAGGCTTGGTTCAAATTGGTATTTTTTTTTTTGTCAAACATTCTTCTAGGTGGTATTAGCACTTGTCTGTCTACTTGCTGTACAGAGGTAACTCATGGCTGTTGTGATGCTAAACACTGTGACACTGATGTGTCAAATATGATAATAGTCACCCATGGTGGATAGTGTTTGGTGGAGCTCCCCGATTAAAACACGCCTGGAAGCAGGAGTGGCATCTACTTCCGAAATGGCTTGCCTTCAGACACTCTATGAACAGTGCTCAAGGCCTTTTGTTCATAGGGTCGCTCTGAGTCATCTACGACTCGACGGCACCTAACAACAACAAAAACAACCAGGTCTCTTTATACATTCTGCTCTAGGTATCTAATAAAGAAAGGGGTGTTCCTTCCTTTTGGGGTGGAAATGGTGGTAAAAAGAAATAATTATATGTATAAACATATTTTATATGCATATCAAATATACACGTTGAGGACTCTCCTTCATAGGGTTGCTATGAGTCGCTTGCAACTCGACAGCACTTAACAACAACAACCTCAAGACATACACATAAACACACAAGTACATCTATCTACATAGCACTGCTATTGTTCTCTGCCACTGAGCCAGTATCAGTTCAGAGCTGACCCTCTAGTGGGCTTTCAGAGGCTGTAAATTGCACAGGAGGAGACTGCCCACCTTTCTCTCAGCGTGGTGTAGGCGAACCATTTGCTTTTGAATTCACAGCACAACTCTTTACCCACTAGGCCACCTGAGCTACGTATATATGTAGAGAAAATACACACATATCTATGAAAATGGACTTTAGGGTATTGTTGTTGTTAAGTGCCTGCAACTCCTAGCGACCCTATGTACAACAGCCCTACACTCTGTCCTATCCTGTGCCAATCTCACTGTCTCCGACACACCTACCCCCATTACCCCGGTCACTGAATCAATCCAGCTCATGGAGGGTCTTCCGCTCCTGCACTGTCCCTCCATCATGCCAAGCACGACGTCCCTCTCCAAGGATCGGTCTCTCCTTACAACATGTTCAAAGTATGTTAGACGAAGCCCCAGAATCCTTGCCTCCAAGGAGCAGCCTGGTTTCACGCTCTCCAGGATGAACCTGTTTGTTTTCTTAGCAGTCCATGGTATATTCAATACTCTTCTCCAACACTACAGCTCAAAGGCATCAATTCTCCTTCTATCCTCCCTAGTCATTGTCCAGCTCTCTGATGCATAGCAAGTGACTGCAAAGACCATGGCCTGTATCAGGTGCACCTTAGTCTCCAGACTGACATCGTTGTACTTCAGGACTTTATAGAGAGGTCTCTAAGTGCAGACTTTCCCATCGCAATACGTCTTTTAATTTCCTGGCTGCTGGTGCCAGGAGTGTTGACTCCACAGCCAAGCAAACCAAAACTGCGAACAATCTCAATCTCTTCACCACCCATTATGATGCGGCCAACTGGCCCAGTGATGAAAATCTTTGTTTTCTTGACATTAAGTCTCAATCCATACTGAAGACTGCAGTCCCTTTAGGCTTTAACTTTTTAAATTTTTAAACAGAACAACTGCCAGCCAGTAAAAATTACAAGATACACAGAAAAGCAAGAGAATAAACAGGAGTCACTGTCAAGAGACAAATCAGTCACAGGTACAGATCTCTAGATGATCTTTCTACCACCCACTGCCATGAAGTCAACGACAACATCCAGCAGGCGTGCAGGACAGAGCAAACCTGCCCCATGGGGCTTCCAACGTTGTAAATCTTTACAGAAGGGAATGACTCATCTTTGCACCCTGCAGTGGCTGGTGAATTTGAACTGCCAACCTTTTGGTTAGCAGGTGAATGTTTCCCCCATAATATGAGCTATATGACAGAATTATCACGCTGATTATGGTTCTTGATAGACAAGCTTTAGGACAAGATATGAGTGAAGAGACAGGGTTATTTTTGGAAGGAAGTGAAAATTCTTAAGAATTGTCTTACGGATTGTAAACTGTGCTTGATGGAGGTACAGTCTGAGAGAGATTTGATCATTTATTTAATCCCTCTAAGGTGTGCCTGTTCCAGGCCATGGTCTTCGCAATCACTTGCTATGTGTCAGAAAACTGGACAATGACTAGAGCTGATAGAAGAAGAACTGATGTCTTTGAGCTGTGGTACTGGAGATGAGTATTGAATATATCATGGACTGCTAGGAGAACAAATAGGTTTGTCCTGGAGAGGGTGAAGCCAGGCTTCTCCTTGGAGTCAAGGACTCTGAAGCTTCGTCTGACACACTTTGGGCATGCTGCAAGGAGGTACCAGTCCTTGGAGAGGGACGTCATGCTTGGGAGGGTGCAGGGACAGCACAAGAGAGGAAGACCCTTGATGGGATGGATTGATTCAGTGTCTGGGGTACTGGGGGTAGGTGTGTCAGAGACAATAGGGTTGGCACAGGATAAGACAAGGTTCAGATCTGTTGTATGAGAGGGTTGTTATGAGTCGCAAGTGACTTTATGGCACATAACAACAATAAGTACTCTCAGGGGTACTAGGAGGGGTCCAGACTAGAGTTTTACAATGACGACAATGATTCTAGCTGTGCAACCATTCTTCTTTTCTGAACTATTCCTCCCTCACTAATATAAACTTGTTGCCCTCTCTAAGTTTTCCTGTGACATATTACATTACATATTACATTAGTCTAATCCCACTTGATCGTTCTAATGC
>NW_006399958.1:855490-861948 GCF_000299155.1 Elephantulus edwardii | reverse complement strand
CTCTCCTTTAGAATTAATTACGCTAAACTGCTGTTTTTCTTTAAAGGAGATTTCAGGGGATAGTGTTGCTTTAAATCGTAAGGACTGTTTCAGAGCAATAGCAGCAGAGCTTTTCCTCAGCCTTAATTGCTCTAAAAAGCATGTATTCCACCAAGATGTAACACTCTGTTCCACATTTTCTGCCCTTTTGATCAACTTCTAGAGACTAGTGGATCCAAGTATTGAATAATCAAACAAGGACATTTCTGAGATTAAAACACAGTTCTACTAGTTATCTTGGGACAATGGGTATCGGTCAGTGCTACTGATAGTTATCCTGGGACAATGGGTATAAACCAGGATGGGAGGTTTCCTACTATTTTACCAAAGAGAAGCAGCATTTTGCATATTATGAATTCCTCACTGGAACTATGGGAAGCACAGATTCGCATCGTTTCCCAGCTGGGTAAGCCAAGGTGGACTCACCTGGTCAAATTTACGCTGCTTCTTCTCCAGCGTGCTGACGAGCTGCCGCTGCTGCTCCAAGTCCATGGTGGCGTCGTCCAGTTCCTGCTGCAGCCGTCGGCGGCCCCGATCCAGCCGCTCCACGGCCTCCGTCTTTTCAGCCAGGCGCTGGGCCAGAGCCTCGGCCTCTCGCGCTGCCCGCCGCCGGGCCTCCTCCCCTGCCTCCAGGGCCCCTGCTTCCTCCTCCTGGCGCCGCCGCCATTCTGAGAGCTTGGGAGGAGAGACAGGGATTCCTGACCACTGTGCTTGGGACCAAGGTGTTTGAGCTGGGTGTGTGCCCATTTCCAGGATGAAGCAACTGAGGCCGGAAGAGGGAAAGGAAATCATTCCGCTAGGCCTGCTGCTTCAAAAGGGCGTTGAGGTTGTGCATATCCAAGCTCGGCTGAGTCTTGGCACCTCTAGGGGATGAAAGGTCCTTTAAAGTGGGGACTCAGAGATGACTCCTTGGAAACAAGGATGGGAGCCTTCATTTCATGCATCTTAATCAGGAGGTACTAATCAAACCAAGATCAAACTAGGTAGAACAGGGTTGATTCTGACTCCAGGTAACAGTTACAGATTCAACTGTGGCTTCCCAAATACATATATGTAATGATACAATGTATAATCTATGTAATGATTTGTAAGATCCATAAAAGTGTAAAAGGATTCACAATGCAACACAACACCCCTTAAATCCCATCATAGGCCCTAATCTGATGTAAAGGGAGTTTCCCTAGGAAGTGGCCTGTAGAACCTTTTATTTCACCAAGCTGAATCAGGAGAAAAGTGAGCCGAGGTGGAGGACACCCTGCTGCCGTTAAGAAAGAATTGCCAGGAGTGGAGTGTGGCCTGCTGGGCCCGGGCTCCTGCTAAAAGAAGCTCCTTGACACCGGTGAAGACCAGGACATGCGAAGATCTCACGGAATGTCTAGCATACAAGATGCTGAAGAAAACAAGGACTCTCCTCTACAACTGATAGGGACAGGGGGTCTCCCCTAGAGATGGTAGCATGAGTTAGAACTTTAAGCCTCCTAAATGCTAAGAGAATATATTTCAGTTTATTAACGGCATCCATGCTTGGGATCCCTGTTACAGCAGCACTAAGACAGCAAGCCGTATGTCACAGAGCAGAACTGAACCACACACAGGTTTCCTTTCCTTCCTTCCTTCCTTCCTTCCTTCTTATTTTATTTTATTATTTTTGTTTATGTACCATCAAATTGGATCTGACTGGTACAGGAGATTGTCCCTCCTTCTCCAGCAGAGCATCTGGTGGATTCGAACTGTGTGCCTCTGGAATTGCAGTGCAGCTTCTTGCCACTAGGCCACCAGAGCTCCCTACAGTTTTCTTAAAGATGTAGTTGCAAGGCCTTTCTACATGGTCCCACTGCATAGGTTTTAACTGTCAATATTCTGAGACTTCATAGCTGAGCCTTATTAGCTACGAGGTCTTTAAAACCACTCACTTGGCATTTTTGTTATGACAGCTACAGCATCCTGAGAAAAAGTCTGTCAAGGGCTGAGTGGTGTCAGCTTGGCGGGGTCGGGATTCTCAGTGGCTTGGCAGTTAGTTGGGTAATGATGTAACGTGACAGTTCAGTGATGAGGTAATCAACCCCCACAATGCACTCTGGTGTGACAGAACTTAGAAGAGATAAAAGGAGGGAAGTAAAGAAAGATCAGAGGGGGAGCTCTGGTGGCCTAGTGGCAAGAAGCTGCACCGCAATCCTGGAGGGACGCGGTTCAAATCCACCAGATGCTCTGCTGGAGAAGGAGGGGCAATCTCCTGCTGATTTGATGGTACACACACACAAAATATAATTTAAAAAAAGAAAAAGATCAGAGGGACTTGAGATCTAAGAAAGGAGATCCAGGAGTGGAGCGTGTCTTTGGATTCAAGGCCCCTGTGCTGTAGCCTCCTAGACCCAGGAAAACAAATGATGCCAAGTCACAGAAACAGACTTGTAACTACGTAACTGAGACGTATCATCTGTGATATTTCTGCTACAGTCATTCTAGAGACACACTCACTAGTGGTATCTCTATCAGAGCAGCACTAAGCTTGTGGTTTCTTTATCAGAATAGCAGTACATAAGTGTAACTGAGACACACTGATTGGGAGTATCTGTTACAGCAGCTCTAGATAACAGAAACACTGGTGGTATTGCTGTTATAGCTCTAGTTACTGAGATACCCATATTTCCGTTATTTTTGTTATAGTAACTGAGATTGTGTTCTATAGCGGGGGCACCCAGGAAGAGCAGGGTGAGGGATGAGGTCTCCCCTCCAAGCCTTTCATGGAGGCTGCTCACCTGGGCTTGGGAGGCCTGCAGCTCCCGTCCCGCCCGCTCCTTGGCAGCCACCTCCTCTTCCAGCTGCTCCCTCAGGCCGGCCGCCTCGCCCTCCAGGGCTCGCACGCGGGACCCCAAAGCCAGCTTCGCCCTGGTCTCTTCCTGCAGCAGTTCCTGTACACAGGAGAGTGGAGACCAGCTAGGGTCAGGAGAAAGGGTTGGGGTGGGTGTCAGGGGTGGGGATCGAAAGGCGAGCCTGGGGTCACCTGGGCATCATGCAGCTGGGCCTCGGTGCTGCTCAGCTCCTTGCTTAACCTGATGGCTTTGGACTCGGCCTCACTCAGGGCTGCAGACACGTTCTCCAGCTCAGCCTATGAAAGAGGGAAGAGGGGTGAAGCCATTGCTGAGGCTCTTTGAAGCTCTTAGCCCCAGTTCCCACCACCACGGCTGGCAGGATGAATGCTGATGCTGTCGGATCCCCAAAAGGTGGTTCCTGGCTGTCAAGTTGATCCCCAGCTCACAGTGACCCCCCCCCAACAAAAGCACCAAGCACTGTCCAGTCCTGAGTCTGTCCCACACCTGATTGGTTTCAGATCACAGGGGATTGGGCTATCGGAAGCCCTAGGTTTCCGTTGGCCTTTTCAGAAACTGATTGCCAGGTCTTT
The DNA here is from genome assembly GCF_000299155.1 of Elephantulus edwardii. Lineage (NCBI taxonomy): Eukaryota > Metazoa > Chordata > Mammalia > Macroscelidea > Macroscelididae > Elephantulus > Elephantulus edwardii. The sequence continues at coordinate 858,506 of NW_006399958.1, read as the reverse complement.
CTTCCTAGTCTCAGTCTGCAAAACTCTGCTGAAACTCATTCAGCATTGTGATAGGACAGAGCAGAACTGCCTCTTAGGGTTTCCATGGCTGCAAATCTTTACAGAAGCGGACTGCCACATTCTCCTTCTCAGATTGTGAGTGGGCCCAAATGTTGAATTTTCAGTGTTAGCAGCTAAGTGCTTAAGTACCCCTCAAATGGGACCCTATAACCCAACAATCGTGCTCCCAAGTATATACCTCCAAAACTCACACACAGTCAAGCTGACTCTGACTCAAGGGAAGCCTCCACTTGAGTCTTAAGGAGAGCAGACTGCCACATCTATCTCTTAAGAGGTTAGGAGTCCAAGGGGGGCTCTGGTGGCCTAGTGGCAAGGAGCTGCAACTACAATCCCAGAGGCACATGGTTTGAATCCACCAGATGCTCTGCCGGGAAAAGGAGGGACAATCTCCTCCTGTACCAGTCAGATCTGATTTGATGGTACACACACACACACACACACACACACACACACACACACACAAAGAGGTTAGGAGTCCAGCACATAACGCCCTACACCACCAGGACACCCCTCACCCCCTTAGGTTCATCCAGGTGAACAGCAAATGCATAGGTTTAGTTAAGACCGTGGTCACAGATGTAATGGGACTCCCAAGAACCAGAAGGAGGCCACAAGGCAGTGACCACCGCCCCCCCGACCCCCCAGGTCCTGGCTGGCTGACAGGTCACTCACCTGGGCTCGCTGCAGCTTCTCGGCAGCCTCTGCCCGTGCCCGTTCCCCGTCGCCTGCCCGGCCCTGCACCTCCTGCAGCTGCGTCTCCAGCCGGCGCCTCCGCTGTTCACCTTCCTGCCGCGAGGCCTGCAGGCTGCTCAGCTCAGCCCGCAGCTCGGACACCTCGGCCTCCAGGACCATGCGCGTCTTCTCCCACGCACCTTTGCCCTGGCGAGGGGTCGGGAGGGGAGATGAGATGAGCGGGAAGTTTCTAAGTGTCCCCCTCAGGGTGGATGAAGGCCACCGTGGCCTTGCGAATGCCTTGTCCACAGCCACCTGGCACTCCTCACATCACAGCTGGAGCAGGTGTGTCTATCTCCTGGGGAGCAAAGTCTAGGACTGAGTCATTTCTGGGGTCCTGGGATCATAGCTCAGGCTGTTCTCCAGTCACAATGGTCTCCACACTGGTCTCATTATTCCTTAAACATCCCTGCCTCAGGGCCTTTGCTCAAGCTGCTCCCTCTACCTGGAACTTCTTCACTGCCCCTAAGCACCTAGGTGGCCTCCTGCCTCAGGGCCTTTGCACAGCTACTCCCTGTGCCTGGAACTTCTTCACTGCCCCTAAACACCTAGGTGGCCTCCTGCCTCAGGGCCTTTGCACAGGCTGTTCTGTCTGGAACTCCTCACTGTGCCCTCAACACCCAGGCAGGGTCTTTGTCCAAGTTATTCTCTTTGCCTGCAACTCCTTACTGTTCCTTGAATACCATGCAGCCTCTCCTGTTTCAGGGCCTTTGCATAGGCTATTCACGCTTTAAGACCCCTTCTCTGCTCTTTATTCCAAAGTCACTTTCTTGCAGAGTTCTTCTGTAGTGATTCTCTTTAGTATCATAAACCACACACCCCCAGCACTCTCTTCACTGACTCCTCAGAGTTCATCACACAGACACTGCAGTGTATGGTCTATGCTGTTTAGTGCCTGACTCGCCCACTCCTCACTGGACAAGGAGTTCTGATGGTTTGGTTCACTGCAGGGAAAAGCATTGTGCTGCCTGGAACAGCATTGTGCTGCCTGGAACATACAATGTGCACTCAATTAACACTTACTGGGTCAAAAATGAAAAGAGAACATGAATGTCCGAGGGGAACGGACCCTAGAGAGCAGGGCTGACTTGGAGCTCAGCAGAGGCACCTCATTGGATGGCTGCTCTCCTGGCCTCCTCCCTTGGGTCCAGTTCCCTCCCTCAGGCCCCTGCCCCCTCACCCTCCGGGCCTGTTCTAGCTGCTCCGCCAATTCCCCCAGCGCCTGGCCGTGGCGCTGCCTCAGCTCCTGCACCGCAGCCTCGTGTGTCCTCGCCTCCTCCTCCAGGGCCTTCTTCAGCTCCGTCACTTCCTGTTCTCTCTTGGACCTTAAATTTGAGAGATGAGGGGAACAGAATTTTAGAGAAGGCAGACACCGAGTCGGCGGGTGCCTCTGTTCCTTTTCATCTTCCTCAAGTTGGCTGGAGAGAAAGCTTACAGTGTGGAGTGGTTCTCCATTCAACCAGTCACACATGCATGGTTTTAGGTCACTGATTACACTCTGCACGTTGGGATGGTGCCGCTAGAATGTGTGGACTGAAGCAGGCGGGAGGTGAAAGGTCTCACTCAGAGGGAAAGCTCTAAGATTTAGCAAATGCTACACCAAAGTTTATCAGTGATCATAAGGGGCTTGCGGGGGGAAGAGGAGTGAAAGGAAGTTAGGGAGCACCCTCAGTGAAAAGGCTTGACACAGTGACCGTAACAATGGGCTCAGGCATCTCAGAGGTGGGGAGCACGGCGTATGCAGGGTCGCTGTGAGCCGTAGACCACTCGATGGCACCTGACAAGAACAACATCATGGGTCTGCTGCTGTAGTGCATTATGTGTGGTGATGCTAACCAAAAGGCCAGTGGTTCGAATCCGCCACATGCTCCTTGGAGAAGACAGGCAGTCTGCTTCCAGAAAGATTTACAGCTTCAGGAACCCGATGCAGGGTCCCTGTGCACTGGGGTCGAGCTCAACGGCAGTGGGTTTGGATTTGTGTTTTGGGTGATGGGCATGTTTAGAAATGGACAGAAGTGATGGTTGCATAAGATGTCCAATGTCATTAACGTCATGAAGTGCACAGTGACAAATGATTTATCGTGTGTGTGTGTGTGTGTGTATTTTCTCCCTCAAGATGATTCTAACTCTCAGTGAATCCACAAGTAAGAATAAAACTGTCCCATCAACAAACAAATGGATAGAGAAACTATGGTATATTCACACAATGGAATACTATGTTGCA
>NW_006399958.1:853597-855306 GCF_000299155.1 Elephantulus edwardii | reverse complement strand
AGGTATTATGGTTAATCACAAGAGTCCACAATTAAGGTTGCATAGTGGAGTATACTCGGGGCGGTGGGAGGGGTGCGGGGGGGATTGTATACTGAAGAAAGAATTTTACTTTTCAAAGAGAGGATTGAACTGTGGGGGAGGGCTGGGCAGGGAGAAAAGTGCAACAATGAATGAATGGAAATACAAAATCTCTGTAAATGTTTATGATAACTGAAGAAAAAAAAGAAAGAAAAAAGAATAAAACTGTACCCCATACGGGGGTGTCTGTGTGTATGTATGCATATATACCTAACTGTGTATATACTAGTCTCCAGTTTGGGGCCTCCTGTGTGAAGCAGTTGGATTCTGGAGGGTAAATTGTTTTGATTTAATTGAAAGTCAGGTGTAAACTATTTGGTCTTTCTTTTTAATTTCATTAACAATCAAGGTGATTGGTTGTTTGGATTTAGCTCACAATCAGCTGTGGGCTAGAAACCTCCTGTTTAAATCAATCAGCACCTGGTATTTAAAAATATTTAAAAGTCAGCTGTATTTAAAAGTCAGATGGGCTCTGACTTAGAGTCTCCAGTTTGGGGCCTCCTGTGTGAAGCAGTTGGTGTTAATTATGTTTGGGGAGAGCATTGTTCTAAGTGGCACAGCACTTGTCTGTCAGTTTGCTGTACTGCGATAACTTGGGATTGTTGGGATGCTGAAAGCTATTTCACTGGTGTGTCAAATGCCATAAGGGTGAGACATGGTGGACAGGGTTTAGTAGAGCTCCATTGTGAGGACTACAACCAACATCCCAAAGTGTGCATGAACTACTGCAGAAGAAACCAACTTGGAGCTTTCAGTCAAAGTGGAACAGAAAACTAATATGCTCTGTCAACCTTCACTGAAGTCGCAACAATAACTTAAAAAAAGACAAAGGAAACCAATTTGCTCTGTAACGTTTTACTCAAATCACAACAAAAGGTTAAAAGCCTAAAGCATGTAAACAAAGACCGTCCAGTATGACTGGAGACTCCTTGGTATGAATGGACACTCTGTGATGGGAGTGGACATCTTGTTGTGTGAATGAAGCAGAGAATGGAGACTCCTAGCATGAATAGACATCCTGTGGTATGAATGCAGATGCCATGGTATGAGGGGACATGCAGTGGTGTGAACTGAGACTCTGTGACACGTGCATGGAGACACACGTGTTAATGGAAACAGTTGGTGTGAATGGAGATTCTGTGGTGTGAGTGAACCCAGTGTGAATGGAGACACTGTGGTGTGAATGGAGACGCTGGTGTGAAAGGAGACATTGTGGCGTGAATGGAGACATATGGTGTGAATGGAGACACTGTGGTGTGAACAGAGACACTGGTGTGAATGGACACAACTAGTATGAATGGAGACACTTTGGTATGAATGGGACTGTGGTGTGAATGGACACCTTGGTGTGAATGGAGACACCTTGGTGGGAATGGAGACACTGTGGTGTGAATAGCGACACTGTGGTGTGAATGGAGACACTGCAGTGTGAATGAAGACACTGTGGTGTGAATGGAGACTCTGGTGTGAATGGACACCTTGGTGTGAATGGAGACACCATGGTGTGAATGGAGACACCATGGTGTGAATAGAGACACTGTGGTGTGAACAGAGACACTGCAGTGTGAATGGAGACTCTGGTGTGAACGGAGGCACTGGTGTGAATGGAGACACTGTGGTGTGAATGGACA
>NW_006399958.1:843868-853388 GCF_000299155.1 Elephantulus edwardii | reverse complement strand
TGGTGTGAATGGAGACTCTGGTGTGAATGGAGACACCGTGGTGTGAATGGACAGAGTTGGTGTGAAGGGAGACACCACGGTGTGAGGGGCATCCCGTCCCCACCCGTCCAGGGCCCAGCCTCACCGGAGCTCCTGCTGGGCGTTGGTGGAGTCCAGCGTGTCCTCCAGCTCTCCCCTCAGCGCCTCCAGTTCCTCGCCCAGGTCCCGGCGCTGCTTCTCGGCCTTGGCCCTGGCCACACGCTCAGCCTCCAAGTCCTCCTGGGCCTCGGCCATTCCCGCCTGAGCTTCTCGCAGGGATTTCAGCAGCTGGGCCCGCGCCCCGCTTTCTTCCTCTGCCCTGGGGGTTGACAGGGACAAGAGGTTAGTGACTCCTAGAGAAAGTCCAGGGATGTCTAATCCAGGGTTCAAATCCCGGCTCTGTTCTTGGACAAGTGACACCACCACAAAGAGCCTCAGTTTTCTCAGCTGTAAAATGGGAACAGACACAATGAATACAACTGACATTACCCAAGTTCCTGCCATACACAAAACATCAAATACATCAAAACAGGGAAACTGAGGCATCTACCCTCTAAAAGCACCCACTGCTCTTGAGTCGATTCTGAGTCATCCCTGCCTTACAAACTGCCCCAAGGGGATTCTGAAGCTGGAGGGATGGCAAAGGAGAGGAAGGAGAGGAAGACCGTCAAACAGGTAGACTGATGCAGACTGCAGCAATGGGTTTACGTGTGTCAGAGATTTGTGAGGATGGCACAGGACAGGACAGGGCTCAGATCTGTTGCTCACGGGGTCAGTGCAAGGGTAGTCAACTTAACAGCATTTAACAAGACAATAAGCAGCTTCCTGGGTGGCAAAGTGCTCAGCGTTAATCCATAGGTTGGCAGTTTGAATCCACCCAACGACACTGCAGGAGAATGGTTCGTAATCTACTTCTCCTGTAAGGACTGAACCCAATCCACAGCCATTGAGTGTATTCCAACTCATGCTGGCCCTTTCTCAAATCAGATTCCCACAGCTGTAAATGGGAAGGAGACTGTTCAATTTTTTTTATTATTAAATTTTATTAATTTTAATGAACATTTACAGAGATTTTGGGTTTTCATTCATTCATTCATTGTTGCACTGGAGACTGTTCAATTTTATCTCACAGAACATACGATGGATGATGGATACGAACCACTGACCTTTTGATTAGCAATGCATTATGCACTCTACTACGCTAGAAAAATGACACCCTGCAACAGCTAAACGCAACAACAATATAAAGGTAAACAACCCCATTAAAAATGGGAACAGGATATGAACAGACACTTCACCAAAGAAGACATTCAGATGGCAAACAAACACATTAAGAAATGTTCAAAATCCCTAGCTCTCAGAGAGATGCAAATCAAAACAGCTATTAGATATCATCTCACCCCAGTAAGAATAGCAAAATTTAACAGAACTGCAAACAACAAATGCTGGCGAGGTTGCAGAGAAACTGGAAACTTAAATTCACTGTTGGTGGGAGTGTAAAACAGTACAGCCACTGTGGAAGGCAGTGTGGTGCTTTCTCAAAAAGCTGCAAACAGAAATACCATTTGACCCAACAATTTCACTACTGGGAATATATCACAAAGAGACCATAACTGCCATCCAAGCATATGTACACCTATGTTTATTTCATCTTTGTTCACAATAGCAGAGTTGGAAACAACCCAAGTGCCTATCAACAAACCAATGGATAGAGAAGCTCTGATATATTCACACAATGGAATACTATGCTGCATTGATAAACAAGGAACTCATGCAACATTATTCAAAATGGGTGACCCTGGAGGACATTATGCTGAGTGAAATATCTCAGTCACAAAAGGACAAATACTGCATGGTGCCACTGTTGTAAAATGAGATTGACATTGGGGTTGGGGGGAGATTGAGGAAGATGGGATAAATTATGTACACTGCATTGAAACAGATGAGGGAGAGAACAGTTTAAAAGGGATATATGATTGTGTATTATTGTCATGACAGGAGTCCAGAATGAAGGCTGCACAGTGGAGTGGACTTGGAGGGAGGGATTGTATAACAATGAAATAATCTTTCTTTTACTTTTCAAAGAGAAGAGTGATTTGGGGTGGGGGAAGGGGTGGGCAGGGAGAAAAGTGCAACAATGAATGGATGGAAATCCAAGGTCTCTGTAAACTTTCATTAAAATTAATTTAAAAACAAAGAAAAAGAATGGCCACACTGGGGAGCAGTTAATGAAAACACCCAGCATTTATGGTGTGCTTAAAGTGTGCCTGGTAGTGCGGTGAGTAAAGCAGCTAGCTGCTAACCTAAAGGTCAGTGGTTCTAACCCACTCCTTGGATGAAAGATGAAGCAGTTTGCTTTCTACAGACTACAGCTGGGAAATGTGAGGGGCAGGTCCCTCCGCCCTTGGAGGGTATGATGTGTTGGAATCAATGAGGTGTTGGAATCGATGACGGCAATGGGAATGTTACGGGGCTGTTCTGAGCGGGAAGGACAGCAAGGGGAGGAGTAGGAGGATTTTCTGGCCCGTTATCTGCTGGACGCTGGGCGAACAACTGCACACACAGAACCTTCCTGCTCTGCCCCCTCAGCCTGAGGCTCCGAGGGGGACACGGAGGCTCAGGGGGACGTGCGCTTTGAGTCAGGCTGCCAGGTGGGCTCAGCTGGGGTTTGTGCAACAAGAGGGTGTGTGGCTGGGAGGCCTTGTACCAGCAGGCAAGGAGCCTGGACTGCTTAGTCCATGGGCTGTGTCCGTCCACTGCCCACTTCAACCCCTGGGACTATGGACCCTCACCGCCCACATTGGGGACCGGACCATGCACCTTCACCCTGGTGGACCGTGCACATTCACCCTGGGGACTGTGCACACTCAAACTGGTGGACTGTGCATACTCACCCTGGGGGACCATGCACCCCCCCCCCCACCCTGGAGGTCCATGCACCGTCACCCTGGGGACCGTGCACCCCCCCTCCCCGGGGGGGACCATGCACCCTCACCCTGGGGACCGTGCACCCCCCCCGGGGGGACCACGCACCCCCCCCCACCCTGGGGGGTCTGTGCACCTGCATCACCCACTCCGGAGGACTGGGCGCCCAGAGTGCCCACCCCAGAAGACTGCTGGGGGACTGTGAGGCTAGCTGCACTGCCCGCCCTGGAACACCCTGTGTCACACTCTCCACCCTGCAGGACCAGGCCTACACTGCTCACCCCGTGAACCATGCACCACGCTGCTGACTGCGCCAAGCAACGTCCCATGACCCACGCGTCCACACTGCCCACCTCTGCGGGCTGTGTCACCACACTCTCTGCCTCCTGAGCTGTGCGCTGTACCGGCCATATGCCCACTCCGCGCACCCTGCCGGGGCTCCTCCCCTGCACACGGGGCCCCGCCCCCTGCACCTGGCCAGGGCCGCCTGCAGCTCCTCCTCCTTGCGCCCCAGCTGGGCCCGCAGCTCCTCCGCCCGCTGCTGCTGCTCCACCATCTGCTCCTGCAGCTCCGAGCTCTCGCCGTCCAGCCGCCGCTTGAGCTTCTCCAGTTCCTGGCGGCCCTTCTCCTCCTTGCGCAGGCGGTCTGCGGCCGGAGCAGGGGCCCGCACGTGAGGGTCTCCGCGCCTGCCATCCTCCCCTAACCCGCTTCCCCCTGCGTCCCTTCCAACGCGGGGCTGGCCCCCTGGACCGTCCTCTCCTGTTTCCCATTCCCCCCAAGCTAGCTGCTCCCCGACTTCCCGCCTGTCCCCTCTGCTGTCAGCTCTGCCTCCTCCCCAGCTGCCACCCTGTTCCCTCTGGTTCCCTCTGGCTCATTCTGCTTTTGCATCCACAGCAAAGGGCAAAGGGACCAAATGGTCCGAAGTAGCCAGCAAAGGCCACCCACTGCGGAGGGGACAATCGTGATTTATAACGATCCTGCAGGACAGGGTGGAATTGCCCCCGTGGGGTTTTCAAGGTTGTAAATCTTTATGGGAACAGACAGCTTCGTCTTTCTCCCATGGAGCAGCTGGTGGGTTTGAAAGGCTGACCTTTTGGTTAGTAGTAGAATGTTTTAACTACTGAGCCACCAGGGCATCTTGTTAGCAGGAGAGTCAGATGAAGAGAGAGAGAGAGAGACAGAGAGACAGGCAGAGAGACAGAGACAGAGAGAGAGTGAGAGAAACAGAGAGAGATGGAGAGAGAGACAGAGACACCGACGGAGAGAGATAGAGAGAGGGAGAGACAAGAGACAGAGAGAGAGAGTCAGAAACAGAGAGAGAACATCAAAGGAAAGAAAACTAGGTTCAGAGAGAGAAGTCACTGCGACCTTTTCCAAGCCTGCCTTCCTGTTCCCGTTCAACAGGTGAGAGCATGAGACCCCTGCCAGGCCCCCACTGGGCAGGCGGGCGCTCACCTTCCATGTCTGCGATGGTGGCCTCGTACTTGAGCCGCAGCTTGTTGAGGCTCTTCACCTTCTCTTCCTCCTCGGCCGCCTGAGATGAGAACTCGGCCAGACGGTCCTCCAGCAGCTTCCGCTCCTGTGAGGTGGAGAAGTGGGGGCCGGGGGCCGGGTCAGGAGGCCTGATTTGCCATTTGCTCCTCTGTGGATTCCCTGCTCATCTTCTTTGTCCATCTACGTCCTGGCTAGTTACCTTTTGCTTATTGATTTCAAGGTGCTCTTTCTATAGGGCGGACCATCGTGATTGGTGCCATTATACACACATACACACACACGTACACACACATACATACACACACACAAAAATAATGGGTTCATACAATTACGTTCCTAAGATTTCCTCGATGATAACCTGCCTCAAAGAATTTTTTTTCCTGCCTGCAAAAGCTCCATAATGAATAAAGAAGATGCAAGAAGGACTGAAGCCTTTGCATTACGGTGTTATTGGAGAATACTGCATACACCATAGGTTGCCAGGGAACAAACAAATCTGTCTGGAAAGAAGTGTAGCCAGAGTGCTCCTTAGAGGCTAAGAGGCGGAGACTCCACGAGGCATCCTCTGTGCATGCTGTCAGGACGGGTCAGTCCCCAGAGAAGGACGTCATGGCTGGTAAAACAGGAGGCTGAGGGACAAGGAGGGAAGACCCCAAGTGCCATGGACTGACTCCCTGGCTCTGACACAGCACAGATGGGGAGGGTGGTGCATAGTTGGGTAATATTTTATTCTGTAGTATACAGGGTCTCAAAGAGTTGGGGTCAGCGTGATGGCCCCTGGCAACAACAACAACAACAACAACAACAACAGCAACAGCAACGCCTTTTCTCTACTGAAAGCTCCCTCATTGACAAACTCTGATACCTCATCACCAGGCTAACATCTTCCGGCCCCCGGCCCCCTCGGGCTGATGTCGTCCAGCCTCCCACCTTAGGCCCACATCTCCCATCTTCCCACCTTAGGCTAACATCTCTCCACCTCGGGCTAACACCTTTTGTCTCCCCATCTCACGAGGCCGTCCTTCAGCTCCTCCACATGTCTTGCTCCCTTCTCTCTTCCTGCCCAAAGAACCAAAGGAATGTTCTAGAAAACTTCCCTATGCTTCTGTGAGCTGTCAACTCAGTGGATCACCACCTCACACAAGCTTCTTTTATTGACCTCCCTCAAAACAGGTCAGGTGTCTTTCCCCAAGGTTTCTGTTATGATGTTGTTGTTGTTGCTATGTGCCGTCGAGTCGCTTGCTACTCATAGCGACCCTATGTACAACAGCCCTAAACTCTGCTCTGTCCTGTGCCAATCGTACTATCTCTGACACTCCCATCCCGATTACCCCAGTCACTGAATCAATCCACCTCATAGAGGGCCTTCCCCTCCTGCGCCGTCCCTCCAACCTCCCAAGCATGAAGTCCTTCTCCAAGGACCGGTCTCTCCTCACAACATGTCCAAAGTATGTTAGACGGAGCCTCAGAATCCTTGCCTCCAAGGAGCCACCTGGTTTAACCCTCTCCAGGAAAAATCTGTTTGTTTTCCTAGCAGTCCATGGTATTCTCAATACTCTTCTCCAGCGCCACAGCTCAAAGACATCAATTCTCCTTCTATCCTCCTTGGAACCCCAAACCACAGCACAGAGTGGGACCAGCCTGTGGGGATCCCAAGGCTGACTGCCTCTTCCTCCCCCTGTGGGGTGGCTGGTGGACATGAACCTTTGACCTTTTGGTTAGCACCATAGCACCACCAGGGCTCCTGAACTATAGACACATTTACTTTATAAAAGAAATGCACTTCAAATGTGTGACAGAAGCCAGTTAGAAAAAAAACAACACCGTCACCTCTAAGCCTTAATCCCTTTAACCCAGAACAAAATTAGGAGCCACCCTCAGGGGCTCAACTTGCAGCCAAACAGCAGACAACAGAACTACAAGGTAAACAACAATGCCAAGGAGGCACTGCTGAAAAACCAACCACATAAGATCAAAAAAAGGCTGGCATGTGCCCAGGGTTGGAGCTCAGGAGGCAGCAAAGGGGGAAGCAGGATTAATGGAAATGAGAATCACAGGGAGGAGATAGGAAGAATGCAGTTACATTGTATTTACATAAAATAGAACATGTATGAAGGGTAGAACAAAAGCGAATTATCTTTGTAAACGCCCACTCATTTCACAAAGCAAAGAAAAAAGAGACTACACAATATGAAACGTCCCTTATGTATGAAATGTCCAGAATATGTTCTAAACAGGATGGCAGTTTTTAAGGTAAGAGTGAAGGAAGCTGACAGACGCATGATAGAAAAGGGAACACGGCTTCTTAGTGAGCTGAGAGAAACATTCTGGAAGGGAGGTCTGGTGGCCTAGTGGCAAGAAGATGCACTGCAATCCCGAAGAGGAGCAGTTCAAATCCACCAGATGCTCCACTGGAGAAGGAGGGGCAATCTCCACCTGTGCCAGTCGGATCTGATTGGACGGTACACAAAAACAACAACAAAGAAAGTAAAGGAACATTCTGGATCCACTATATAGCTACGGTTACACGCAAGATCTATAAATTATTGTTGTGTACCATCAACGAGTGGCATCCACTTCCTAAACTACGTGCCTCCGGAAACTCTATAAACTTTGATAAATGTTGATGGTTGTGGAGGGGTTTGTGCATAGGGTTGCTATGAGTCGTGCTCGACTCGAAGGAAATCAACAACAACCGCCATCGAGTCAGAACTGACCCACTACTGACCCTCAAGTGAGTTTTCAGAGGCAGTTAATCGCATGAATGACCATCTTTCTCGAATGGAGCAGCTGGTGGATTCGACCACATGCCTTCATGACTATAGCATAGATCTTACCACTAGACCACCAGAGAGCTCCCTTCAACTATAAATAAATATACTAACGCCACTGAACACGTACTTTCAGTGGGTGAAATGTATAGTATGTGAATTACATCTCAATAAAACTGCTAGGAAAAAAATAAACAACAACAAGAAGAACAAATCCTCACCCAAAATGCAACCCAGACACTATGCCTGCACTCACTCACCCTCTGGCTTAAGTTTCAATCATACAATAGACAGTCCTATAAAGTGAACGGTACCAGTAGGAAGGAAAACACTCTTCAAGAATAATCAAACATATGAGATCAAAATAGCAGCATTGATCCAGGGATGAGGCTTAGAGAGCAGGAAGAAACAGTAAAAAGACAAGTGGAAATGAGAAACACAGGGAGGGATTGGGAAGTATGGTGTTACAATATGAAGAGGAGAATGGGTGTCATGAAATAGAATTGTATTCATTATCAGAAAACCAATTTGCTCTGTAAACAAACATTCATTCAAAGGAGACACACACGTACATATAAGATGCTCAATTGATGGAATCTGATTATAGCAACACACCACCAATGCACCCATTCCCACAGCTGGCTACCTACAAGCCACGGACCTTGCTCAGTTTGGCGTTCTGATCTTCCAAAAGCAGCAGGCCCTCCTCAAACTTCTTTAGCTTTGCCTCCGTCGTCACCTTCTCCAGCTGCAGCTTCTGCCGTGCCCCTTCCTCAGCCTCTAGGTGGGTCTCCAGTTCCTGGAGTCGGGAGGACGGTGGGGTGAGGAGCCAGGGGGCAAGGAGGCAGAGGGGTTGGGGAGGTGAGGCTGTGGGTTAGAGAGTGGAGGTCTGTGCTTGCCGAAAAGAGAACCAAGGTTCAGTGAGGCAATATGACTTGTTTATAAATACTCTGCAAGAGTGTGTGTATGTGTGTGTGTGTGTGTGTGTGTGTGTGTGTGTGTGTGTAAAACTTAATATAGGCACTCTTCTCTACTGGCATTTTGTTCATAAGACATAAGCTCACGCCAGCCAAAGGGAAAATCCAGGGAAAACAATGGCACAGAGGTAAATGAACGTGGGAGATGGGGAGGCAGAGAACCAATTAAGCAATCACTTGGGCACCTTGATCCAGCCATTCCTGAAGCTTGCCCACGTGCAACATTCCCATTAACTGAATCCTAACTTTCATTTTTGTTTAAACTACCCTGAGTTTCTTGCAGATAAATTCATGAACACATGGGACCTGGTTGGGCAGAAGGTGAGACAGACAAAGGTGGGCGTGAAGGTGCAGGGGCAAGACCTGTATGTGCTGCTGCAGCCTCTTCTTCTCCATCTGCAGCTGGCGGCTGCACTCCTCCTCCTCGCCCACACGGGCCTCCAGCTCGGACACCACCAGCTCCAGCTCCTGTTTGCGGGCAGCCAGCCGCCCTCGGGTCTCCTCTGCCTCGGCGCACAGCTCTGCCTCAGCCCGCAGCTGCTCTGCCAGGCGGCTCCGTTCCTCCTCCACCTACGGATGCGGGTCAGGGGTCACAGGTCAGAGGTCTCTACAGCCGTCTCTGCTCTTGCCCAGCTCCTGTGTTGTTGTTGTGAGATGCCACCAAGTCAAGTAGAACCCATAGCAATGCTATGATCAAGAGATCGGAACCCTGTCCTATCCTGTGCCATCCTCACACTTCCTGACACATCAGAGTCCAGTGTGGCAGTCGCTGTGTCAAACCCTGGTTGAGGGTACATTGACACAGTGACCAGCTCCTATATACCTTGTATATATACCATCTTCTTCCTTCCCCCACATATCCAGCACATCTAGGCTTCATCCAGACCCCTCCCCACCCCTTCACACTCGTCTCATCCAAACCCCAGTCTCAGTCTCATACACTGGCTGGATCCACCCAGGTACCCCTCCATACTGGTTCCACCCAGATCCTGTCCTACATCACCACACAGACTCCACCCAGACACACCCACATACACATTGGCCACACCCAGGCCCAGCCCCTCACACTGGCTCCACCCAGACCCCACCCCATCCCACACTGGCCCCATCCAAGCCCATTTATTACATGACTCCACCCAGGCCCCGCCCTATTTCACACATTGGCTATGCCCAGGCTCCACCCCTCACACTGCCTGCTCAAGTCCTTTCCCAGCACTGGCTCCACCCAGGCTCTACCCAAGCCCTCACACCTGCCCCGCCCAGGTGCCGCCCATCTCACGATGCCCCCACCCCATCTCACACTGGCTCCACCCAGCCCTCACACTGGCCCCGCCC
>NW_006399958.1:828634-843600 GCF_000299155.1 Elephantulus edwardii | reverse complement strand
CCCACACTGGCTCCACCAGGCCCCGCCCCAACTCTCACACTGGTTCCGCCCAGGCCCCACCCCACCCCTCACATTTGCTCCGCCCAGGCCACGCCCAGCTCGCCCACTGGCTCCGCCCAGGCCCCCACCCTTCACACTGGCTCTGCCCTGGCCCCACCCCTCAAACTGGCTCCGCCCAGGCCCTCCCCCGTTCACACTGGTTCCGCCCAGGCCCCACCCCTCACTGTCTGGTCAGGCCCCTCCCCAGCCCTGCACCTCACCTGCGCCAGGCGGTCCTGGAGCTCTCCTACTTGGCGTGCACTCTGCTGCTGCTGCTCCTGCACCTTCTGCAGCTCCTGTGCACGTGCCTGCAGCACCTCGTCCTGCCTGGTCACCTGTAGCAACGGCTTCACCTGGGGGGAAAGAAAAAGGCACTGAAGACCTGGTGTCCTCCCTCCAAGATCCATCCACTTCCCAGGGTGTGAGGGCCAAACACTCAATCCCAGGCAGAATCCTATTGCTCCACATCCTAGCTTCCTGGCCTTGGGCAAGCACGATACATTCTTTACATCTGTAAAATGGGCACGATCTTGGGCTCCATTTAATATCTCCTCAACGAACCAAGCACGAACGGTACTGGCCACCATGGTTCTCGGATCAAGAATCACTTGATCTGGTGTCGCTCTCTTGGGTCCTGCTGAGACTCCACTCGCCTGTAGCAGGGCCCTAAAACTTTCAGGAATGAGCACTGGGGCAGGACTCTGGAGAGCTGCGTGCATTCTGAGAACAACTGTTGGCTACCATATTTTTTAGCTTTTTTTAAAATCATGATTTGCATGAAAGTTTACACCTTTTCCTGTTGTCTCCTCCTTCTGCCTAGGCCGATGCTGTCTTTTTTAGTTCATATGGCTGGGTGGTCTAAAGAGAGCATAAATGCACTCTTCCCACTCCCTCCCTTTCATTCTCATTTCCATCAATCCTTCTATTCTTCAATTCTTCTATTCCTGTCTCCTGAACTTTATCGCTGGGTATTTATATATCTTTTGAAATATAAGTGAGATTAAATAAGCAGTCAGAGGAGAATCCTGGATCCAGTTGCACCTGAAACTATCTCTTTTATTTCTGCTGCTTTGATTCAGGTTTTCTGGCCCTTGATCCATAAGTAATTCTGGCCACCAAAATTTAGGCTGACTAGTCAAAGATTCTCACCACCAGGCCAACTGGCAGCATCATGATGGATGGTGAAGAGATTGAGATTGCTGACACCTTCAGGTTGCTTGGCTTTATAATCAAGACTGTTGGCACCAGCAGCCAGGAAATTAAAAGAAGAATTGCGTTGGGAAAGTCTGCTGTCATACCTCTCCAAAGTACTGAAGAGAAATTATGTCAGTCTGGAGACTAAGGTGCGCCTGATAGAGGCCATGGTCTCTGCAATTACTTGCTTTGTATCAGAGAGCTAGACAATGACTAGGGATGATAGAAAGAGAATTGATGCCTTTGAGCTGTGGGGCTGGAGAAGAGTATTGAATATACCATGGACTGCTAAGAGAACAAACAAGTTTGTCCTGTAGAGGGTGAAGCCAGGCTGCTCCTTGGAGGCAAGGATTCTGAAGCTCCCTCTGACATACTCTGGACATGTTACAAGGAGGGACCAATCCTTGGAGAAGAACAACATGCTTGGGAGGGTAGAGGGACAGAGCAGGAGAGGAAGGCCCTTGATGAGGTGGATTGATTCAGTGACTGGGGTAATGAGTGTAGGTGTGTCAGAGACAGTGAGATTGTCACAGGATAGAGCAGAGTTTAGGGCTGCTGTACACAGGGTTGCTTTAAGTTGCAGGTTATTTGATGGCACATAACAACAACAACAATCTTATTTTATAGAATCAGAGAACTGAGACCTAGATCCAGCTGGACCTGAAGCTGTCTCACACCTTTTATCTAAGTTGCTTTGATTCAGATCTTCTGCTCTTGCTACCTGTATAATTCTGGTTATCCAAATGTAAGCTCATTGGTCTCATTTTGCACATGCAAAAGAAAAAACTGGGTGGTCAAATAGAGGAGGTCACTTGTCCAAACAGGCCTGGCCGCAGGCCCCGTGTCCTCACTGCTCAAGCCAGCAGCCCCCACTGCCCACCTTGGTGAAGAGCCGCCACCACTGCCAATGCCTGAGCTTCAGGTAGGCCGCACAGTTCCGCTGCATCACCCTCAGGGCGCTCTGCTGCTGCTGCCGCTTCTGGAAGGCTCTATGGGGGGGGATGGAGGAGGGGGACAGGTGAGCAGAGTGGGAGTTCAGTCCCTCCATTTGTCCCTGTCGTCACCTGCTCTACCCAGGCCGTGCGTCCCTCACACTGGCTTCATTCAAACCAGGATGGCCAGCTCCCCCAAAGAGGCCAGGGCTGGCCCCTCTTTAGTGTGTCCAGCACTGTCCAGGCCTGGCCCATGGATATGCTCAGAGTCAAGGTGTCTGGACACCGGAGGCTCCATCAGATTGGTCATCGGACTCCAGGAGAGAGCACAGCCCCACCTGCGCGCCAGGTATCCCCGGGCGGCCGCCTGGAAGGACACGATGATGTCTGTGACCTTCAGGTCCCGCTCCTCCTCCAGCTGGGCCAGGACCCCGGCCCGGAAGAAGATCTTACTTTGGCCCACGCGGTAGAGGTTGGGGTCCAGTTCCAGGGCCTGGATCTGCGGGGTGAGTGAGGGCAGGTGAGTCAGGAGGGTGTCACATCCTGGGTGCACCTTCACCCCCTCCCGGGCTGTGCCCACCCAGGTTCGGCCCCAGCACGCACCATCTTCTCACAAGCCTGCTTCCCATCCATGAAGCCCTTGGGGATGGCGTTGGGGGTCAGGATCTCATACCTGGGGGAGGGAGGACGAGAGAGATACAGCAGTCAGAGACCCCACCCTGGCTGGGCACTAGGCTCAATGACAGACAGCAACCACCATGACAAAAGCAGAAACTAACAACAGAACCCCCCCCCCCAGCAGGCTACCTGACACCTGTGTATTCCTACTCACAACCCCCCCTATCCCGGGAATGGAGCAAAACAACTCCCTTGGGTTTCCAAGGCCTCAGCATTCTCCCTCGAAGCTGCTGGTGGGTTTGAACCACCGACCTTTTGGTTAGCAGCCGAATGCATTAACCACTGCACTACCAAGGATTCTCTTATAAAGAGCACCCAGCTGTCATCGGATCAGGTGCCACTCAGCGTGACCCCACACACATACACCCCGCAGTTGGTTTCTGAAGCTGGGAATCATGGGAAGAAACTGTCTCTCTTTTGCCCACAGAGCACCTGGTGATATGAACCACTGATCCTGGGGTATAGCAGCTCAATATGGAACACATGACTCTGACACCAACCAGTAGGGTGAGTTTTATGGCGATTACAGCCTACGAAATCCTCTGGGGAAGTTTTACCCGGTCGCGTGGGGTCACTGAGAGCTGGGACAGACCCGTGAACATCTCCCAACAGGGACAGTCTCCTGAAGTGAGACTCTATTTTCACGGCATTAAGCTCCTGTTTGGCAATTTTTTTTTTAATTTTTTTCTTTCTCTTTGGCAATTTTAATCCACCAGTGCTGTGTTTTGTTACAGCAGCCTGTATAAACTGATACATTCCATCACAAAAGCTAGAGTTCAGGTAACTCACCCAGGCCTCCCAGCATGGATGTTGGTGGGATGTGAACTGTACTGAGGGTGACAGTCCAACCCCAGGCGCTGCCTTGGCTGTGTCCCTTGGGGTCCTTACCACCCTTTGCCCGCCTCTGCTCACCTCTGTCGGAACTCCTGGAAGAGGATGCGGTTGGGGAAGCCCTGGCGGCAGATGCGAATGCCCTCCAAGACGCCATTACAACGCAGCTGGTCCAGCACCAGCCGCGGCTCCAGCTTGCCAGCCTGCAGGGGGGCGGGGGGGGGGCGCAGGGTCAGGACCTGCAGAATCAGCGGCGGCCATAGGGGATGCCACACACTCAACAACCTGCTTGGCTGGGCAGGTGCCAACGCTTCGCGACCTCCTACAGCTCTGCTTGCTCTTTCCTGAGCACCTACTACGTGCCAGGCACAGCCCTGGAGTCAGGCTAACCGCATGTTACTGCATCTTGCCGACTCTGTAGCAATTAAACTTTTTCACCATGTACATTTAAATACAATACGCTGCTGCGGTTGTTATGCAATGTCAAGTTGGAATCGACTCATAGTGTACCTTTCAGTGGCTTTTCATATGCTGCCAATCACATGGGAGGAGAGTGCCTGCCTTTCTCCCTTGGAGAAGCTGGTGGATTCGAACCGTGTGCCTTTGGATTCACAGAACATCTCCTTACCACTAAGTGAACTACGGCAGAATGCAAACACTACTTTGACATGGAATAGCCCACTGCCTTCAAGTTGAGTCCAACTCGGAGCCTCTTCCTAGCAGGCACTCAAGGCTGTAAAGTCCTTACAGAAGGATGCTGTCCATTTTTTCCCCACAGAGCGGCTGATGGAGCCGAACCGCCGACCTTTCAGTCAGCAGCACCACAAGTTCTGCACCATGCCACCAGGGATTCTTTTTATTTGTAGCAGGATACCAAAAACCAGGCAGAAACAAAGTCCAGTAGGAAAACTGATAATAAATAAAATTGAAATTAAAAAATTTTAAAAACCCAAGGGGAGCTCTGGTGGCTTAGTGGCAAGAAGCTGCACTGCAATCCCAGAGGCACATGGTTCGAATCCACCAGATGCTTTGCTGGGGAAGGAGGGACAATCTCCTCCTGTACCAGTCAGATCCGATTTGATGGTACGCACACACACAAATAATAAAATAAAAAACAAAAAATAACAACAAAAAACTACTTGTCTTCGAGTCTGTGGTGACCCTTTGACATTCAGGTGTTAGGAAAATGATGCTTTGTAAGGTTTTCAATGGTCATTTTAGTGCAAGTAGATTGCCAGGCGTTTCTTCCAGGGTATTTGTAGTGAACTTGAACTTTCCATTTTTCTGTTAGGGGCCCAGCTCCTAACAGATACATTAACTATTTGTATCAGCCATGAATTTCAAAGGGTCAAGAAAACAAACCCCAAACCACCATCGGCAAGATGCTTTGAGCCCATGGCGCCCCCGTGTGCTGCAGTGCGGTACTGCACCATAGGGTTTCATTGGCTCTGGGCTCCTGGCTCACAGGGAGATAGATGCGTTTATTAACACTCATCTCTCTGCCAGTTTGGACCCACCAGTGGCTCCATGGGAGAAAGGCGGGCCGTCTCCTCTTGCGTAACTTACAATCTTGGAAAATCACCAGAGGTTCTGCTATGAAACAGTCCCAACCCAGCAAGAGTGAGTGAGTAAATAAACAGGTGTGTATCTTTCCAGTATCGCTAGGCCCTCGTTCCCCAGTGCGGATTCGAACCTCCAATTTGAAGGTTAGCAGTTAAGTGCAAACCATCTGCATTGTCAAGAAGCCACCAGCAAAAATCAAAGAAACAGGAAGAACAGAGACCAAGATTTGAAACAAAAACCTATTAGACAGCTGCTAAGCTAAAAGCTGGCCATTTGGAAGCCACTCGGAGGGTCGGTGGGAGAAAAGGTTTGGAGCTCGGTACTTGTAAAAGGTCACGGCCTAAGGGACAGGCCTACTGTGTCACACGGGGCATGATGGGTCAGAAGGGATCTGGCTGCATAGAAAACCCACCCTGAGGCCAACAGCTAAGGGAGCCTTGGTGCAGAGGTTACAGGCTCGGCTACCAACTCAAAAGATCTAATTGAGGTTGAAAATGCAGGAAAGGAGGACATTTACAGGCCTGGGAATCCGAGATTCACACACACTGGCAGCTCGACTCTCTTATAAATAAGGTCGCTGTGCGTTGTGATCAGCTGGATAGCAATCATGTATATATATTTTTTAGAGGCAAAAAAAGAGCAGCAAGGAATGGGGCTGGGAAGGGCTTCATTTGAAAATAGGACATTCAGGGAAGTGACCCAGTGGGATGGAGACATGTGAACAAACAAGTGCAATGAATGGAGGCCTTTTCCCAGCAGGGGGGCCTGGGAAAGAAGCCCATCAACCAGAACTGACCCTAGCCAAGCCCAGTGGGCGCCCTGCACTCATTGCCTGTCCTCAGCCGACCACTCACCCTCTTCTCGTGGTTGGGGACGATGCAGCGGACGAAGCTCGGGTTGGTGTTGCTGAGCGTGGCCATGAGGCGGCTCAGAGACTCCTTGTAGAGCTGGCCCACCGTCCGGAACATTCCTCGGCGGGGGCGACCACCTGGTGGGCCATCCCCAAGGCTGCTCACTTGCTCCAGACCCACAATGCCCTCCACTGTGAGACGAGGAAAAAGACACGGAGAGAAAGAGACAGATGTGAGGGGTCAGTTTTCAATCTGGGAGAGGAGCTGACCAATAGTCGGGTCACTTACAGGGCCTGGCACATTACAATACACCCATTCCTTACTTATCAATGTGGTTAGGTTCCAAAGACCAAGTCGTTAGATGGAAATGGTGGCTGGGAAAAAAATGGAGGATGATCACATCATGGCATAACCGTCAGACTGCACCACGACTTAACCCCTAGAATCCATGACCACGTAAGGGCCAAACTGTATCAGTATATAGCTGTCAAACTGCATCACTGTGTAAGCCCCAATCACTGAGCATCTTAGTCAAGTTGACACAACTTGACCGCCACAGGCAGTGCCACTCTTTTCCTGTAGGGTCTTCAAAGCTGTACATCTTTATGGGGACAGACTTTCCCGATCTTTCTTCCATGGAGCCACTGGCCGGGTCAGCCCGCTGACCTTTCAGTTCGCAGCGGAACGTTTAGCCAGTGCACCACTGGTGCACACTCGAGACACAATAGCTGACGGGCCACCGCGCCACTGGTGCACACTCGAGCCACAATAGCGAACGGGACGGCCTGATATCGCGAGATTTCGTTACGAAATCTCAGGGTGTAGTCAATACAGAGTTACAGAAACTGCCAAGAGAGACGACAAGGAGGGAGGGGAAGTGGGGGGAGAGGCTTTTCAGGAGAAAAAGGAGAGAGAAGGCATAAAAAAAAATTAAATTTAAATTAAAAAAGAGAAAAAAGCAGGCTAATAACATCAGCCACAAAGACAACATAATCTACTTCCCATTGTAGCAAGTAACAACCAGCCTCTTAAAAACTCTCGAGCAACTCTCTGAGATGCCAACTCCTGGCCTCTTCCAACCCAGAACAAAGAAGCAAGAAGAGCAACAAAGATGCACAGAAGTAATCGGTCCAAAGGACTAAGGGGCTTAACTTCAACTTCCATGACTTTAAGATTAGATGGTACCTTGGATCAGATGATGCCAAACTACTGCTTCTGGTTGTTCTCAAAAGGACCACAGCAGACTGAAAATGTGAACATGTGCAACAAAAGTCAAAAGGTTGCCAGGTCCAATAAAGACTGGCGGCACTGCTCAGACCATGGCCCTTCATTGCCTTTCCAATGTGGAACAAAACTGACCTGCAAGGCTCAATTTTTCAGGCAAAAAACAGACAGGCCAATCTGGTGAGCAGCAACACCAGGGAGGCACTCATTCCTCAATCCTGAGCATATTCAATGAAAAAGCTCAGAAGAGCAGCATCTGCACAAGGAAACGGCTCACAAAGGCAGACATGACAGATGGAGTAATGAAAGTGAGAATCACAGGGAGGAAGTGGGAAGAATGATGATACACAATGAGGGCTATAATCAATGCCATAAAACAAAAGGTGTATGAACGGCTGAATGGAAAACTGGCTTGGCAAACTTTCACTCTAATCACAAAAAGAGGAAGCAACAACAACATAAAGAGAATAGTTCCCCGTGCCCCAGGCCCTCCCTCCTGGTCCAGCAAACCTCACCGTGGACGCACAGGGACACCCACCCCCTGACGGGGAAACAGCAGAGCTGAGCCTCTCTGCAGATCCTGGGGGCGACGGTGAGAAGGAGCCGAGCAGAGAGAACTGCTGGAAGCCCCCGTGTTCTGGGGGTGAGAGGACAGACAGGGAGGGGGGAGTGGAGACAGATGGGAGGGGAGAGGTGTGCAGGGGGCCGCATGGGAGAGGAGGAGGAGAGGAGGCAGGAAGAAAGAAGAGGAAAGGTGGTTAGTCAGCTGCCAAGCAGAGCACACGGAGATGCTGATGTGTTCCCAACAACTGCTCCTTTTTCCCCAAAAATATTTTACTGTGTTTTCTGTTCAATGATTTCTATACAATTCATGTGGTGACACTGCTTCCTTCCTTCCCAAGGCATGAAACAGTACGACCTCTCTGTGTTGTTGGTAGGTGCTGGGGAGTCGAGTACAACTCAGGGATCCTATGAGCAACAGATCTGACCCTTGTCCCATCCTGCGCTATCCTTGTCTTCTCTGCAGTCGCTCCTTCTCCTTGAGATTTCCTCTCTCTTTCCATCTCGTCTTCCTCTCTCTCCCTGACCTGCTAGCTTTCCAAGCATAATGTCCCTTTCCAATGTCTGCACCAAACCCTGGAGGCTGGGGAACCTGTCCTGTTTCCCTTATTATCTTACCCACTGAATGACATCATGCTGGCTGGGACGACAAATGACCCCCCGTGACCGGAAAAATAACCAACAAACCCTCTCCCTATAGGCTGGGCCCGTAATCCCTACATTAAATGAAACCTACTGTCACTGAATCAATTCCAACTCCCAGGGACCCCAAAGGCCAGAGCAGAGCTGGCCTATCCCCACCCCTAGTCTCTGAAGCTGTCACTGCTATAGAAGTAAATGCTTATATTTCTCTCCCTAGGAGCTGCAGAGTAAATTTGAACTGGTAACCCACTGGTTGGTAGCCAAATGCTATAACCATCATGCTACCAGGGCACCTTTGTCTTCCTCTAAATCCACTGCCCTCAAGTGGATTCCCAGTCAGAGCAGGTGGGTTTGAACTGCCGACCTTCTGGTTAGCAGCCGAGGGCCTGAATGCTGAATCAGTAGGGCTCCTATTTTTCTTCTCTTAAAAACAAACAGCAACAACAAGTCACTGCAATGTTGTTCTATTAATGCAGTCTGCCTTCCACCCCGCTCCCCCGCCCGCTCCAGGATCCCCTCCTCCATATCCCTTTCCCCTTCCACCTGAAAAAAAAAGAAAGAAAAAAGGGAGCTCTGGTGGCCTAGTGGCAAGGAGCTGCAACTACAATCCCAGAGGCGCAGGGTTTGAATTCACCAGATGCTCTGCCGGGGAAGGAGGGACAATCTCCTCCTGTACCAGTCAGATCTGGTTTGATGGTACACTCACACAAAAATAATAAAATTTTTTTTTTAAAAAAAGGGAAGGAATCAATTTATTACAATGGTTAAAACAAAACACTTAAAAAATACATTAGACTTGAAAAAGACCAATATCAAACTAAACACGAAAATGGAACGCTGGTGATATGGTCCACAGATGCATGTATATGCATAGGTTGTTGTTGTTATTTTTCTTGTACCATCTAGTCAGAACTGATGTATAGCCGACCCTCCAGCGGGTTTTCAGAGGCAGTAAATCTCATGGGAGGAGACTGCCCATCTTTCTCCTGTGAAGCAGCTGGTGGATTCAAACTGAGCACCTTTGGGATGGTAATATAGCTTCTTACCACTAGCCACCAGAGGGGTGTGTGTGTGTGTGTGTGTGTGTGTACACATATAAAATATTAAGATTCCACCAGGTCAGGATTGATTCATAGCTGGCCTTTCATAGGGTTTCTTTACAGGGGGACACAGCTCATCTTTCTCCCCTGGAGCAGCTGGTGGATTAGAACCGCCAACCTTGTGATCAACAGCCCGACACATCACACGCTCATTACACATGACACCACCAGAGTACACATGTGCTTCACTGAGCTGAAGCACTGACAGCGTCCCAAGAGCTCAGGTTCAGGGCTCGGCCCCTGGAACACACAGGCCACTCGGCCGGTGGGGAGAAGGACTGGGGAGACCCAGGGGACAGAATCCTGAAAGGCTGGGGACTCACCATCTTTCCAGATCTCGGCCGTCAGCCGGTCTGTGCTTTGGTGAAGCAGGGCCGCCACGTTGTCATTCAGAGGGTCCATGTTTTTCATCAGCCATTCATTGGCCTTGTAGTCGACCTGGATCAAGACGGGGGAGGGAAGCCTGGTGAGTATTTCCAGGAGCCAGAGTCCCGAGCTCGCCAAGGGCAGCACTCTGGCACCACCTCGTGTCCAGATCTCAAACTGCACTCGCCAAGAGCCACGGACATTGATCCCTGGGTGGCTTTATCTGCCCCCACTTTGTTCCTTATTCCTCTGTCCCGGCCACACTGGCCTTCTCACTGTCCTTCACACCAGCATGCCCATTCCCACACTTTGAGGTGTTTTTGGTTTTTTCTTGTTCCCCCCCCCCATTCATTCCTTGTTGCACTTTTCTCCCCTCCCAAACCTCTCCCCCACCCCCAATACACTACCCTCTTGGAAAAGTGAAAGAAAAAGTCTTTCACTGCTTTACAATCCCTCCCCTCAGGTCCACTCCACTATGCAGCCTTCGCTCAGGACTCCTGTCATGACAATAATACCTAATCCCATATCCCTTTTAAACAGCTTTCTCCCTCATCTGTTTCAATGCAATATACATTATCGAACCCATCCTTCTCAGTCACTTTGAGGTTTTTTTATCCCTGCTCTTTCTGTACTTTTTTTTTAAAAAAAAAAACCAACTTGGGTTTGTTTGTTTGTTTTTTTAAATTTTATTGTTTGTGTGTGTACTGTCAAATCAGATCTGACTGGTACAGGACAAGATTGCCCCTTCTTCCCCGGCAGGGCATCTGGTGGATTCGAACCATGTACCTCTGGGATTGCAGTGCAGCTTCTTGCCACTAGGCCACCAGAGCTTCTCTTTCTGTACATTTTTAAAATTTTTTTTATTATTATTTTTGTGTGTGTGTACTGTCAAATCAGATCTGACTGGTACAGGAGGAGATTGTCCCTCCTTCCCTGGCAGAGTATCTGGTGGATTCGAACCGTGCAACTCTGGGATTGTAGTTGCAGCTCCTGACCACTAGGCCACCAGAGCTCCCCTCTTTCTGTACATTTTAATCTTCATCTCTGCTCCCTCCGGGTCTGATCCCCTCTCAATACAGGGGGTCACACTGAGGCTAGGCGGGGTCCTCATAAACTACTGTTACTGCCCATTTACATTAAAGAAACTATGGCCCGTAGCCAAACCAGCCAGCGACTTATTTCTATAAATAATACTTTACTGCAATACAGCCTGGCCCATGAATGTACATCACACATCTACCACCCGGCCCAGCAGAGAACTCATTTGCCAGCCTCTGATTTGCTTTCCTCTGTGAAACCTTCCCTGGCATTTCTCCTCCAGGCTGACACTGCTATTAGCTGCCCTCTTTGACACCCCAATCAGCTTTATATTCTAACCGTCCGTTTTTGCCTCCCCTCCAATAAAGAACTTTATGAGAGTAGAAATCACATCTGATCATGCCCCCAGGTTTGCTCAGCACAGGGCTCGAAACACAAGAGGTATTTGCACACAGTGACCAAATGAATGCATCAAAAACAGCCACTGCTGCTACTGGTGAACTCCTAGGCATCCTTCAAAACTCAGTGCATATAACCCCTCCTGAAGGAACCCTTTGCTGACTTCATCAAATACAATCCTCACTCTTCTTTGGGAACTCCTGACCCGACAGTGTCTGCAGCCATTGGGTATCAGGTGGTCTGGATTTGACTCCGAGCCCTCCTCACAGGCCCCCTGAGCCTCCCACTCCCTCGTACGCCCCGAGGACGCCGGCCCCACGTCCCTACCTTGCCCGCATAGTGGAGGACGCTAAAGTCAGCCTGGTCCCGCAGTTGCCTCGGCCGCTGGAACTTGGGGTGGCCACCTTGCTCCTGGGCCACCTTCTCCACAAAGGACTTGTCAGTTGCCTTTGGGAACCAGCATTCCTCGTCGAGCAGCGCCAGGAGTCCGGGGGGGTTGGCCTGACCATGGACAGGAAGGAGAAAGAAGCCAGATTCTCAAATACAGTAGCTTTCATAGCTGGGTGATGTCTGTCAAGTCGATTCTCACGTACAGCACCCCCAGGAGATGGTGCAGAACTGACCCATTGGGTTTCCTAGGCGACAGTCGTTATAGGAACAGATAGCCAGGCTTTTCTTTCGTGTGACCTCTGCCTGGGCTTGAACTAACAACCTTCACATTCCTAGTCAAGCACTTAACTGCTGTCTTACCAGAGCTTCTTTCCTGCTAAGGTCTGCTGCTTACAGACAACACTTAAGGGAAAACCTAAGCGTAAAAACGAGGCCAGTCAGCGCCACTGAGAACAGATAAGCAAACTCAGCTGCGCTCTAAAAGGTTGTGGGGGTGAGCGTGGTCCAAACCCATCATTTCCAAGGTGGAAAAACCTGACAACCGGCTCCCACGATGTCCGCAGCCCAGGAAACTCCGGAACCACCCTGTCACACGGGGCTGCTAGAGTCAGAATCCACTCGATGGAAGAGGATTTCAGAGACTCGTAAGTATATGAGGGAGCTTATATGTAACAGTATATAAAGGAGCTCTGGTGGCTTAGTGGAAAGGAATGGCGCTGCCAATGCAAAGGCAAGTGGTTCAAGTCCACCAGCTGCTCCGTGAGGGAAAGATGGGCAATCTCCTCCTACATGACTGGCTGCCTCTGAAAACCCACTGGAGGGAAAGCGATGGGTTGGTTCCGACTCAATGGTACATAGTAACAATAAGAATGTACGTATATGTAAGGGCGCTCTGGTGGCCGAGTGGCAAGACGTTGGACTGCAATCCTGAAGGCCCATGGTTTGAATCCACCAGATGCTCTGCTGGAGAAGGAGGGGACAATCTCTTCCTGTGCCTGTCAGATCCAATTTGACAGTACACAACATGTTGTTGTTGTTATTATGTGCCGTCGAGTCACTTGTGACTCACAGCGACCCTATGTACAACAGCCCTAAACGCTGCTCTGACTTGAGCCAACGTCACTGTCTCTGATATACCCATCCCGATTACACAACATAAAGGGGGGAAAAGAATATATTTGGGGCTCTGGTGGCCTAGTGGCAAGAAGCTGAGCTGCAATCCCGAAAGTGAGCAGTTCGAATCCACCAGACATTCTGCTGGAGAAGGAGGGGCAATGAGTCAGATCTCACTCGAAGGTACACAACAACAACAACAAAAAGAATGTATGTGTATGTGGTCTGTATATACACACATACACACACTCAAAACCTAAACACACTGATATGGGTCAACTTTGCCTCAAGATTGTCCTTTATGGGACTCAAGGTTGTAAATCTTGCTAGAAGGAGAAAGTCCATCTATCTCTACGGAGCAGCTGGATGTGAACTCTCCATCTTCTATGTATTAAAATATTATACCATGTAGACTCCTTTGCACATAGACACACTCTCTCTCTCTATCCCTCTCTGTTTCTGTCTCTCTCTCTTCTGTTTCTGTCTCTCTCTCTTCTGTTTCTGTCTCTCTCTCTCTGTTTCTGTCTCTCTCTCTTCTGTTTCTCTCTCTCTCTCTGTCCCTCTCTGTTTCTGTCTCTCTCTCTTCTGTTTCTGTCTCTCTCTCTCTGTTTCTGTCTCTCTCTCTCTTCTGTTTCTGTCTCTCTCTTCTGTTTCTGTCTCTCTCTCTCTCTCCTGTTTCTGTCTCTCTCGCTCTGGGAGTCCTGATACGAAGCACTTGGATGCTAACTGAAGCTCTGACCTCATCCAGCGCCTGTGCAGGAGGCCTGTGAAGGAGACAGCTTAGAACACCCCACGTCCACTGCCTACAACCCAGCAGGCCACACCGTCTCCTGCGTCCCACTACAAGCTGGAACAGCCTTGATGGCATAAAACAGCACGGGCCAGTGGCTGGTCCTGAGCCCAGCAGACCCTGGACGTGCACTTTCTGCAGCTCGGTCGGCGAGGACTTCTCCCAGATTTAAAGAGCCAGCACTGTCATTCAAGGGGAGGCTCCAGGCGCGAGGAGCCGAGCTCACCGGGCGTTCGATGAGGTCGATGCAGGGCTGCAGGTCCAGGCCGAAGTCGAGGAAGGTCCAGGGGATGCCCTCGCGCTGGTACTCCTCCTGTTCCAGCACGAACATGGTGTGGTTGAAGAGCTGCTGCAGCTTCTCGTTGGTGTAGTTGATGCAGAGCTGCTCGAAGGAGTTCAGCTGTGGGGGGCAGAGGGGCACGTGAGCGGGGCAGAGGGGCACATGAGTGGGACAGCGACAAGAGGGGCTGGGAGAGAGACGGGAACCAGGGGACAGAGTCTCAGAGAGAGAGGAAGGGACATAGAGTCAGAGAAGGAAGAATAGAGAGACAGAGAGAGAGAGAGAGAGGGAGACCGACACTCACAGAGAGGGGAGGACAGAGGGAGAGAGGGGAAGAGAGGCCCAGGAAGAGCGGAACAGAGAACCATGAAGGTGCAGAGCACCAGAGAGAGAGGGTGACAGAGATTCAGAGAGTGAGGGAGCAGAGACCCAGAGAGAGGACAGAGACCGAGGAGGGGCAGAGACTCAGAGGGGAAGGGACAGAGACCGAGGGTGAGCTGAGTTGGGGAGCAGAAGCATGCAAAAAGAAAATAGGAAGATTTCACAGAATGGGGCACCCCGAGATGAGAAGAATCCCAAGGCTGTTGAGTCCCCACCCCAATCTAGGTGGGCACAGACCTGGAAGATCTCGAAGCCCGCGATGTCCAGGATGCCCAGGAAGGAGGCGCCCTGGCGGGGGCTGCGGTCCAGAGCTCGGTTGAGGCGCAGCACCAGCCAGCGGAAGAGGCGCTCGTAGGTGGCCTTGGCCAGGGCCTCCAGGGCGAAGTCGGCCTGGAGAGACGGAGTGGGCGTGGTCATCGGGTGGGCGTGGTCACAAGATAGGCGGGGCAAACAGCACCAATGGCTGTGCCTCACAGCCCACCTCCTACACTCAGCCCCACTCAAAGTACCATTAAGAAAGACCATGCACTGACATCCAAGCAGAGAGATGCACACCCATCTTTATCGGGGCTTTGTTTACAATAGCAAGGAGTT
>NW_006399958.1:826579-827624 GCF_000299155.1 Elephantulus edwardii | reverse complement strand
TTAGTCATCTGCTCTCTTAAACATCACAGCCAAGGAAACCTTACAGCGTAGTTCAGGGTCACTATAAGTTTCAAAGTGACTCAAAGGCAACCTCGAGGTACCAGAGTCTCTAAGTGACATGCAGAAGATTTGAACTCAGGTTGTCATGATCTGAAGTCCAGATCCCTAACCACTGTGCTATAGTAACTACTGCAAGAAATGGGGATAATGATTTTTTTCTGAGTGTTACCAGAATAAAAATGGATTCAACAGAGTGGGTCTTGGGGTTATGTTAATAAGTCAGGAGATAGTCTATAATTAGGTTGTACCTTGACTCAATCCCTTCTGCAATACAAAAGAAATCAATCGAGCAGGCAGAGATTGGAGGGACCTTATGTAATACCACAAAAGAAGGGTCTGGAGAAGATGTCATGCTTCAGGCTCAAGGTCCTTTTGCTGAGAACTTCCTAGACCCTGGCAAAGCCTGATGCCAAGACACACAGCACCCACAGATGTTGAAGGGAATAAGACATTCCAGAGCCAAGAAAGTTTGGATTTCTACTTTTCTTAACTGTGGGACAATAAATTTCCATTTGTTAAAGCCATCCATGTGTATTTCTGTTAGAGCAGAACTGAGTAAAAAAAGACACATTCACATGTCATATCTCTGTTACCGCAGCACTGGGTGATTAAGATACTCTCACTTGTGAGCTTTTATGTCCTATCTGAACGAGGTCACTAAGATAATGAGGAGCCTAAGATGGCCTAGGAGAGCCAGACACGTGGCCAGCACTCCGTGCTTGTGAAATGAATGAGAGAATAGCCAGGCTATGGAAAGGCCAGACCTGCTGGCCCCTCCTGCCCCAGCCCACATACCTGCTCCTTGGACTGGGCCTT
The DNA here is from genome assembly GCF_000299155.1 of Elephantulus edwardii. Classification (NCBI taxonomy): domain Eukaryota; kingdom Metazoa; phylum Chordata; class Mammalia; order Macroscelidea; family Macroscelididae; genus Elephantulus; species Elephantulus edwardii. The sequence continues at coordinate 826,748 of NW_006399958.1, read as the reverse complement.
CTGCACGTAGTCCCGGCCCACCTTGATGCGAGGGGTCAGCAGGGCCCGGGAGAAGTCTGTCACCCCCAGGCCCAGGAGCCGGCAGAGCTTTTGTGCGGCTGTGGGTGAGAAGCACCAAGTTATAATCAGAACGAGAAGTGATGTCAGAAGAAAGTGGTGGAGCTGGTGC
>NW_006399958.1:811948-825906 GCF_000299155.1 Elephantulus edwardii | reverse complement strand
TTGTGAAGACTATAGCCTGGATCAGGCGCACCTTACTCTCCAGCCTGATGTTGTTGCTCTTCAGTACTCTGGAGAAGTCGGTCCCTGACAACATTCTTAGTGTGTAAATTAAATAAAATGAGAAGAAAAAAAATCTTTTTGAAAAAAATTCTTAGTGTGTCTGTCCTCTGGTCCAGTAATTCTGCTTCTGGGAAGTGGGGTCAGGAAAACCAGAATCCTGGTTATGAGAACGCTTTAGAGAAATGTTCACCACTGAGTTGGTGAGAAAGGAGAAAAACAGGAAACCACCCAACTTTCAACAGACAGGGGACAAGTTACAAGGCACCCTTCTTACAGGGGACTCAGGAGCACAGGAGCACAGTGGGTAAGTGTTTGACTGCTACCCACAAGCGTGATGGTTCAAACACGCCCATCACTCCAAGGGAGGCAGATTAAGGTAGTTGCTTCTGCAAAGACAGCAGCCTGGGAAGCCTGGTGGGCAGTTTCGTTCTGTCTGAATCCAAAGTGATCTGAAGGCTAACGGGCTTTGTTGTAGCTGTTGTTCTGCAGTCATTAAAAATTCATCAGGAACCTTTCTACGAAGATGGCGCCGAAAGTGAAGAAGGAAGCCCCTGCCCCTCCCAAAACTGAAGCCAAAGCAAAGGCATTAAAGGCCAAGAAGGCATCGTGAAGGGCATCCACAGCCAAAAAAAAAAGAAGATCCCCCCGTCACCCACCTTCCGGCGGCCTAAGACGCTGAGACTCCGAAGGCAGCCCAGATACCCCCAGAAGAGCGCCCCCAGGAGAAACAAGCTTGACCACTAGGCCATTATCAAGTCTCCCCTGACCACTGAGTCAGCCATGAAGAAGATAGAAGAAAACAACACACTTGCGTTCACTGTGGATGTCAAGGCCAACAAGCACCAAATCAAAGAAGCTGTAAAGAAGCTCTGTGACCTTGATGTGGCCAAGGTCAACACTCTGATCAGGCCTGATGGAGAGAAGAAGGCGTATGTTCGACTTGCTCCTGACTATGATGCTTTGGGTGTTGCCAACAAAATTGGGATCATCTCCACTGAGTCCAGCTGGCTAATTCTAAACACACATTTTTCTCACCATAAAAAAAAAAATCATCAGGAAGACTCACTTAAGATTGTGGGCCTTTCCACTACACACACGTACACGTATATAAAAATCTATCTTTGACAGTACAGAAAAAGATGCGTGTCCAGCTCTCCAGCGCCGGTTAATGACATGGAAACTGAAGGGTGTGGGCGTCAACTGCGCTTGGAAATGTTCTCCAAAATAGGCTGGGTGGATGGGCAGACAGATGAACAGACAGATGGGTGTTGGTGGTGGTGTTGTTGTGAGGTGCCGTCCAGTCACAATGACGACGATGCCATATAGAGATGAAAGCCAGCCCGCGCAGGCGCCATCCTCAATCTCTGTGCGTAAACCCGCTGCTGTGGCCACGTTGCAAATCCATCAGAGTCTCCACCTCTCCAAGCATGCAACTTTTCCACGGACCGGTCTTTCCTGACAACATGGCCAAAAAGTGTGAGACAAAGCCTCACCATCCCTGCCTCCAAGGAGCAACCTGGCTGCACTCGGTCCAAGACAGGTTTGTCCCTTAACAGTCTACGGTACAGTCAATTAGAAAAAGGCTAACTGCTCTCTCTAGTGCTCTTCTGTACCACTGAGTCGGAACCAGCCCACAGATGACCCTGCAGTGGGTTTTCAGAGGCTGTAAATCACACAGGAGGAGACTGACTACATTTTTCCCCCCAAGAAGCAGTTGGTGGATTCGAACCGTGTGCCTTGAGGTTGGCCGCGCAGCTCCTTACCACCAAGCCACCAGGGCTCCCTACAGAGGTCTCTCTATAGAAAGTGATGAATGCGTCACTGAACCAGGCACAGCAAAATGGTTATAATGGCAAGCGTTTTGTTATACACAGCTTATACAGGATAAAATAAGTAACAATTGCTCTTTTGCAATATTTAGAAAAGTCGGGGGGTGGGGGGCGTCATGGCAACAAATAAAAACACACCACTGAGAAAGGAAAGGCAAAATGCACTAATGGGATGCTCGGCTCCTGTGGGTATTGCAATTCATGCGATGAAACAGACTGGAAGAATGATTGATGAAAAACCAATATGCTTTATAAAATTTCACTCAACTCACACATGTAAAAGAGGCACTACATACAATTATAACTAAAACGAAGAGAGATTAGGAGGAGACAATGGCTCAGGCTCACGGAAAACCCTCCAGAAAATGCAAAATCATCACAGGTTTCTAAATGATCTCTTGCAACATCTCTGAAGGCTTGAGAATCGTTTTATAATACTGGAGAAAGCTGGCTGTGGTTAGGTTTCCGACAGAAGGACACGGTGGTGACCCCAGGCTGTCCTCAACATCACGGCTGAGACCTCTGTTCACAGTCACAGTGTTTATCTCATTGAGGGTCTTCCTCTCCTATTCCAGAACTCCACCTTTCCCAGGATGATGTCCCTTTTCAAGGACTCTTCTAATTATATTTAATGGGTTGGAAACATTTTATAATGAAATAGTGGGGAAAGGAGCTATAGAAATATTTCACAAAAAGGATAGTAGAGGATTGAAAACATTTATAACAAAATATTGAGGGGAAGTAGGTTGGGAAACATTTAATGAAGTGGAACAAGGTGTAGAATACATACAAAAAGGAAAATGCTGGGTTTACAAAACATTATGTAACATATGTTCTACTTTTTAATAGAGGGAGGGAAAATGCATGGAAAAGTGCCTGGACATCAGAATATTAATAGATGCTTTTGCAGAAGAAGAGGGACCGGGGGTGGCACTCTGTGGGTGCCTGTTTCTTCTTTCCACCCTGAATTCAAATGATAATAAAGAAATGTTTGCAGGCATCTCGCCCTTCCATAAAGCGAAAACAGTTATTAAAGAAACTTGGCTCCACCAGAAAAACAGGAAAAAATCTGGCTTCAGGAAGAGAGATTAAAATCCCAAATCACGGTTCGAATCCACCAGATGCTTTGCCGGGGAAGGAGGGGCAATCTCCTCCTGTACCAGTCAGATCTGATTTGACGGTACATGCACACTAAAATAATAAAATAAAATTTAAAAAAAATCCCAAATCAAAGCCAGTGCCAGATGCAAGTCTACCTCTATGACCTGTGGGACAAACCAGAACTGCCCAGAAGGTTTCTAAGGCTGTGTCAAGCATGACTAATGAGCAATGATGTCAGTCTGGAGACTAAGGTGTATCTGATCCAGGCCATGGTCTTTGCAATTATGTGTTATGCATCAGAAAGTTGGACAGTGAATAAGTATGATAGAAGGAGAATTGATGCCTTTGAGCTGTGGTGCTGGAGAAGAGTACTGAATATACCATGGATGGCTAGAAGAACAAATAGGTTCGTCCTCAAGAGGGTGAAGCCAGGCAGTTTCTTGGAGGCAAGTATTCTGAGGCTGCATCTGCCATACTTTGGGCATGTTGCAAAGAGGGACCAGTCCTTGGAAAAGGACCTCATGCTTGCAAGGGTGGAAGGATAGTGCAAGAGAGGAAGACCCTGGATAAGATGGATTGATTCAGTGACTGGGGTAATGGAGGTGGGTATGTCAGAGACAGTAAGGTTGACTCAAGATAGATCACAGTTCAGGGCTGTTATATACAGGGCCACTATGAGTCACAGCTGACTCGACAGCACCTAACAACAAAACCATCACAGGGGCAGACCGTCACATCTTTCTCCTATGGAGCAAAGGGTGGGTTTGAGTTCCCAACCTTTTGGTTTGCTGCTCAGTGCTTCAATCACTGGGATTCCTTAGGGAGATTATAAGGGATTAAATCTCCTCCCCTTTGCAGTTTCTAGTTTCTTTTCTTGTGATTAGAATGAAAGTTGACAAAGAAAATGACTTTTCCATTCAACCATCCTGACACATTTTGCTTTATAACATTCATGACAGTATCCACAGTGTAACTGCACTCTTCCCTCTCCCTCCCTGTGATTCTCATTTCCAGCCATCGTTCTCCCCTACCCCTTCCTACACTTACGGTTTTTGGGCAAACGCTACCTCTTTGACCTTATATGGTTGGTCATCCCAAGGAGTTAATACCTCCCTGGTGTTATCAGTCACCTTATAAGAAGTAAAGATATGCTAAGCCACACTATGGTATCTTCCACCACCTCACATGTGTATGAAATATAGACAATGAATATCGAAGACTAGCGAACCAATGTGTTTAAACTGTGGTGGTGTTGATGAACAGTGAGTATCCCATGGATTTTCAAAAGAACAAACAAATCTGTCCTGGAATAACTGCAGCCAGAAATTTAGAAGCGAGGCTAACAAGGCTTCGTCTCATGTATTTTGGGTGTCTCATCAGGAGAGGCTAGGTGTCGGGGAAGGGCATCGAGCTTGAGCAAGGCGAGTATCAATTAGAAAGAAAAAGAAGGTCAACGAGATGAACTAACACAGTGAGTCCACGCGGATGGCCTCGAACACAGAAAGTAACACAGACTGTCAGGCCCACACGGGACCGGGTATGGGACTGGGCATGGATCTGGGCAGTGTCTCTATTGGACTCTGGGTCACTATGAGTCACAAATGAGTTGATGGAACTTGTTGTTGTTGTTGTTGTTGTTATGTGCCGTCGAGTTGCTTGCGACTCATAGTGACCCTATGTACAACAGCCCTAAACTCTGCTCTGTCCTGTGCCAATCGCACTGTCTCTGACACTCCCATCCCGATTAATCCCAGTCACTGAATCAATCCACCTCATAGAGGGTCTTCCCCTCCTGCGCTGTCCCTCCACCCTCCCAAGCATGATGTCCTTCTCCAAGGACCGGTCTCTCCTCACAACATGTCCAAAGTATGTTAGACGGAGCCTCAGAATCCTTGCCTCCAAGGAGCCACCGGGTTTAACCCTTTCCAGGACAAATCTGTTTGTTTTCCTAGCAGTCCATGGTATTCTCAATACTCTTCTCCAGCGCCACAGCTGAAAGGCATCAATTCTCCTTCTATCCTCCTTGGTCATTGTCCAACTCTCTGATGCATAACAAGAGACTGTGAAGACCATGGCCTGTATCAGACGCACTTTAGTCTCCAGAGAGACACCACTGCTCTTCAGCACTTTGGAGAGGTCCCTAACAGCAGACTTTCCCATGGCAATGCGCCTTTTAATTTCCTGGCTGCTGGTGCCAAGACTGTTGACTGTGGAGCCAAGCAAACTAAAGCTGTGTACAATCTCAATCTCTTCACCATCCATCCTGATGCTGCCGATTGGTCCAGTGGTGAGAATCTTTGTCTTCTTCACATTGAGCCTCAATCCATATTGTAGGCTGCAGTCCTTGACCCTCTGCAGCAGGTGCTTCAGGTCCTCTTCAGTTTCAGCAAGCAGGGTTGTGTCATCTGCATAACGCACATTGTTGATAAATCGTCCACCAATCTTGACCCCACATTTCTCCTCACAGAGCCCAGCCTCCCGGATAATCTGCTCTGCATACAGGTTGAAAAGGTATGGAGACAGGATGCATCCCTGGCGTACGCCCTACCCAATTTTGAACCATGCAGTGTTCCCTTGCTCTGTTCTGACGACTGCCTCCTGGTCCAAGTATAGGTTTCGCATTAGAATGATCAAGTGTTCTGGGATTCCCATTCTTCCCAGAGTCAGCCACAGTTTGTTATGATCCATACAGTCAAATGCCTTTGCATAGTCAATGAAACACAGATAGACATTCCTCAAATCTTTTCTGGAAGAAGAAGGTCGTGGGATTTTCCAGCTGGATTGCAACCACTACTCTTGGGTTTAGCAGCCCAGAGCCTAACTACCGCGCCACCAGAGGTCCTCAGGCCAAGAGCACGCGGTGTTATTGTGATAAACACCCAGCAAAGGATAGGAGTGACCAGTGGTACAGGGGGAGGTGGGCTTGGCTGGGGCAGAGGTGACCTTGCGTTGGGGTGGAGAGCGTGGGAGGGGACGCCGCCACTCGGGCCTGGACAGATGGTGGGAGACTGAGGACAGTACCTGTGTTGTCGGGCATGGTGGCCTGGTCAGTGTTCCGTTCCTTCTTCAGGACGATGTTGCCGAACTGGAGAACTGCCGAGACCATCCGCAACATTGCTAAAGGGAAGCAAAGAGAAGGTTAGGCAGGAGAGGGAGGGGAGCAAGGAAGAGAGGCGCCCCTGGTGTCCTTTAGGGCAGTGAAATTTTGTTTTGTGATACTGTAACCCAGAACCCAGACCCTGCCCTCTGGCATACCCACAAGGGATGTCCAATCAAAGACACGCCCATAACACAAACTCCATCCCCGAGTCATGCCTGCAGAATAAACCCCGCCCTAAGACACACCCACAGCACAAACCCCACCCAAAGACACACACACATTAAAAACAGCCCCAAAGCTAGGCTCACAACATAAACATTGCCCCCAAAAGGCATGCCACAACAGACTCCACCCCAAACATATCCAAAGTATAAACCACGCCCAGAAGACACACCCACAGTATAAACCACACACCCCCCAGAAGACACACCCACACAATAAAACCACGCCCCCAGGACACGCCCACAACAGACTCCTCCCCAAACATACCCACAGCATAAACCAAGCTCCAATGACACACCCACAGCACAAACCACGCCCAAAGACACGCCCACACAATAAACCATGCCCCAAAGACACGCCCACCACAGACTCCGCCCCAAACATACCTGCAGTATAAACCAAGCTCCCATGACGTGTCCAGACCATAGACCACGCCCCCAGGACACGCCCACACCACAACACCACGCCCCCCGGACACCCCCACAAGACTCCGCCCTAAACATACCCACAGCATAAACCAAGCTCCAATGACACACCCACAGCATAAACCATGCCTCCAAAGACACGCCCATAAAATAAACCACGCCCTGAAAATATGCCACAACCTAAGCCACGCCCAAAGCACAGACTCCGCCCCAAATTATGCCCATAGCATAAACCAGGCTCCAATGACACACCCACATCACAAACCACGCCCAGAAGACACGCCTACAATACAATCTCCACCCCAACATACACTCAGGAAACAAGCCCCTCCCCTTGGTGTGTGTCATCCAAGTACTGGCCTCCTTATAAGCCACACCCACCAGACACGCCCACAACACAAAGCCTGCCTTCAAAGCACACCCAACAATGTAAACTCTGCTCCAGCACACACCTACCTTGCAAACCCACATCCCAGTGACACAGGGACAACTCCACCCCTAAACATCCACAACCTGAGTCCACTCCCCCATGACTCGTCCATAATGCAAACCCTGTCCCCACGTCACAGCCCAAGTCCCACCCCACAACATGCCCAGAAACCAAGCCTAGCCCCACTCCCAGGACACACCCACAATTCATGCCCTGTCCCTCTTTTCCCATGTTCTGACATATTGCAGGACCCGGTTACCAAAACCCAGAGAGCATCAAGGTGTTAGAAGCTTTCCTGATGCCATCTAAGGTATAAACACTGCTGTGTCCAACCCTAGGGTGAAGAAAAGCAAAGACAACTGGGAGCAATCAGTCCATTGTTGGACTGGACCATGTGACCCCTCAGTCTTCATGACCTTGACAACAGAAGAACTAGATGGTGCCCGGCCGCTCCTGCTAACTTCTCTGAAAGTGAATGCATTAGGGGTCCTGCCAGAGCCCTTGAGCCTATGGCCCTTGAAGTAACTCATTGCTGTGGAATCTGCACCACCACATGACTGACCCTCCAGTGGGGGGTTCGAAGGCTGCCAATCACAAGGAATGGAAGAGACCACCCATCTTTCTCCTGCAGAGTGGCTGGTATGGATTTGAACCAATGAAGACATGACACCTTTGGGTTAGCGGTGCAAGTCCCAACAGACTAGCCTGCCCCTTACACATACCTTAAAACCGAGAACTGAACTCACACGTGGCTTAATCTGCAGCCAAACCACACACATGCTTGTGTTATTGTTGGCGCTAGGTGTCACTGAATCGACAACGTCTTCTAGCAATCCTATGAAGAACAGCTCTGGCCTGGACCAGCCTCACCAGCTCTGCTATGCTCCAGCCATTGCTGGCTCAATTGCTCTCGCTGGGGGTCTCCCTCTCTTTCGTTGACTCTACTTTCCTAAGCATGAAGTCTACCCCACCCCCCAAGGACCAGGCTTCCTGACAATACACCCAAAACATGTGAGACAACGGTGCATCATCCTTTCCTCTACAGAGCACAAAGCTTGCACTTTCCTCCAAGGCAGACAGATGTCTTTGTTCTTTTGGCAGTGCGAGAGATAGTCAATAACGGCCAACACATGCTTAGAGCGTGAACAAACACCACCACCAGGGAGGGTGTATTCCTTGGAACAATCAACTAGTTGAGCTCAAAAGGACAGTGCTTGCCCAGAAATCAAATGAAGAAAGTAGAAGGGGAAATGAAAGAAGGACAAGTGGAAATGGGACATACTGGGAAGGAGAGGGAAATCTGCTGCTTTTACACTGTGAGGATTCTAATCAATGCCACAAAGGAAAATGTGTCCAAACAGAAAAATCAATTTGCTCTGTCAATTTTACCCAAAGCATAATAAATAGTTTAAAGAAGAGTAAAACACAAAAATCAAATTACGCCACCACATCTCAGCTTAAAACCCATGCATGGTCCTTGCTGTCAGCTCAGAACCAGCAAGTTTCCAGAGCCTGAAAATCACATGGGAGGAGATTGCCCATCTTTCTCCCGGAGAGTAGCTGAGAGATTAGAACTCCTGTCTCTTTGGTGGGTAGAGCAGCTCCTTACCCAAGACCACTGGGGTTCCCTACAACTTGACTGGCCTTAAGCCCCATGAGCAAAGAGCTGAGATTTCTCGTCCCGTGCCATTCTCCTGATCTGATGCAAACCGGACTGTGTGATCCACAAGGCTTTTATTGGCTCGTCGTCAGAAACAGATCAAAAGAATTCCGGGTGACTTTGTATCTGCAGTTTGCGTAACCACCATCTGAAGGCTACTCATGTTGCCCGTTTTATGAAGTACTTTACAGGAGATTAAAGGGGATTTAGGGAAATTGAAGAGGACGCTAAGGAGTCCTGGTAACCCAATGGTCATAAGTTGGCCGCTAACAAAGGGTCTGCGGTTTATGCCCATTGGTGGCTTCTTGGGGGGGGGGCGTGTGGAGGGGGAATAATCCCTGACAATTTACTTCCACTAAGATGGCAAGCTAGGAAAACCCAATAGGATAGTTCTGTGTCATATGGGGTCGCCAGGAGTCAGAATCACTTTGGGAGCACCCAAGGAGGACATGGTAGCTTACAATGATAGGAGAAGATTTCTAAATAATTGAGTGGGGAAAAAATTTGTTTAAAAGAAAGGAAACAGGGTTTTTTAAAAATTTATTTTTAATTTCAGTAAAAATTTACAGAGACTTTGGAGGGAAACTGGAACCCTAATTCACTGTTGGTGGGAGTTTAAAATGGTGCAAACACTATGGAAGGCAGTATGGCGCTTTCTCAAAAAGTTACAAATAGAGATACCATTTGACCCAGCAATTCCACTACTGGGAATATACCCCAAAGAGACCATAACTGCCACCCAAGCAGATATATGCACACCCATGTTGATTGTGGCTTTGTTCACAATAGCAAGGAGTTGGAAACAACCTAAGTGCCCATTAACAAATGAATGGATAGATAAGCTGTGGTATATTCACACAATGGAATACTATGCTGTAATGAAAAGGAGGAAGGAAATAGTTTTATGCTTTAGGTGGGAAGTTCTTCCCCCCTAGAGCTGGACTTGGGAATTTGTAAGTGGGTGAAGGGCTGGCGGTCTTAAGCCCATTTGTATGAGTATGGTTTACCCTGGTGGTGCAGTGAAGTGCTTGGCTGTCAGTGAAAAAGCCAACAGTTTGACATCATCAGCTGCCCCCGTGGAGACAGACATTCTGCTTCTGTGAAGATTATTGCAGCTTTGTTCGCAATAGCAAAGAGCTGGAAACAATCCAAGTGCCCATCAACAAACGAATGGATAGAGAAGCTCTCGTATATCCACACTATGGAATACTATGCAGCATTGAAAAACAAGGAACTCATGAAATGGGTGACCCTGGAGGACATTATGCTGAGTGAAATATCTCAGTCACAAAAGGACAAATATTGCATAGGGCCACTGTTGTAGAATGGGACTGACATCGGGGTTGAGGGAAGACAGAAAAAGAGGGGAGGAATGATGTATACTGCATTGAAACCGATGAGGGAGAGAACTGTTTAAAAGGGGTATATGAATGGGTATTCTTGTCATGACAGGAGTCCAGAATGAAGGCTGCGTGGTGGAGTGGACTTGGCGGGGGAGGGACTGTATAACAATGAAAGAATTTTTCTTTTACTTTTCAAAGAGAAGGGTGAATTGAGGAGGAGGGATGGATAGGGAGAAAAGTGCAACAACGAATGACTGGAAACCCTAAGTCTCTGTAAACTTTCATTTAAATTAATTTTTAAAAATGTAATATAATAAAAAGAAAAACAAACTCATTGTCATGGTGTCAGAACTGACTCCTAGCTTGACCCTCCAGCAGGTTTTCAGAGGCTGCAAATTGCACCAGAGAACACAGCTCATCCTTCTCTTAAAGAGAAGCTGGTGGATTTGAACTCCTGGACAGGCGCTGCCTTTGATTTAGCCTTGGAAACCCTTCTGGGGCAATTTTACCCTGTTCTATAGGTTTCCTGTGAGTCTAAACCAACTGCACAGCAGTGGGTTTGGCTTTGTGTGGTTTGTCATAATGTCAATGATCAATAAAACTGACTTGGAGATTGGAACAGGTTCCAATCACCTAACATAGATGCTCAGTGCTGCCCCCTAGAGTCTAGTTCAAGAACGTGCAGGGACTTGGTCGCACTAACGTGAGTAGTGCTGCCCCCTAATGCTCATCCCAGTAACTTGCAGGGTTAGGGTTATTCAGCGTCATCGAGTCGTAAGCGACTCCTAAGGACCCAAGAATGAAAGATCTGAACACTCATATAACTTTCATCGTTTCTCAAAGTTCCTAGAGTTTCCGGAGGCAAGCTATTTCGAAGGGGATGCTACTTCTGCTTCCAAGCTTGTTTTAATCAGGGAGCTCCACCCAACACTGTCCACCACGGATAACCATTATTGCACTTGACACATCAGTGTCACAGTGTTTTGCATCACAGTAACTACGAGTTATCTCTGTACAGTAAACGGGAGTTGGGTGTAATAAAAAGGGGAGTGCTGTCTCCTAGGGCTCATCGCAAGAACTTGTAGGGAGTTGTAACAATAGTGGACAGCGTGGCCCGGTAGCGTCCACCAGAGTAACTTGCAGATAATTGGTTATCATAACCTGGGCGGTGCTGCCCCCCCGTAATGTCCGTCACAGGAAATTGTAGGGTTTGGATGGAAAAATGATTTACAGAGACTTAGGGTTTCCAGTCATTCATTGTTGCACTTTTCTCCCTATCCACCTCCTCATAGCTGTGAATGGGTAATTTCTGGCTTTCCCAGAAGCAAGGTGGTAAGGGACCTGGGATATTTGCCTGTCCTACAAACGTCTGCCTGCACCCCTCCTGACTTCCAAACAACCCAATGACCGAGGAACACTGCTTTGTGGTTATGGGAGCCTACGCCCCACCTGTTGGATATATAAACACAGAAGGGTGTGCACTCAGCTTCACACACGGGGAATTTTCCAGGAGGGCAGCCACCGAGTGGGAAGGCTGTTCTGGGTTTTGTTTTGAACTTTATCAAGATCTGGTCACCGGTGCAGAACAATCCCATCGTGGGAAGGAAAAGCTGTGAATGGTATTTGAGTCAAGACGCAGCACGCTCTAGCTGCGCTGGGGTCCTGCAGAGACAATCTGCACCGGCACAAGCCCCAAGCACCCAAGCTACGTCACCCGCAGTTTACTCTAGGACGGTTTCACCACTTACGCGCTGAAATGCACCTTGGTTTCGTTTATCCTGGGCCACACCTTGTTCCAAACACTTCCTAAAAGGGAGCTGATTTCATCTTCATGGTGAATGACCCATTAGGAGAAGCAGGGAGGGCGCTGGGTGAGACATTGTCTCAGGAACGTTGAAAATGTTATCAGGAAGGTCCACTCCCTGGAGAACACTGTGCCTGGTGACCTAAAAGGTCAGCTAAACAGACAGAGACCCTTAACGAGACGGGGTGACGCAGTAGCTGCAGCAATGGGACCAAATGCAATGATTGTGAAGACGGAGTGGGAAAGGGCAGGTTAGTTCATTCATTCACCAGATAGATCGCTGGGAGCTAGCATGGGGTTAATGGCACCTGATAACAGCATCTCAATGAGGCAGGTCTTGCTTTCACTCCCATTTTATAGATGAGGAAACTGAGGCACATTCGAGTAGTCAACCAATTCAAGGTTGCCCACCTGGACTCAGAAGTCCGTGCTCTGACTGTTTCCCTCCTTTTGGGGGGGGTCTAAAGTTTACATTTAAATGTGTACAAGTAGGGGAGCTCTGGTGGCCTAGTGGCAAGGAGCTGCAACTACAATCCCAGAGGCGCACGGTTCGAATCCACCAGATGCTCTGCCGAGGAAGGAGGGACAATCTCCTCCTGTACCAGTCAGATCTGATTTGATGGTACACTCACACAAAAATAATTAAAAAAATAAATAAATGTGTACAAGTAACACAAATTGGATACACACAGCTTCATGTGTGCACGCGCTGGTGGTGTCTGTCCCTTGAAAGCCAGTCCTGGCCGCCTCACTACCCAGGGATGAATTCCATCTCTATCAGATTCTGGTCTGACAGGCAAGATAAGGCCTGCCCACCAAGCCCCACCCCTGCACTGTCAACGTCCCGCCTCTACCCAACAAACCCCACCCCTATGCTTAGGCTCCGCCTCTACCCACCAAGCCCCACCTTCTGCTCTGGTTAGAAAGCCAGAGAACAGTAACAGGTAGGGGATGCCAGTGATCCCCTAGCTAAAAAAAAAAAAAAAAAAAAAGTTGGGCTGCCAACCAAAAGGTTGGCAGTTCAAATCCCCCAGCCACTCCAGGGAAGAATGAAAAAGATGGGTAGTCTCTTTCCACAGACTGAGGGCCTCAGAAATGTGACGGACGGTCACTGGGAGGTGGGCAAACCCCCCAGGGGTAGTGGGTTTGGGGTGGAGTGCTGGGGCACCGCAGTTCAAAGGGTTTGGGTGATAATCACAAGGTTGGCAGTGACCCTCGCAGCTGCTCTATGGTAGAATGAGGCTGCCAGGTTCCCTAACAGTTCGCTGCCTTGGAGACCCTGCAGGTGGTGGGTCCACTGCGTCCTGCTGAGTCAGAGCTGAGCCGGTGGCAGGAGGTTCGGGGCACAAGGGGTCCTAGGTGCTGGCCATGTGGGGTTCACGGCAACTCCCCCCTTTAAGCTGACGCTAAGGAGGTGTGCACACTTTTCTGCTTGCGTTCCACAGTTCAATGGAGGAGTCATTTTACAAAAGGTGGGGCTGGCGCAGCACCCCTTAGGGGCCAACTCTTGCCAAGAGTGCAGTAACCTGAGTCTAATCAGGAGGAAACACACCCAAAATGAGACAAAACAACTGGTCTATAATCTCCAGGGAGGGTCAAGGTCACGGGTGATGCAGAGAGACTGTTCCAGACTGAAGGAGACTAAAGAGAAATGATGCGTGAAGGAGCTGGGGACCTGGACCCCAGTGTGATTGTGTGTGTGTGTGTGTGTGTGTGTGTGTGTGTGACTGTGAGAGCGTGTGTGACCGTGAGAGTGTCTATGTGAGTGCATAGTTACCGTGAAAGTGTGTGACTGTGTGTTTGGGTGTCTGTGGGAGGTAAGGTATGCATTGGTAGATGGGTGTAGGGATGCGTGTATCATCAAGTGTGTATATGAGTGTGTGTGACAGTGTGGTAGTATGTGTGTGAGTTTGAGTCTGTGGATATAACTGGACATGAGTATGAAAAAGTGTGAGACTCTATGGAGAGGGGGAGGGAGGGAGGG
>NW_006399958.1:810492-811825 GCF_000299155.1 Elephantulus edwardii | reverse complement strand
TGTGTGTGTGTGTGTGTGTTACCATGAGCGGATGTATAGGGAAGTGAGTGTGATGATTATAAGCGCATGTGAACCTGTGTGTGTGGTCAGGCGTGTGCATGACAGTTAAGTCTGTGAACGTGTAACTGCATTAATATGAACGTGAGACGTGAGTACGTAAATGTATCCGTGAACGTGTTTGTAACTATGCATTAATATGAATGTGAGGGGTGATTTAGTGAATGTGTGTATCCGTGTCACTGTCATAATGTGATAGCGTGTACAGGGGTGTAGATGGGCGCGTGTTACTGAGAGGGTATCAAACTGTGTGTGAGACCGAGCGAGCGTGGTCCTGAACATGTGTGAGTATACGTGCACGTATGTCCGTGCATCTGTACTTGTGTGTGAATGAGTCGTGATAACGGGAAACATGTGACTTAAAGCCTTATTTTTTTGGCATACAAGACATTTATTGGAAACATCAGCCTAGTGTGTGGAGACAACACAGAGCAACCTGGGGGAACTGGACCCCGTGTGAGATGGGAACCTGTGAGAGAAGGAAAACTCCCACACGCTCCATTTAATAGGACAGAGACGTGGCGAGTTTCCTTCCTACCAAAGTGGAAAGTGTGCCCCAGAAGCACATGGACGCCCCATAATGTCCCGGTTCCTACGTTGTCACTGAAGCACTGGGTCAGTATTCATCATGACCTTAGGAAACTGACACTTTCAGGGGTGATTGAAAGTCTGTTTGTTTTCTTACAAAGGACATTACTACAACAGGTGTCCTAAGGTTGATGGTGGCTGGGGTGGGGCCTTGAGTTTAAGGTTGAATCTGGTGAGTGGGGCGGAGACTGATGAATAGGGGTGGGGTCTTGATAGTGTAATGACAGGTTAGTGAGCAAAGGGCGGAGCCTTGACAGTGCAGGGGCGGGGCTTGGTGGGTAGAGGCGGGGCCTTGATAGCGTAGGGGTAGAGCTTGTTGAGTAGAGGCGGGATGTTGACAGTGCAGGGGTGGGGCTTGATGGGCAGAGGTGGGTCCTAACCATATAGGGGCGTGGCTTAGTGGGTAAAGATAGGACCTTGACAGTGCAGGGGTGGGGCTTGCTGGGTAGAGGCGGAGCCTTGATAGTGTAGGGGTGGGGCTTGGTGAATAGAGGTGGGGCCTTGACAGTACAGGGGCGGGGCTTGGTGGGCAGAGGTGGGTCCTAACCATATAGGGGCGGGGCTTGGTGGGTAAACACAGGACCTTGACAGTGCAGGGGTGGGGCATGGTGGGTAGAGGCAGAGCCTTGATAGTGTAGGGGCGGGGCATGGTGGGTAGAGGCGGGGCCTTGATAGCATAGGGGCGGGG
>NW_006399958.1:799155-810187 GCF_000299155.1 Elephantulus edwardii | reverse complement strand
GGGGCTTGGTGGGCAGAGGTGGGTCCTAACCATATAGGGGCGGGGCTTGGTGGGTAAAGACAGGACCTTGACAGTGCAGGGGCGGGGCATGGTGGGTAGAGGCAGGGCCTTGATAGTGTAGGGGCGGGGCATGGTGGGTAGAGGCGGGGCCTTGATAGTGTAGGGGTGGGGCTTGGTGAGTAGAGGTGGGGCCTTGACTGTGCAGGGGCGGGGCTTGGTGGACAGAGGTGGGTCCTTAACCATATAGGGACAGGGCTTGGCAGGCAGAGGTGGGGTCTTTATCATGCAGGAGTGGGGCTTGGTGGATACAGGCAGAGCTTTGATGGTGCAGGGTTGGATGGCATCAGGGAAGCAGAAGGGGGACCTTGAGTGTGCGGGGGTGTAATCATAACAGCACTCCAGGGAGAAGGGTACAGTCAAGAGCTCAGGAATGTTGGTAAGATTCAGGGGTGGGACATCTCCTAACCAGTCCTGGTCCTTGAGGCCTCTCCTGAGCTGTGGTATTTGGAGAACTTGGGGCTGGAACGTGGAGTGCCCCTTCCAGGCAGGACACTCCAGTGTGAGCCGAAAAAGGGTACGGGTGAAAGGGGGGGCCTAGTTTCCCATATGCCTTCAGTTAACTCCTATTTCAACACACGATCCTACAAGCCACAGACCACAGACCATGGCGTAAATCTGCCTTTGCCCCCCATCAGGATGGACAGTCCTCCAGATATGGCGTTGGAAATGCTGTGTTCTATCATCTGACTCAACCGTGACCCGCAACTATCACCTCACATGCCTTAAAATGTAAGCCAAGGTCACCAGAAACAAGACTTTTAGAGCACATCCAGGCTTACTGCCCTGATCTCTGCAGGTGGGGAGCTGCAGCCAGCATTGTGCATGGTCTGTCTCTTATTTTTTTTTGGCAGAAGGTCAAAGACTGCCGTCTTTAATATGGATTGAAGCTCAACATCAAGAAAACTAAGATTCTCACCACTGGGCCAACTACCAGAACCCTGATAGATGGAGAAGAGATTGAGGTTGTTAACAATTACAGCTTGCTAGGCTCCACAATCAACACTCTTGGCACCAGCAGTCAGGAAATCAAAAGACAAACTGCACTGAGAAAATCTGCTCTCATGGACCCCTGCATAGTACTAAAAAGCAACAGTCTAGAGACTAAGGTGCGCCTGATCCAGGCCATGGTCTTTGCAATTACTTGCTGTGCATCAGAGAGCTGGACAATGACTAAGGTTGACAGAAGGAGAATTGATGCCTTTGAGTTGTGGTGCTGGAGAAGAGTGCTGAACATACAATGGACCACCAAGAAAACAAACTGAGTCTGTCTTGGAAAGGGTGAAATCAAGTTTCTCCTTGGAGGCTAGGCTTTTGAAGCTCTGTCTCACATACTTTGGCCAAGTGGCCAGGAGGGACCAGTCCTCAGAGAAGGACATCATGCTTGCAAAGATGAAAGGATGCTACAGTAGAGGAAGACCCCAGATGAGATGGATTGATACAGTAACTGGGGTAATGAGGGTTGGTGTATTAGAGTCAGTGAGACTGGCTCTGGAAAGGGCAGGCTTCAGAGCCACTGTACACAGGGTTGCTACGAGTCACAGGCAACTTGACGGCACATAACAATAATCATGGTAAACTACATATAAAGAGGACTCTGGGTGACCCAAATGACTAAGTGCTTAATTACTAACTGTTGTTGATAGAATTCTAGCCCCTCAAGATTTGTATCCACTTTGGCAGGACTAAGATTCTCAGTGGTTTGGCAGTTACGTAAAGGTGTGATTTGGCAGTTCCAGAATGATGTAATCATTGATCAGGAAGGGATCAGCCAATCAGCTGTAAGTGGATTAACATATACTGATGTTAGGTGCTGCTGAGTCGATTACAACGCATAAAGAACCTATTAACACGTTGCTTCAAATGAGGGCAAAATGTGTCTCTAAGCACGGTTGTCAATTTAAAAGTGTGCAGCACTGTCTTAACCACAGTACGTACTGTGCCCTACCCTGGGCCACCTCACGAACTCTGACACATTCAAGCCCTACAATGTAGCCATTAGTCTTAGAAGACTAAGGGTCTTTCTCACTTTCACTGACCTGCTACTTTTCCCAGCTTGATGTCTTTATCAAAAGACCGGTATTTCCTGAGAATGATGCCCAAAGTATGGGAGACCCAAGTTTCACCATCCCTGCCTCCAAGGCTGGTGTGTCTGCGGCCACACTTAATCTCCCATCTCTCATTCTTGGTTATCTTCTCTTAAGATTTTGCTAGAACATGGCAAAACAAATCCTAGCCATGAGGTTATTTCACTCGACTCCACATGCACCTCAAAAGATAAGCAAGTTTGTGCATGGTTCAAATCCACCAGATGCTCCTCTGGAGAAGGAGGAGCAATCTCCTCCTGTACCAGTCAGATCTGACTCGATGGTACATAATAAGAGGAAAAAAAATGAGGTGGGGGGAGAAAATAAGTAAGTCTATCCATCTCCTGCAGAGTAAAGCAAATCAAAGATACCAGGAAACCATTAGTCCAAAGGACTGGTAGATCATGCAAACCTCAGCCTCCACAATGCCGAGATCAGAGGAAATAGATGGTGCCCGGCTACAGTTGCTGACTATTCCAAAAGAGATTGATAAAAGTAGAAGGCCCCTGATAGAGGGGGAGGAAAATGCGAAGCAAAGCTCAACATCATAAACAATACCAGTTTACTGGACTGCTTTTTTAAATTTTTTAAAAATTATTATTATTTTATGTGTATATCATCAAATCAGATCTGACTGATACAGGAGGAGATTGTCCCTCCTTCTCCAACAGAGAGTCAGGTGGATTCGAACTGCGCACCTCTGGGATTGCAGTGCACCTTCTTCCTACTAGGCCATCAGAGCTCGCCTTTACTGGGCTGTTGGAGAGTGGTGGAACCCCTGAGACGAGAGCCCTTAGTCACGCTCTTCAAGCACAGAACTAAACTAACCCCTCAATGGCTCAATTTCCACCCAAATAACCGACAAGCCTCTAAGGGGATCAATAACACGAGGGAAGAATGTGTTCCTTGGAACTGTCAATCATATAAGATCAAAAGGCCGTGTTTAATCCTTTGCCCAGGGAGCACACGCAGAAGGCAGAAAGAGATAGGCTAGAAGGATGGATGGAAATGGGAATCACAGGGAGGAGACAGGAAGAGTGCTGCTAAACTGTGAGACCTGCAATCATTTTATTTGTAATGAAACAAAATGTGTAGAAACAGCTGCGTGAAAAATCACTCTGCTCTGTTAATCGTTCAACCAAAGCACAACAAAAAGGGAAAATTAACTCAATTAATGGGATGCTATTCTGCAACCACAATACCATCCTTGCTCTTAACAACCTGAAGATAATTTGTAAGCATCAACTGACATTGGTCTAGACTCAAGTGCCTCGGACAGTCCTCTGGCATCTGCTTCAGCGTCAAGCACCTGAAAGCACCAAGCATCTTGGAGAGCTGGCAGCTCTCTCTCCCTGCTGCCTCAGGATCAGGTGATCTGACAAGCCCCGGCCTGCGGAGACGAGGGTCAGCCGCTGGGTCCCGCCGCATCTGAGGGCTGGCACGCTGCCTGGCTTCCCAGGACCTGCTCTACCTCTCACGGGGCATCTCCGGCACTGAGGGCAGGCGGGCAGAGACGAGGAGTGGGAGGAGGGTGGAACTGCCACCGCCACTTGCCCCAAAGGCTCTCCCTGCTCTGGGTGACCTGTGGGTGACCCAGTACACCCACCTCCCTCTCCGGGGACGATGCTTGTGAAGTTCAGCCTGGGTTCCACTGCCGCCTCTTCACCTGGGGTGAACCCTGGGGCAGGACAGCCCACCTCGCTGTACCCGTCTCTTTATTATCAAAAGGAGGACATATGAACTATAACCAGATGCCACTCCCTGTCCGGCCTCTGGCATGGCCCCGTGGTTATACATCTCATCTGTAAGCTGCAAGGTTGAGGGTCCAAGTCTGCCCCTCAGCTCCAGAGAGAGTCAGTTCTGCTTCTGTGAGGACACGAATGCTAAAGGCAATCCCATATCCTTCGAGTCTGTTCTGATGTGTAGTAGCCTGCCGGACAGAGCGGGGCTGCCCCCCAGGGCTTCCGCGCCTGTAAATCTCCCAGAAAGAGACAACCTCTTCCTGCCAAGCGGCTGCTGGGTTCAGACCAACCTTTCAGGCAGCAGCTGAGAGATTTAGACACCAGATTACACCGTAGAGATGCCAAGGGGACAGGTCCACTCTGTCATGTGGGGTCTCTGTGAGCTGGAACCATTTGTCAGCAATAAACACCATCGCTTCTTGTAAACCTCCTGAGAACCACACCCACCACATGCAGCTGACTCACAGGGACCCCTCGTCGCCCCTCTGGGCCTGCAAATCTCTACAGGAAGAAGCTTGCCTCATACTTCTCCTGCAGGGCAGCTGGGGGATTCGAACCTCTGACATATTAGTCAGCAGCTTGACACATTGCATACCCCTAAGGGTAAGTAGAATACACATACACACAACTACTACATACTCAACCAGCAAAAGACAAAACCAAAAACCCTATAACCACCATTGCTAGTATGGATGTTGAAAAATGGGCATTTCAGGTAGTCGATTGGTGCAGCCGGAAATTAGCACCGCTCTAAGGAGTTCTTATTCACTGTCCAGCTCTCTGATGCATAGCAAGTAATTGTAAAGGCCATGGCCTGGATTAGGTTCACTTTAGTCTTAGACAATGACTAAGGATGATAGAAGAAGAATTAATGCTTTGAATTGTGGGGCTGGAGCAGAGTCTTGAACATACTATGGACCACCAAGAAGACAAATAGGTCTGTCTCGGAGAGGGTGAAACCAAGTCTCTCCTTGGAGGCTAGGATTTTGAAGCTCTGTCTCACATATTTTGGGCATGTGGCCAGGAGGGACCAGTCCTTGGAGAAGGACATCATGCTCGGAAAGGTGGACAGACAGAGGAGAAGAGGAAGGCCTCCAGAGGAGATGGATTGACACAGTGACTGGGGCAGTGGGAGTTGTGTCAGAATCAGTGAGACTGGCTCAGGACAGGGCAGGTATCAGAGCTACTGGACATAGGGTGGCTATGGGTTACAGGTAACACGACAGCACATAACAACAACTCAGGAGTTCTGAGGTGGTGCAATCAGTTAATATGCTCAGTCACTAACTCAAACGCTGGGAGGGTCGAGTCCACCCCGAAGCACCTCAGAAGGAAGACCTGACAATGTCCTTCCAGAACATCAGACACTGAAAACTCCACGGAACACAGGTCTGCTCTGGCCCAAGTGGGACCTCCGGGGGTGGGAACCAATCAGAAAGAAGCAGACTTGTGCATTAAGTTAAATTCCTCTCTCTTGCTCATTGCTGTCAAATGGGATCTGACTCATAGCGGACCCTCCGAGCAGTTTCCGAGGCTTGAAATCACATGGGAGGAGACTGACCATCTTTCCACCTTGGAGCAGCTGTGGATTCGAACCGCCTACCTCTGGGCTGGCAGGACCACTCCAGTGTCACTAGGCCACCAGAGCTCCCCAAGTTAAATAGTTTCCTTTCTTTACTTTGATTTTGATCTGGGTTTTTTTGGTTCTATTTTGAGACTCTGGATGGTGTCAACAATTAGCACACTTTACTTCTAACTGAAAATTTGGAGATTCAAATACAGGCATCTACATCTCAGGAGAAAGATCTTGCAGTCTCCTTCCTAAACTCCAGCCACGCAGTGAGATCTTTCCCTGAAACACACGGAGACGCCACAGGCAAGGATCTGTGATCTGTGGTGCCAGGAAGCTTGAGTGGGCCAGGAGGTACCCTGTGGCCATAAAGGAGGCCTCGTCCTCTCAGGCCGTGGCCTTCTGACTTTGCGAATCTGCAGCCGGCTGTCCACTGTGGAGCGTTGGAGATATCAATGGCGGGGAGTTGCACAACTCTGGGGATGGGGGACCAGCCAGGGTAGCAGTGGGGAGGCCTGAGCTCCTGTGTGAATATCTCCAAGGCAGCAGGCTGTCAGCAGAGCGGCCCAGGCTGGTGTTCCCTGGACCGGCTCCAGCCCTCCCTACTCACCCTGCGGGTCACCTCCTGCAGAGCTGGCCCCCGGCTCAACCCTGCGGCTCAGCCCTGCAGACAACTTAAGAGTCTGTCCAAGCTCACTCACCAAAAGGAAAGGGTGCAATGTCACGCGGCTATGAAGAAAAGCTAAGGGACCGCTTGTGGGTGCTGTCAGCTTCTGCTGAGGCGGCCCCCCGGCCTTGTGGCAACCCTGGGTGTGTCCAGGCATCGAACGGTGGTTTTCTTGCCGATGGGCTTTCCAGAAGGCGACTGCCAGGCTTTTCCTCCGTACCCGTGCAGGGTGGGTTCGCACGGCCCACCAACCTTTCAGTTGGAAGGTGGGTGTACATTGTACATTGTCCGTGTCACCCAGTGACATTTAGGAACATATACATCTATTACTCATGGTCACAGTGTCAAGACTGACTCACAGCGGACCCCTCCAGCAGGTTCTCAGAGGCTGTAAATAACATGGAAGGACAATGCCCATCCTTCCCGCATGGAGGCGCTGGTCGAGTCGAACGGCTAGAGAGACTCTGTCTTTGGGGAGCAGGGCACCTCCCACAGACTATTCTTTGATAAGACACACACACACACACACACACACACACACACACACACACACACACACAGAGAGAGTTAGGCGCCAGTGAGTCCCGTAAGTGTTACAGTAATCCTACGAACAAGAGATCAGAACCTTGCTCGATCCCATGCCAGCCTCCCCATCTGCCTCAAGCTCCAACCCACCACGTCAATCCACCTCGTCGAGGATCTTCCTCGCGTTCTGCCCTTCCCGGCACGAGGGCTTTTTCTAAGGACTGGCCCCTGCCTGACAACATACTCAAAGTGTGTCAGGCGGAATGTCAACGTCCTTGTCTCTAAGGGGCACCCTGGTTGCACTTCCTCCCAGGGAGACTCGTTGGCTCTGTGGGCAGTCCAGGGGATCCTCGATACTGCTCTCCGACACCACAACCACAACTGAAAGGCACTGATCCATGCGTCCCTTGGTCTGCCTTATTCACTGTCCAACTTCCACATGCAGACGAAGCAAATGAAAAATACCACAGCATCATTGTTTGCTGTTGTTACGTGCCATTGAGTCACTTGCGACTCAGTGTACAACAGCCCTGAACCCTGCTCTGTCCGGTGCCAACCTTATTGTCTCCGTCCCCATCTACTGTCATTATCCCAGACGCTGAATCAATTAGTTTCACCAAGCGTCTTTCTCTCCTGCACTGTCCCTCCACGCTCCCAAGCATGATGTCCCTCTCCAAGGACCGGTCGCTCCTTGCAACATGTCCAAAGTATGTCAGACAGAGCCTCAGAATCTTTGCCTCCAAGGAGCAGCCTGGTTTAACCCTCTTTAGGATAAACCTGCTTGTTTTCCTAGCAGTCCATGGTACCTTCAATACTCTTCTCCAGAACCACAGCTCAAAGGCATCAATTCTCTTTCTATCCTCCCTGGTCATTGCCCAGCTCTCTGACACCTAGCAAGTGACTGCGAAGACAATGCATATAGATATCAAAAGCCAAACTCATTGCCGGCAAGTCAGAACTGACTCATAGACGACCTGCCAGAGGCTGGAAACTGTCCAGGAAGGAGGTGGTTGCCTGTCTCTTTCCTGAAGTGCTGCCAGTGGATCTAAACTGCCTCGGATTGAATAGGACAACTCCCTCCTAAGACTCTAGATATGAAGGGACGGGGGGGGGGGCAAGACGCAGAGAGAGGGGGTATGCAAACAGAGAGGGGGAAGAAGGGGGTATGCAAACAGAGAGGGGGGAAGGGAAGGAGAGAGAGAGAGAAAGAGAGAGGGGAAGGGAAGGAGGGGGGTATTCAAACAGAGAGAGAGAGAGGGGAGGAGGGGGAGTATGCAAACAGAGGGGGGAAGGGAAGGAGAGAGAGGGCAAGGGAAGGAGAGAGAGGGGAAGGGAAGAAGGGGGTATGCAAACAGAGAGAAAGAGAGAGAGAGGGAGAGAGGGATGGAGGGTGGGAGAGAGAGAGAGAGGAAAGGAGAGAGAGAAGGGAAAGGAAGGAGGGGGTATGCAAACTGAGAGAGAGAGGGGAGGGAAGGAGAGAGAGGAGAAGGGAAGGAGGGGAGTATGCAAACAGAGAGAGAAAGGGGAGGGAGGGAAAGGGAGAGAAGGGGGGAGAGAAAGGGGAAGGCAAGGAGGGGTGTCCAGCTATACACAGGGAAACAGAGCTGATATTTCATTTCTTAAAAGTAACCGAGCGTCAAGTGTACCTTTTGATTCCCTTTTCCCAGCAGCAACGTGTTCCCTCTGTGTCTCTCCGTGTCCCACTCTGGAATTCTCGCCACATAGCAAGCCCTTCCCTCCGTGCTATCACACACTGCGTGTGGCCTGCAGTCTGGTGTCCACCTAACTTTCCTGCGTCTGCTCAATCGTGGGCGGTCTGGAGCCGAACTCGCAGATTCTTAAGGCGCCTGGACCCCACAGCTGTTATATTGTGTTGGGTTTCTTTTCCCCAACCTGCCCGTCAGGTGTGATGCATTCCTCCCCCTCCACTAGGGGGTGCTGTGGGGCCCAGGTTACTCACAGGTGATTTCCTCGTGGCTGAAGCCCAGGACCCGCAGGGACTCCAGCGTCTCATGGAAGAGCTCCCGCTCCTGGCCGGGGGACGATGACGGCCCGTTGGTCAGGAAGCGGTAGTGGGAACACGGCTCCAGCAGGAGGTCGGCTGCGGGGTGGAAGGGGTAAGCCCGGGTCAAGCAGCGGGCTTAACTTAGCTTCGTGGCTTCTTCAACCTGAGTGCGCCGTCAGGCTAAGCCACTTGCCACTAGGACCCTCAGACTCTTCTTCAGTCTAATGGTGAGGATCTTTATGTCATGTGTTGGGGGAATTATTATATCATTCCTCTTTCCTTTTCCATCACGGAAGTGCCCGGAGCAGACAGGTGATTACCATTCCCAGCTGGCAGAAGCAATGTTGGCAGCAGGAGGCCCAAGTCTGCAGAAGCTATGGAGTAGCAGGGGCAATAGTGGGACAGCACATGGCTTCAGAAGCCACAGGGATGTGGTGAGAAGTCATGTGACTGCAGGAGCCACGAGGCGACCACGTGGCACAAGTTATGGGCTAGATAGAGTTGGAATGAAAAAGAGCTTTGGGGCGGTGGGGACAAGAGCCTCGAGCGATTCTGCAGCCAGAGGCGACTGGCCACCCGAGTGAGGCAGAGACAGAAACCCCAGGCACGAGCCACCGAGAGGGAAAGGCCGAGTGGGGTGAAGTGGAGTGGAGCAGAGCGCAGGGGCAGGAGGCAGGCAGCCGGGAGAGGTGACACAAACCAGAATAGGAAGAGGCGAGGAGGCAGCGGGCGCAGCTAAGCCGGAGTCAGGGTGCAGCACCAGCCGGCGGAGGTGGACGCCCCGAGGCGGCGCGGACGGGAGCCCCCGAGTTTCAGAAGTCAGTGCAAGCAGGTGCCCCAGGCCCGCATGGGCAGAAGTCAGGAGCCACGTGGCCACCAGAGCCAGTGTGAGAGAGGCAGAAGGCTGGAGGAGGCAGGAGAGGAGAGAGGGCTGGAGCCAGAGGGTGGCCGTCTGTGGAGCAGCACAGGCTGCGGGTGACAGAGCCCAGTGCGCACTGGGACTCGCCAAACGCACAAAGTAGAACTCAGCAAGTGTGCGCACGCACACATGGGGGCGCAGGGCTAGCGGCACAGAAGGAGCCCCAGGGGTGCGCGTGACTGCGTCCAAGAGTCACCTAACAAAGACCGGTGACTGTCATCTCCTTCCTCTCCCAGGGACCAGGCACATAGGGAACCCTATGTGCCTCCCACCCAGGACACCCCAGGTGCCTCCCACCCGCGTGAGCCGGGAAGGACGCGCGGACACTCACCCTTGAGTTGCTCTTCAGCGCCCCCTAGCAGCTGGTAGAAGATGTGGAAGCTGCACTCGTCCTTGGCCTGGCGGATGGCGCGTGACTTCTCCAGCAGGTCTGGGTGGAGGCCAGTTAAGGTGCCAAAGAGGGCAGGAGTCCCCCCCCCCACACACACACAACTCCCCAGCTCAGTCTGTACCATCCCCTTTTCCTTCTCAAGATGCAGTGGGTTTCATTCGGTGCCCAGTGGCTTTGCCTTTAGCAAGTAGCCTTGGGCTTGTCAGGCAAGCTGCGCTGCGTAGTGCCTTTGTTTCATTATCTGTAAAATGGGCTTGAAACTAACACCCTGTCATGATGGAGAACTCGGTGATGCAAAGCTGTCAGCTGAAAAGTCTGGAGACGTTTTCCCTCTGAGGAGCCTTCGAAAAAACGCCTGGCAAACTACTGACGAAAAACTAGCTCATAAAGACCACAGTTCCGTTGTGACATCTGTAGGGTCACCATGTGACACCAAATAGTTTGGTTCTGTAGAGAAGCTGTTTTTAGACAAGCAGTGGAAATCGCTGTGTCCCCACTGGAGTAGCCGCGTCCATGCTGTCCTGGGGTGGTGGGACTATGTGACCCTATCTGAGTAGCCAGGTGACTGTGTCCCGTGCGTGTGGGATCCCAGGGGCCGCCCACCTCAGCACCTACCCTGCTCCTCCCAGGCACCCTCGGGGCTGCGCGAGGATACAGGTCTCGATGTTGGCGCCCACGATGTAGCCAGCAACGTCAAAGTTGATGCGAATGAATTTCCCCTGGGAGGAATGGGGGTGTTGAAGCTGCCGCCCTAGATCCTCTCTTACACACACACACACACACACACACCTGCAGACATGCAAGCAGCCCCATATCACCCATCTCAAACCCACTCCAGTTGTGCGGGTCCCGGTAAGGAGATCTTGGGAAAGCCAAGGACCTGCCACCCTGGATTTCTTTTTTTCGGAAACCAGGCCCCAATTCTTCCACCCTCAGATACGGGAGTCCTTTTCTGCTCCACTCCCGACCTTCCTCCCTCCTCCATCCCCTACCCCCAGATCTAGGAGACCTGGCACCTCCCCATTCTCCACTTCCTTCTCTCCATCCTCAAACCCAGTAGTCCTGGTCC
>NW_006399958.1:792022-799031 GCF_000299155.1 Elephantulus edwardii | reverse complement strand
CAAACGTCTCCTCTCTCAGATCCAGCATCCTTTGTACCCCTGCCTCCCTTGAGTTTAAGAGTTCCCAGTCTTCGGTTTCCTCCTCAGGCCCTCCTCTCTCAGACCCACTGAAGCCTTCGCCTCCCCCACGTTCAGATCTGGAATAGTCCCTTCCAGCACCCCTGACTTCCTCCTACATTTAGACTCGAGAATCCATCTGCCTGGATTCCCGGACCCCTTCTCTCTCTCAGCCCCACACGTCTCCATGTACCCCCTCTATGTGCAGCCCGGGTTTCAGGACCACGTCTGCCGGGCTCTGCACGGCCAGCACTCACAAATCGAGAAGAGTTGTCGTTCTTGACCGTCTTCGCGTTGCCAAAGGCCTCCAGGATGGGATTGGCTTGAAGAAGCTGCCGCTCTAACTCGCCCTGTTAGGGCGTGGGGAGACGGAGCATCAGTGAGAGCTGAAGTGTGGGGGGGTCTACTCTAGGGGGGGGGCACACATCATGTTTCCAACTGCCTGAGGCCGATCTACCCTGGGGTGGGGTGGTGGGTGCGCTGTGTTTGCAGCTGCCTCAGTTTCTGACTGTGACAGGCCCTTGTGTGTGCTGAGGTGCTCGCCTGCCTGCATCTGAGGCTTCCCCCACGCACCTAATGGGAGACCATACAAGGAAACGTCCAGAAATATTTCGAGTGGAAACACAAAACAAGCTAGAGAGTCCTCAACAAGAGCTGTGACCCCATTATTAAAAACATCATGAGTAAAAAGCCACCCCAGAAACAAGACCTTTAACTTTATAGTTATGTATGTGCTGGAAAACAGACACAGATTTGTAAAGACAGGCCTCACACTCTCAGGAGGTAAACCACATCAAGACGGAAGGGCGAAGGGAGTGCACCATGTCTGGCCTTCTGAGAGCACCGAGAACATGCTCTGGAACTAACTGGAATGTCTGACCGCGAGTAAGGCAAGGATCATAGGTCAGTTCCGGGCAGAGGAGAGATGGCATCCAATTTAACTGATAACAAGAGGTGCTCAATAAATCCTCTCCTTTCCCCTAATAAGCTAGGAAGCCCAAAGGTGTATTACAGGAAATCGGGAACTTGATAATAATGAGTTTCCATTGCCAATGCTATTATTATCATAAGGACCTCTGGGGACCTAGTCTGTAGAGAGATGCCCTGTCAGCCTAAAGGCAGTGTGTCGGGCAGTTCAAATCCACCCTCCTCTCTGCAGGAGAAAGATGGACAGCCTCATTCCCGGGATTCACAGCCCCAGAAACTCGGTGGAGGGTCAGCTGATAAGTCAGCTCTGACCTAAGTCGAATACGTTGTGTTCTGGTTTGTTGTTGTTGCTTTGTTTTGTTTGTTAGCTCGCGTTACTATTACCTTTGACTCTCAGTATCTTTCTAAGTGTCGTGGAGGTCAGAAACGCTACATCTGAGAATGACAACATTATTCTCAAATTACAAGCTACAGCACTAAATGTGGTAAAATGTCCCCAAAAAAGACTGTGAGAAACGCAGGTCCTCAGAACTCGATTGTGTCATAAATTAGGTTACCACCCTTATTCAGCCACTCAAGTATATATGTCATTGTCCCCTCGGTTCCAGGGAACGGGGCCCGACACACAGCAGATGTACAAACAGCAACTCCCTCGCTGCCCCTCTAAGCAGGTTCTCAAGGGCACTGTGCATTTCTCTCAATTCCCTGGGAGCTATCAGAGCCTGAGCTAGGCCCAGGCACCTAGTAGGTCTGTACTAAATGGTTCTGTTGTCTTTGGGTTGTGGGAACACAGAGAGTCTGTGAGCCCAGTCTCTGTGCACTTAGTAGGTGAGTAATAAATGTTCACTTGCTTTTACCATTTGCTTTTTCATTTGGCTTGTTTAACGCTGTTCCTGCGAGCCAGCGTACATACACACAGTAGGGCTACTGTAAATGACAGGGTGGGCACAGGCCACAAGTACACAGTAAAACAGCAATAATGGTTCCAGGCTGTGCACACAGTAGGTCTGCCATAAACAACAGCGTTAAGTCCAAGCTGGGTACATAGAGTGGGCGTGACAGAGCCAGCAGTTGTTTACACTGTGCACACAGTGAGACCACAAGAGGGAATGGAAGCCCAGGCTTCCACTGCGCACACAGTAAGACCATTACCATGGCAGGCTGGGTGCACAGTATGGCCACTGTCAACGGGACTATGGAGCCAGGCTGTGCACACAGTCAGACCACCACACACAGAGTGTAATTCTAGGCTGGACGCATTAATATACCACAGAAGGAAGTGAAAAATCCAGGCACACAGTAGGATCACTACATATGGTACTGTAATTCCAGGCTGTGCACACAGTGGGGCCACACAGGGCAGTACACGTGTAGGCTGTATATACAGAAAGGCCACCCCACACAGTAGTGGGCCTAGGCTGTGTCAACAGCATTTCCGCCATAACCAGCAGTTGGTTCTAGCTGGCGCACACAGTAGGGCCACTACACGTGGCACTGTAATTCCAGGCTGTGCACACAGTAGGGCCACACAGGGAAGTACAGGCCTGGGTCATGGCCACCCTACACAGCAGTGGACCTAGGCTGTGCAAACAGCAGCTCTGCTATAAACAGCAGTTGGTTCTAGCTGGTGCACACAGTAGGGCCACACACAGCACAGTAGGTCTTGGCTGTGTACACACAGGCGCCACCGTAAACAACAGCCTGGGTCCCTGGCAGATGCAGCATGTGCCTTGAGCTCTGTCCACCAGGAAGACACTGGGGGGCTTGGGGACACTCCAGGTAAGTTTCCCTGTTACTCACATAAGACATGGTGCTGGCGGAGGTCTGAGGAAGTCACAGGACACGAGACACGGACCAGGACACGGCACATGGAACGTGGACAGACAGAGGTGAACTGGGGTTCCGGGTGGGGAGCGGGTGGGAGGGAGAGGGGGCTGGGAAAGCAGGTTTGTGGAGGGGCTGCATCGCAGACTCAAGTCACCCGCCCACAGACGACCACCTGTTTCTTAAAATCATCCAAGCGAATCATCGTCTGTTTAGAAAACAAACTGAGGCGGCAGCAGGTGCTTGAAAGCATGCCTGACACTGAGGAGGCGCCCAGGGATAACGGTCCCACTAGAGGCAAGCACAGGAGCCCTGGTAGCATAGGGGCAAAGCGCCCGGCTCCTGGCTGAAAGGCTGGTAGTTCAAATCCATCAGCGGCCCCATCGGAGAAAAATGTGGTCCCATAAAGATTAATCTGATGGGGCGATTCTGCTCTGCTCAGTGGGGTCACTGTGAGTCAGAATCCTCTCGACAGCAATGGGTTGTTTTTTTTTAATCAGGAATACAAAATGCACAGTTGTCAACTGACATGTCATTGGTTTGAAACCACTAGCCACTCCATCAGACAAAAATGGACAGTCTCCTCCCGTAAGTGTTTATTCCCTTGGAAAGTCAGGTCACCATGAGTTCGAACCAACTGGATGCCAGTGGGTGCATTTATTTATTTCTCCTGTGGAGCGGCTTGTGGGTTTGAACTGCTGACCCCCTCGTTAGTGTAGCTTAGTGCTTCAGCAACGTGCTATGAAGGCTGCTTCGGTAGAGA
The DNA here is from genome assembly GCF_000299155.1 of Elephantulus edwardii. Taxonomy (NCBI): domain Eukaryota; kingdom Metazoa; phylum Chordata; class Mammalia; order Macroscelidea; family Macroscelididae; genus Elephantulus; species Elephantulus edwardii. The sequence goes on along the minus strand of NW_006399958.1, from coordinate 795,460 downwards.
ATGTAGCCTCGGAAACCTGCCGGGACAGTTCTGCTCTGTCTTATAGACACAAAATACGCCAGGCCAGGCGAGCTCTGGTGGCCTAGTGGCAAGAAGCTGCACTGTAATAGCAGAGGTACGCAGTTCGAATCCACCAGATGCTCTGTTGGAGAAGGAGGGACAATCTCCTCCGGTACCAGTCAGATATGATTTGATGGCACACACAAATAATAATTAAAAAAAAATACGCCAGGCCAGAGAAGCTGACACAGGCCCTCACCCTCTGCACACCTCACCTCTGCTTCCAGCGCTATGCCCGGCACACAGAGGGTGCTTAAAAGCGGCTAGGAGGGAGTCCCAAACCGTGGGCCCCTAGGCGATTGAGGGATTAGAGGTGCAGCGCAGGGCCTGGAGATGCCTCAAAGCTGCACATGTGTAATAGGACCAGGATCAGTGGCAGCGTGGGTTCCAGGGAGGTGTGACTAAGTCCAGCTGCTGCATTGGTAAGACAACGGGCCGGGGGTGGGGTGTGGGGGGGGGGCAGAGAGGGAATTGAGGGCGGGGAAGACTCCACTCACAGGGACCCCCGGCTCCTTCCGGCCCTTCGGGGATGACGCCACGTGGGCGAGGTACTGGATGACCTTCTTGGTGTTTTCAGTCTTCCCAGCTCCAGACTCCCCGCTATAGGGAGACAAGGGGAAGAAAAGGCGTGAAGCCTCCCTCCAAACCTGCTCGTCCCAGAGCCTGGTCCAGCCCCCACCTCCTCTAAGCAGTTCTCCCTCCCAGGCAGCCCCTTCCTCCCCCAGGGAATCCTCTCACATAGCCAACTCCCACCTCCTCCAAGGAGTCTTCCCACTCAGCCAACCCCTTCTTTCCCTAGGGAGTCCTCCTATGCAGCCATCCCCCTGCTCCCCCAGGGAGTCCTCCCACTCAACCAGGCCCCTCCTTCCCTAGGGAGTCCTCCCCCCCAGGGAGTCCTCCCTCCCACCCAGTCATCATGCTCCTCCCACAGGGAGTCCTCCCACTTGGTCCCTCCTCCCCAAGAAGTCCACCTGAGCATCCAACTCCCTCCTCCTCCAAGAAGTCCTACCACCTACATCCCCAGGAAGTCTTCCCACCCACCCAACCCCTCCTCCCCCAGAGAATCTTCCCACTCAATCCGCCCTTCTCCCCAGTAAGTCCTCCTATCCAACTGGCTCCCTCCTCCACCAGGACATCTTCTTACCTAATGGAGTCCTCCCTGGGGGGGACCTGGACCCACCCAATCCCTTCTCTGACCCCCTTTCCATGGGGCAGCCAGCTCCCCTGTCCCCCAGGGAGTCCTCCCATTCAGCCAAACCACTCTTCCCCTAGGGAGTCCTCCCACCCAGCCAGCCCCCTCCTCCCCCAGGAAGTCCTCCCACCCAGCCAGCCCCCTCCTCCCCCAGGAAGTCCTCCCACTCAACCAGCCTCCTTCTTTCCCAGGAAATTCTGTTGCTCAGCCAGCTTCCCTCTTCCCCTAAGGAGTCCTAACACTCACCCAGCACCTCCTACGCTGCAGAGTCCTCCTCCAGGAAGTCCTCCCACCCAGCGCCCTCTGCCCCCAGGAAGTCCTCCGGGATTACTCACGTGCACAGAATAGACTGATCCTCACGATCTGTAAGGGACAGGAAGCAGGGGAGGGGGACGTGTCACTTAGGGGAGGGTCTCTCCAGCAGGATCCTGGCCTCTTACACCAGCCACCCCCGTTTTCAAGATCATTGTCCAGGACTGAGAGAAAGCTCAGCTCTGTCTGGGGATGGGACACTGTGAGATTCCGATGTCCTGGCCGGACTCTGACTCCCACTCTTGCTGTGTGTTTTTGGGGAAGTAGCTGTGCCTCTCTGAGCCTCATCCACCTCTTGGCTTCCCTATGTGACCCAGGGCCAGGTTCTGAGTTGCTTCATGCACCACCTCCCTCACAGGACCCCCGTCATAATGAAGGGAGAACATTCCAGAAAATGGAACAATAAACCTCAACAGAATTGAATAATCCACTCAACACACTTCAATCTGAGCCCCTGGTGAGAGGTGACACTGAGATCCAAAACTCAAGAGGGAGGTCCTGGATTTGAGCTCAGTCCTCAATACCTCATGAAACAAGTGAATGGTTGAAATAAGGTGCCCTGATGTTACAGTGGCTTAACTACTTGAGCTAATCAAATGGTTGGTGGTTCGAATCCACCGGGAGAAAGAGGTGACAGATGATTTCTGTGACGATTAAAACAAACCAAACTTAACCTACTGATGACACAGGGACCCACCACTGGGTTTCCAAGGTTATAAATCTGCATTTATGAGACGAGGCTGCCCACCTGCCTGGCTTCCTCAGAGCTGCTGGAGGATTTGAACCCATGACCTATGGATGAGCAGCCTGATATGTTACAGCCTCAGAAGCTAATGGGGCAGTTCTACTCCAATCTAGGGTCACTATGAGTCAGAATCAAAGCAATGACAATGGCTTCGGGGTGATATGATGTGCCAGGAGTGTTTCTGCAGGGGGTAAAGATGTGGGGACCAAAGGGTAGAAAGTAATGAGGTAAATTATGCTCTTGTTGTTGTTGTACTGAGATGTCAGAACCAAGCCACAGCTGACACTCCAGCGGATTTTTGGAAGCAGTAAATCTCACGGGCAGTAACTAGGGATGATAGAAGGAGAACTGATGCCTTTGAGCTGTGGTGCTGGAGAAGAGTATTGAATAAAACCATGGACTGCTAAGAGAACAAACAAGTTTGTCCCAGAGAGGATGAAGCCAGGCTGCTCCTTGGAGGTAAAGATTCTGAGACTTCTTCTGACATTCTTTGGACATGTTGCAAGGTGGGATCAGTGCTTGGAGAGGGACGTCATGCTTGGGAGGGTGGAGGGACAGCGCAGGAGAGGAAGACCCTCGATGAGATAGATTGATTCAGTGACTGGGGTAATGGGGATAGGTGTGTTAGAGACAGTAAGATTGCGAGGGATAGAACAGGGTTTAGGGCTGTCGTACACAGGGTCGCTATGAGTCAGAAGTGGCACACAGTAATAATAACAACACAAATCTCATGGGAGATGATTGTTCATCTTTCTCTCATGGAGCAGCTGGTGGATTTGAACTGCATACCTTTGCATCAGCAGCCCAATTCTTTAGCATTAAGCCACCAGAGCTCACTGACTGAACAGCACTTCCCCAAATGTATGTCCACTTGGCTGGGCCAGGAGCCTCAGTGGTCTCGTAGTTATGCAACGATGTCATATGGAAGTAATGCGATGAGGTCATCACCCCTGTGATGTGATCCCATGTGATCACAGCCAGTCAGCTGTGAGGGGATTAGTTAGGGCAAGACACCCCACACCCCTAGTCAGATTGAAAAACCCGCGAGGGAGGGTGTGGCCTGCAGCATCATTTTATTTATTTATTTATTTTAATGAAAGTTTACAAAGACAGGATTTCCAGTCATTCA